>NW_027069669.1:774095-1134129 GCF_002906115.3 Quercus suber | reverse complement strand
AAAAAAAAAAGTCATGCATAATATGTGGATTTAGTATTTTGTTACGTATGTATTAAAGACTAGAAGCACATAGTTCTCATTCATTTAAAAATAAAAAAATAAGAAAAATACTAGAAGCACACCGTATTCTATATATGTCAATGAGAGTGGTCACGAATTTCAGATAGTGACATGCAAGAGTTGAATTCTTGATCCACACTACTCCGAATGCTCTTTGTTCATACTTCATAGTTCATACTAAGATATTTTGACTTTGCCCTGAACTATATGCTTTTATTTTTAACTCAATTAGTGTTCATTTGAGACTGTTTTTGTTGATTTATTGGACTTAAAAAAATAAGTTGATTAAAAGTATAATTCTACTCTAAAAAAATATAAATGCATATAAATTAAATAAGAAAAATAAGCTAAAAATGGGAATTATCAACTTTTTTTATTTTATTTATTTACAATTTGATAGTTGAAAGAGAAAGAGAATTTGAACCATAAACGTCTCTATTAGAAACACAAAGAAGTGTTAATTAAATTACAAGACTTTTAAAAAGAATTACGGACTTGAATACAAGATTAAACCTTATTGGAAACAAAATCAAATGGAATGGGTGGAAAGGGAATTGTTGACTTGCTTGCGTGATTAACAATTTACACTAAAAAAGTATATGTTTGAGTCTCAGATGAGTCTGTTAACCTTGGTACCCGTTTGGGCCGCATAATAATCCTACCAAAAATGAAATGCAGAGAGTGAATACTATCGATCCACATGCTTCTGGCCTATAAAACATGGTCTTGTTCTTTTCATTAATTATGTCATTAGGCACAAGTCTGAATCAATCATGGAGCATCATGCAAATCAGGTACCCAATATGGTTGTTGGGAACTTGACGCATTCAATGATCAATCCCCCATTGTTATATATTTTTGTTAATTTTCTATCACAAATTGAAAGCTGAAGTTTTAATACTATATGAAATGAAAGTATCAGTAGCCAATAGCCATGCCTTACGCTTTTAATAATAAAGGACAAAGTTTTATTTTTCCTATTTTTATATATGTGGTGGAGACAAATTAAAATAATATCACGTAATTGTCGAAGAAAAATAAGCCAGATTTAATTATTTTAGAGAGGCCATCAGTTTGTGAGAGTCACTATCCTAGCTGAGAGTACAATACGTTGCAAATTGCTTTTGTTGAAAACTTGATTCTCGAAGCAGGCCTCGCGACTTCAAATTATACATATGAACAAATTGCAACAAATTATATAGTAATCATTGTTATTATTAAATATTAATTTGCCACCTTCAAAACAATTGGCCATGAAGCACGATGGAATATTCCCATAGTACTGTTTATGAAATATAACTTTTCTAATTCTTTCTTTCTTCTCTTGTTCTTTTTCAGAATGTAGAATAATTAATATAACACAATAACCCTTTTCTTACCTAAACTTTCTCGCTCAACAAAATCTCACAATATTAAAATTTAAAAGTTGAGTGTTGGCTAAAAAAATAAGACGAAGTTTATTGACATAGTTGGCTCCGAGTAAGAGAACCAAATGAACTTGTTACAAGACTTTACCACTAAGGAAGTTCACATACACATAGTCCTTGGTTTCAATTAGTATGCACATACACTTTATTTAGGGTATCGTACCCATATTATATACGTATCGTATTTGTGTTATAATAGTGTTCTATCTGTCGTATTATGTTATTATTATTTTTTTAAATTGCTCATGTCATTGTATCGAACCCATACCTATGTTTGTGTATGTGTCTGTGCATCCTAGGGTTTCAACAGTATATTTTCTTTGTTTTGTTTTTTTAAAAAAATATTGGCATGCACTTGGTGAGGATGTTGTTAAAGTATCCTTTATCTTCCTTAAATTTTTGGACGTGTGCTTAAGAAAGTTAACAATACCGCATATTGAATTGGTCCCTAATCTGAAGGGGAAAAAAACAACCTAGAGAGAATTCCTAACAATCGGCACATTAGCCTATGTAAAGTTCTCGACAAAGGTTATTCATAGTCTGAGTTAGCCGTTTGAAACAGATCCTCTCTCAAGTTATATTTGATGCCCATAAATCATTTGTGTTAAGTAGGTTGATCACTAATTACGTTATTTGAAAAGAAAAAAGAAAAAAAGACATGCGTGAGTGGGGCAAATGGTGCTATAATTAGATATGAATAAGATGTATGATAGGATGGAATGAGTTTTCTTCTATGTGAAACTACGGAGAAACTTGGCAGAAATAAGTGATTAGCAAGTTTAATCATGGAACATGTTTGAATAGTCTTGTATGCAGTCATTTTGGATGATGAGCCACAAGGATGCTTCTTCCCTATTAGGCCTGGGCTCACAGAAGATGACTCCCTCAAATTATACCAATTTTAAGGCTTTTTATCTTGAGATACATGATAATAAATTAATTTTATTTTAAGAAAGATCATCATCAAGTATAACCTTGGTAAGAGATAATAATTTTTTATTTTTTTAATTCTTGGACATATCTAATAATCAATTACACAACTTTTGTCCCATCTCAAAAGGATGAAAAAAAATTCTACTTGTTAGAATTTAAAAATTGACAGGTTCTAATATATATATATATATGGACATCAAAATTAATAATTTGGTATATAATATATTTATAAATTATGACTTATTTTAGCATTAAACATATATATATATATATATATATATAATATGTATGTGTGGTGTGCGTGTGTACGCACATGCAACATTTGTCTTAATTCATGTCTACTGTCTAGTGTGATAACTCTACCCTTAAATATAAAATCCTAGTATCGCTCTTGATAGTAACAATAAAATTATTTTTATTATTAATAAGTGGCATGACTGGCTTTAAATTTGTAATTGTGAATCATCTTTTTAATTGAAAAATATCTTATTCATGTTACATCCATAGGAGAATTTCCAAGATAAACCATACAAAAACTATACTAATAGTATAATCTAATATTACACCTTTTTTTGGATAAAATCTAATATAAAACTTAACATTACCAACATGGTTACATAGGTAAAGCACCGGACGTCATCTTAAAATAAATGGAAAGATCTTGTCAAATAAATGGAAAGAGAGGGACCAAAAAAAAAAAAAAAGTGGCCACAATTTCAATTAATAAATGAAAGTGGAATAGTGGGCCCAAAAAAACATACAATAGTGATTGATGATCACACATGGAAATGAAACGGCTTGTCTACAATCCATCAATAGAAAGGCGAAATCTATCAAACAATTAAACAATTCTATTGGACGAGACAGAGATTGCCCTGCATAGTACTACAGGTTCGTTTGGATATTGTTGCTGAAAACTATAAAAAATAATAATTTTTAAAGGTATAAATAGTGCTGTAAAACTTATTTTTAATATATTCCTTTTGAATAAAGAGGCGGTAGGTGTCATAAATCATGAATACTGAATGAACAGTATTTTTTTCCCACACAGTAAATTCAGTTTCCTAAACGCGTAAAAGCAAAAAAAAAAAAAAAAAAATCTAAAAACGCAACATGAAAACGCAACGCCAGGGAACACGTGATCCAAACTAACGCTATATACAAAACCGGCTTTTTTTCACCACGACGTAACATTTCATCTCTTTTTTTTTGGGTACTTATTTTTATATTAAAAAAAAAAAACTACTATTAATTTCCTTTTGTATGTGAGTGTATTTATTTAAATAATGCCATATCATATCATTATATATTATACTATACTATATAATAAAAGTTAAACTTAGAAGACGTGGTTATTCTCACTAATTAGTAAATTAATTTTATATATTTTGTTAAGATATATTTTCTCAATTAATAGATAATATTTAACAACTGTTTAATTTAAGTAAAACTTTGGTGTAGTACATTAATTTCGGGATTTTAGATCAGCCGAAGTATCCCATGTAAAGCAACAACGCAACAAACCTGAACATCTATTGGCAAAGTATGCTAAAGAAATAGGTAACTTTGATAATTATGTAATTTAAATAGAGAAAAATCCATCGTTATTACTCATGATATAATGAATTTATTTTCTTCTTAATAAAATCAATTACAAGTTTTTCCTGAAAAAGAATTTAACAAGTTTAAATTCCATTCAAACTAAAAGTCTATTATAAAAAATTTCCAAACTTAAATCCCACACAATAGCCCACATTTTTTTTTCTTAAAAAAAAAAAAAATCCAATGTTTTAACTAAGGGATAAGATTTAATTAGTAAATTAATTTTATATTTTTTTTATTAGGATATATTTCCTTAATTAAGGAATAATATTTAACAACAGTTAAATTTAGGTAAAATTTTATCATTTAAATTCAACAAATTTAAATTCTATTCAAACTAGAAGTCTAGTATACAAAATTTCTAAACTTAAATCCCACACAACAACCCACGTTTTCTTTCTAAAAAATAATTAAAAAAAAAACAACTCATATTTTAACTAAGGGATAAGATTTAACAATAATTTAAAATAAATTTAAATTCTGTTTAAACTAAAATGTCTATTATCAAAAAATTTCAAACTTAAATCCCACACAACCAACTTTTTTTTTTTCCTCAAATTGCATGATTTAACAATAATTTAAAACAAATTTATTTTCTATTCAAACTAAAGTCTATTATAAAAAATTTCTAAACTTAAATCTCACACAACCCGCATTTTGTTGTTTTTTTCCCTCAAGTTGTATCTTATTAAATTAATATTTTATTAGGATATTAAACTACAAAACTCTTGAGTAAGGGATAAGATTTAATAATAATTTAATTTAGATAAAGCTTTATCATCTAAGTTTTAGAAATTTAAAGTCTACTCCAACTAAAAATCTATTATCAAAATTTTCATAACTTATACCTAATGGTGCCACAGAACGTACTCCAAATTCGCCCATGAGGGTCGTCCTGATCTAGAGTAGCAAGTTGCATGGAATGCTCGTCCAGGGCAAGCTCATCTTGGGCAAACTCGTCTTGGGAGAGCTCATCTTGGAAGTAAAAGATCGAAATTAATTACTACGAACCGTTGCCAACGACGATTAGAGAAAATAAGGCCAAACAATACAACTTTCATGATAGTTACGAGGGTTGCTTCCAAGTTTTCTGGACTCCGCGTCGACAGGAGAAGTTACTAAAATGAAATAATCGTTTCATGTGCGCTATATAAGCATTCATCTACAAGAAGGTGATTCATTCAGACATTTCCATTATATTTGGAATCACAAAAATACTAACTTAGCCATCAAAGGATTCTTGGCCGGCCTCCACCGGTCTCCTCTGATTTTCTTGTTTGCTTTTTCAGAATTCACTAATAGCCTTAAGATCATTAACGCCCGAAATTTTCAGCCTACTGATTTCCGAGGAATCATCAATTGGCGCCGTCTGTGGAAAATGAATTTTTTGCATTTAAACTTCATCTTTGAGTTCTACAATTTCTTTCTCCGACAAAAGGCTGAAATGGTTCGGACAAGATCAAGGACTACTAGTCCATGCCCTCAAGAAAGTAGGGACGCCTCCAATAACCCCCATTGTGACCATCAATCGGCGCCTGCCATGCAACCATCTTCTATCCAACATGTGCAATCCATGGCTGCCGCCATAACAGAGTTAACCCGTCAGAACCAGGAATTGACCTGGGAACTTAATTTAAGGAGGCATCGTTATGAAGGGAATGCCAAAGAACAAGCCCAGAGTCAAGAAAATAGAAGGAATGTTGAACTCGAAAGACAGTCAAGGGGTACCACTTCCTGAAGGGTGCCACACTTGGAGAAGGAGATGGACCAAATGAGGAAGGTCATAGATGAAATGAGGGAGAATATGAGAAGGACAAACCCCAAAGAAGACTTAGTTCACATGACTGATTCTCCCTTTACAGCTTCCATCAACAGTTATCCCTTGCCACCAAAGTTCAAGATGCCTTCTTTAGATTCGTATGATGGGATGCGTGACCCTTTCAACCACATTGCCACCTTCAAGACTATCATGCACCTTCAAGGGGTTTAAGATGAGATCATGTGTAGAGCTTTCCCTACCACCCTTAAGGGGCTCGCGCGAGTATGGCTCAGTAAGATACCCCCAAATTCGGTAAGTTCCTTTGAAGAGTTAAGCAAGTTATTTGTTAATAATTTCATTGGATGACAAAGGCATAAACGTTCCTCATCTAGCCTGTTAACCATAGAGCAAGGAGAAAATGAAAGCTTGTGGTCCTTCATTACTCGTTTCAATAGAGAAGCCTTGACAGTAGACGAGATGGACAACAAGCTATTGTTAGCAGCCTTCTACAATGGGGTTAATTCTAACCTGTTTATCCACAAGCTTTATGAACAAGAGCCTCAGACTATGGCTGAACTCGTCCATTCGGCCCAAAATTTCATGAATGCAGAAGACGCGATCATAGCTAAGAAGAGGAAAAGAATGGAATCAAACGCTCAGCGCTACCTCGAACAAGGTCCTTGTCCAAAGAAAGGACGAACAAAAGATAGGAAAGACTGAGACAATAAGAAGGCAGGTCCTTCAACGTGGAATCAATAGTACACGCCGTTGAACATGTCGCTCGAGCAAGTCCTTATACAAATCAAGGATGACCCTTCTTTGAAGTGGCCAGAGAAAATGAAGGGAGATCCCAACAAGCGCAACAGGAACTAGTATTGTTGCTTCCATAGAGACCATGGGCATGACACAGATGAATGTTTCGATTTAAAACAACAAATTGAGAATCTCATCAAACAAGGGAAATTAAAAAATTTCCTTGGACGAGATCACAAAGATGAGAAGTTGAAAGGGAAAGTAGAAGAGTCGTCACGACCCCCACTTGGAGACATAAGAGTTATTATAGGAGGTGGTTCAATAGGTAAGTCGTCTAAATCAAGAAAGACATACCTGAAGGTAGTGCAGAATGTTCAACTCTCTGGACGATCTCCCAGGACGTGAAACACAGACAAGCAAGCGATCACTTTTACGGTCGAAGATGCGAAGAGAGTTCACCACCCTCATGACGATGCTATTGTCATCACCTTACTTATTGCTGACTACACATCTAGAAGAGTGCTGATAGACAATGGAAGCTCGGCAGACATTTTGTATTATCTAGCTTTTCAGCAAATGAGAGTTGGATGAGGCTAGCTTCATCCAGTACACTCGCCTCTAGTAAGTTTCAGAGGAATGAAGGTATAGCCTGTAGGCACTGTTACGTTGCCAATGGTGGTGGGGACATATCCGCAACAAGTAACCAAAGATGTGAATTTTCTTGTGGTAGATTGTTTGTCCTCTTACAATGCCATAATTGGAATGCCAACTCTAAATAGTTAGAAGGTGGTTATATCCACCTACCATCTGTCAGTCAAGTTTCCAACGGAGCATGGGGTAGGACAAGTGTAGGGAGACTAACTGGCAGCAAGAGAATGCTACTTGGCTATGTTGGCCATAGATGAGCAAGTGCAGACGATGAGCATTGAGGAAAGGAGAATTATGGCGGAGCCTACAGAAACGTTAGAAGAAATTCCTTTGGACGACGACAATCCTGAAAGGTGCACTCAAGTTGGTGCAAATTTGGAAGAGAAGACAAAGAGGAATCTCGTCTGTTTCTTAAAGAATAGTATTGATGTGTTTGCTTGGAGTCATAAAGATATGCCGGGTATAAATCCTAGCATCATTACCCACCGTTTGAATGTACGTCCCCCCTCTAAACCTATACGATAGAAGAAAAGAGTATTCACCCCTAAGAGAGATAATGCCATCGAGGACGAGGTCCAAAAGCTGATCATGTTAAAGTTTATTCGAGAGGTTTATTATCCAGATTGGTTGGCCAATGTAGTAATGATCAACAAGGCCAATGGCAAGTGGAGGATGTGTGTAGATTTCACCAATCTGAATAAGGCTTGCCCCAAAGATAACTATCCGTTGCCACGTATTAGCCAATTGGTGGACTCTACAACAGTGTATAAGTTACTCAGTTTTATGGATGCCTTCTCCAGATACAACCAAATAAGGATGGACGAAGTAGACCAGGAGAAGACATCTTTTGTTACTAATCAAGGTTTATTCTGTTATAAGGTGATGCCCTTCGATTTGAAGAACATAGGGGTAACATATCAGAGGTTGGTTAACTATATGTTTCATCCGCAGATTGGGCGGAATGTGTAAGTATATGTCGATGATATGCTGGTAAAAAGCCTGGACGAGGAGAAGCATTTGGACGACCTACAAGAGACTTTTGATACGCTTAGGCAGTACAACATGAAGTTAAACCCCAACAAATGTGCTTTCGGAGTATCATCAAGGAAGTTCCTTGGATTTATGGTTTCACATAGGGGAATCGAAGCAAATCCTGATAAGATCCAGGCAATACTGAATATGAAGCCTCCACAAAACATTAAAGAGGTCCAGTCCCTTACCGGACGAGTTGCAGCCCTTAACAGGTTTGTATCTAAAGTCACTGATAAATATTTACCATTTTTCAAGGTTCTTAAAAAGGCGTTCAAATGGACGAACAAGTGTCAGAAAGCTTTCCAAGACCTAAAGGCGTACCTCATAACCGCTCCATTGTTAAGTCTGTCTATGTTAGGGGAAGAGTTATATCTGTACTTAACCATCACCCCGCATGCTGTAAGCTTAGCATTGATTAGGGAAGAAGGAAGAGCGTAGAAACTGGTGTACTATACCAGTCGAGTGCTGAGAGGAACGGAAGGATGATACCTGGAGATAGAGAAGTTGGCTTTTGTGCTGATCACAGCATCTAGGAAGCTGAGGCACTACTTCCAAGCTTATGTCATCAATGTCATGACGGACCACCCACTCAAGAAAGAAATGAACAAGTTGAAATCTGTAGGACGACTAATCCAATGGGCTGTCGAGCTCAGTGAGTTTGACATCAAGTACCAGCCGAGGCACGCAATAAAGGCTTAAGCCCTGGCAAATTTTATTGCAGAGTTTACTCCAAATTATGATGACTTAGAAGTAATGGAAGACAAGAAATGGATCATCTATATGGATGGCTTGTCTACACAGCATGCGGGAGGAATAAGAGTTGTTTTACAATCCCCAGAGGGAGATAGGTTGAAGCACAAGGTACATTTGCAATATCAAACAACCGACAATGAAGTTGAATATGAAGCCCTTCTCAAGGGGCTTGAGTTGGCCAAATCTGTAGAAGCAAAATTAATACTCGTTTTGAGGGATTCTCAGTTGGTCATGGGCCAAATAAATGGGACGTATGAGGCCAAGGAAGAGCGAATGAAAAAGTAACTTGAAAAGGTATTGCGGCTTGTGAAAAAATTCAAAGAAACTGACTTTGTTCAAATCCAGAGGGAAAAGAACATGGAAGTGGATTAGGAATGGCAACGGGTCGGGTTCGGGCCGGGTTTTTTCATACCCGGACCCGACCCGCGGGCCAAGACCCACAGCTCGACCCGGCCCGTTTACTAAACGGATTTTTTTTTCGGGACCCGGACCCGGCCCTGCCGGGCCCCGTTGGACCGTGGTACTTCAGGGCCCATTCTGTGGCTCAATCAAAAAAAAAAAAAAAGGCCTAATATTGATTTTCTTAGCAACCAAACAGGAGGGAAAAAGAACACCAAAGAAAACCCTTTTTTTTCATTACAATATTTTCCCCCATCAAAAGCATTTTTTTCATTACAATATTTTCCCACATCAAAAGCAAAAATAAGAATTAACATACAAACCTAGGTTTGAACAATAAGACCCTACAAAATCAAATCAAACAAGTTGATCTATTCAACCAAAATAGCACTAAAACTAGAAATTACAAATCTGATTCTTTGAACAGCAGCGCCGGCGAAGTGAGCATGGGAGGTGAAGCAGCGGTGCCGGCGAGGTGAGGTGTGCAAGGCGAAGCAGCGGCGTGGGCGACCTTGCGGCCGCGGGGGAAGCCGAGCTCGCGGTGGAGCTTGCCGGCGTCGTCGAGGCGGAGGACGTGTTCGGGCTGGGAGGAGAGGAAGGTTTTGGATTTGGTGGCGAATCGGAGGTAGGAGTCGCGCTCGACGATGCGCTCGAAGTGGGGGTTTTGCTGACGAGAAAGGAAGTAGAGAATGGGGAGGTGAAGAAGAGTGAGAGGAATGGGAGAGAATGACTGAGTGAGAGCATTGAGAGAGTGAGGACTTGAGAGAATGGGTCTGACCGCCTGAGGGATTTAGGAGAAAAGAGAGTATTTATAGTTAGGGTTTTTTTTTTTTTTTTTTTTTAATATTATATATACGGGTCGGGTTCGGGCCGGGTATGCCTAATACCCGGACCCGACCCAAACCCGCTTCGGGTTTTTTTAATGAAAACCCAACCTGACCCTAATGTTAAACGGGTCGGGTAAAACCCGACCCATTAGGGTCGGGTCGGACCGGTACCCGCAGTCGGGTTCATTTTGCCATCCCTAAAGTGGATGCCTTAGCGAAGGAAGCTTCAGCAAATGAAGCCATGGACGAGTTTTGATGAAGTTTAGTATGTCCCAAGTATAGATCTTCCAAAGTACAGCCTATAGACAATGAAGAAAGAANGATTAAACTGACAAACTCCTAAACCTAGCCTAGTCAACAATTCCCTAGCAAAAGTGTTTAAAGATAATTTAAGACCCCCTAGAAGATAAGCCTCATAAATACCTATCCCAAAACGAGGCCGACAACACCATTCTCCCTCGACAGCTAACCTAGAGTTAAGCTCGTCTGGGATCTGGTACCATTTCTTAAGCGAATCTAACTTCTTATCGTCCGTCTTTGAAGCTACCCCTATGGCACAACTATAAACCACCTTAACCTCGTCTTGATCAGCAGATGAGGGAGCACTTATGCCAGCCTTAGAGCCAGACTTAGATCTCGTCTTGAGCTCCTCTTGAAAAACTTCCAAAGGAAACCTAGGGATGCCAGACTCATACTCGTCCATAGTGTTCCCCTTACTACTGCTACCACTATCACTATCACTACTGTTGCTATCGCTAGAACCACTAAAACTGCTAGGGTCATTATACTCGTCTATAGCCTTATCCACACTATCATTAGATGAGGAAAGCACAATCTTAGACATTTTTAAGAAAACTTAAGAACTAAGGACGAAGATAAAGAAAATACCTAGATTTAGAACGAGGGAAGGCTATAGATGCAAGAAACTTCTAGAAGAGGATCTAGGACGAGGAAGGAAATTTTAGAAATGAGAGGGGTAATGAAGGTATGCTACTATTTATAGGCAATAAACCTTGGCACCTGAAACGACACAACAAATCAACGGTGGACACATGGCATGCTCCTCGGTCAAATCAATCGACGTGATTTTTTCACCAATAAGATCATGACATGTGACATACCAATTCACTGACGAAAATATGCACGTCCAGAGAAAGATCAAGCCATACATTTCCCTGGACGACCCATGGACGAAGGGGCAACTGCATTAACGATCTTAAGGCTGTTGGTGAATTTTGAAAAAGCAAATAGAAAAATCAGAGGAGACCGATGGAGGCTGGCCAAGAATCCTCTGATGGCTAAGTTAGTATTTCTGTGATTTCAAGTATAATGGAAGTGTATAAATGAATTACCTTCTCATAGATGAATGCTTATATAGCACACATGAAACGGTTATTTCATTTTAGTAACTTCTTCTATTGTTGAGGAGTTCGAAAACTTGGAAGCAACTCCCATAACTGTCGTGGAAGTTGTATTGTTTAGCCTTATTTTCTCTAACTGTCGTTGGCAATGGTTTGTAGTAAATGAACTTCTATCATTTACTTCCACTCCAAAGTAGGGTGTAATGTCCATCCCAAAGCTGTATAGAATTGGATACACATATCACTTGTTCTGTGTTTTAGGGACAGACGAGCTTGCCCAGGACGAGATTTTTATGCAGCTTGCTACTCTTGATCAGGACGGCCCTCATGGACGAATCTAGAGTTGTTTTCTGGCACCATCAGAATGCATTCTCTAATTTTGACACTAAAGTAGTTTCATTGTTCATTTACAAAAAGTTTTATCAGGATTTAGAGTACAAACCAAGAAGGATGTAATAATCTATATTTGATATTGGTTTGAGAGTGTAATAAAATGTAATTGATTGTTTGTCGTTTATTTCTAATTTCTTGTAATTCTTCAAATTGAACAATTTTAATGTTGCATATATGGTCACAAGACTCGCAAATTGATGCAAGAGTTTGATCCAAGAATGAACAAAACTTTTATTGAAATGTACACTTTGATTACAAGGCTATTAGAAGAAGAGCCCTAATTAAATGTACGCATTCATGGGCAATGATTTATTTCAATCAAAAAGAAACTAAAATTTTCATTCACAAATTCTGTAAGGATGCAAGTTGAAGCTAAAGTGTAATGAATAAAATAATACCCAAGCAAAATACTTCCATTCAAAAATTCAAAGAATTTTTGAATCACCTGCTAAAGGTAATTGTTGAAGTTTCTACTTGTATACAAAAAAATATATATTTCTACAATATTTCTTCGTAATGGTAGAACTTTTACAAGTGTGAGAACTTGTGGTCTTCACTAACATAAAACAATCTAAACTTTAGCACTAATCTCTCTTGCAGCAACCTTTTCTCACTCTCGGTGATCAAACCTGACAAAAAAAAAAAAAAAAAAAATTAGTGATTTCAATTATTTAACAGCAGGCATAGGTGAAGCCATAAGATCACTATCACTACTAAATATGTAAGTTTGTGAGGGTTTAGCTTAGGAACTTCCATCTTAAGAACTCAACTAAGGGACCAACATTAAAAGTGAAATACAAAGCACATCATATAGTCTGAATGTTCATGAGATATATTTAATTTCCTTATAATCAATAACGCATTATAATAAGTGCATAGCCCAATTTTAATGGGTAATTAGAAAATAACAAATGCATTTTGCATTAAGGAGAGGCAAAGATTCACCAACCGAAAAAAGGAATCGAAGCAAAATTACACTCTAATAAAGGTTGTCACTCAAAAGAACCAAACCAAAAGTAAGTGCAATTTAGCACCTGCCATGACAAGTGCATAGCTTTTCTGAGTTTTTGTTTATTTATTTATTTTTATATTATATAATAATTTTAAAATTTTTATTTGTCTACCCTTCAAAAAAAATTGGGAACACCCTCAATTTTTTTATGCCAATAAAATTAAATTTTGCTCCATAATTTATTCTACATTTAGTGGATTAATAATTGCTTGGTTGTGTACATTGAAAGAGATGTAGCTTGTAGCATTAATAACGAGACTATCATGCAACGATTTCAAAATATAAAAACTCGTAAAAGGAATCGAAGCAAAATTATACTCTAATAAAGGTTGTCACTCAAAAGAACTAAACCAAAAGTAAGTGCAATTTAGCACCTGCCATGACAAGTGCATAGCTTTTCTGATTTTTTTTTTTATTTTTTATATTATATAATAATTTAAAATTTTTTATTTGTCTACCCTTCAAAAAAAATTGGGAACACCCTCAATTTTTTTATGCCAATAAAATTAAATTTTGCTCCATAATTTGTTCTACATTTAGTGGATTAATAATTGCTTGGTTGTATATATTGAAAGAGATGTAGCTTGTAGCATTAATAACAAGACTATCATGCAATGATTTCAAAATATAAAAACTCGTAGAAGGCAATTGTAAACTTTACATATTTGCGTGTTTTTTTTTAATTGTTATTATCAATATATGAATTTCTCTTTTTATTAGATTGTATAATTAATGTTTCTTAAGGAATACCTTGAGAAAAATTCTCGAAGCCGCCACAGTCTACAACTACACAATACATTAGAACCACATGCCTACCAATAGAAATATGGCTAAAAAATCCAAGGTGCTAGGAAAAAAAAAAACAAAAAGGAGAACGAACTAGACAAAAACAAGAAATCAAGGAGAGAAAAAAAATATTTCAAAACATCACACAAGAAATTATTTTTAGCAAGGAACAAAAAAGAAAACCCAAGCAAATCATCAAGCTTTATACTTAACAAGGAGTCACTAATCAAATCAAAACTGAGACAAAATGAGAGCTAAGAAGTGAGAGAGGGAAGGGGCGGTGAGAGAAGGGGGTGAAGCAGTGGAAAAAGGAGACATGGGGTGGATCAGTGGGGTTGACTGACACACAGTCAAGTGGGATCAACGGTCGAAGCAAATGGTGATGGTGATGGTGGTTTTTTGATGGGTTTAATGTTGGGTAATCTAAGAATCTCAATGGAGGAGGAGGAAGTGGATAATCTAAAAAGATTGCGGGGGGAAGAGGAGGTGGGTAATCGTCGTCATTGTCGAGAGAGAGAGAGAGAGAGAGAGAGAGAGAGAGAGAGAGAGAGAGAAGATGTTAACCCTAATGTTAACAGAAGTTTTCATTAAATCTTTGCCCTGGACAGGTGATTATCTAAGGCATTGACACATCAACATTATGCAGGATTTGTTGCAACTAAATTTGCAGCAAAAATTAAATATTATTTTATCACTTATTGAGTTTCATGGCATAGAGGAAGTAAGAAAGAAATTAATAAAAAAATTAATAGTGTTTAGTTGAGGGGAAAAATAAGAATATTGATGCTGGGTGTGTTGTGAAATTGCGTATTAAAATAGATATAGTATCTTTTAAGATGTGAAATGTTAAAATTTTTAACTCCACCGATGTGAATGCTCTTACTTTCAAAAAAAAAAAAGGGCTTTTTCTCAAACTCTAAAAGGCAAAAGCATTGATGTCATTTCTAGGGTGAGTGCTTTCTTCTCACATAGGGTGAGTCCTACTTCCTTTTCTCTTGGAGAGGTTTTTTTTCTTGTTAGAAAGGTGAGGGTCTCAACATGGATAGCGACTTTATTGAACGTTTACAATGGATCAACTTGACGGAGGAGGAGGAGGAAGTGTGTCAAGTGAGAGTAACACAGAGAAAGGAAATTCTAGAAGAATGCTCACTAAGTCTTCTAGGCCGTTTCCTCACAACTCAACCGTTCAACCATAGAGCGGCCAAGTCTACGCTTAGAGCTGTGTGGAAAATGGGGTCGGATTTGAGGATTGTAGATGTGGGTGATGGATTATTTCAGTTCAAATTCACCTTGGAAAGTCAGTTAAGATAGGTGTTGAATAATGGTCTGTGGAGTTTTGATAATCACCTGCTACTGCTTCGACGGTGGGAGAAAGGCATGACAGCTGCATTAGTGACATTCCAAACACTCCCAATTTGGATTCAGATATGGGGTTTACCATTTGACCTTCTAACGGAGGAGACTGGAAGAGACATCAGGAATGGAATTGGAAAGGTGGTGGAGATAGATGCAACGGCATTTACGACAGACCAAGCAAGGTTCATCAGAATCATAGTGGAGGTTCCCTTAGACAAGCCTATCTGTAGAGGGGGAGTTGTATTAAGCCCGGAAGGAGACAAGCTATGAGTAGGGTTCAAATACGAACGCCTAACTGGTCTTTGCTATAACTGTAGAATTCTTGGACATGAGGCGAAGGACTGCTCTACACCAAGGGCATCGGGATAGGTCAAAACTCCTTACGGAGAGTGGTTGAAAGCAGGCTAGTGGAGAAAAAAGGATAATACTGCAACACCACGAAAACCACCATGGACTGCAAGCCTGTCGGTGAACGTCCGCAGCAGCCAAAAACCGGTTCAGTCAGAAAATTCAATACCCCAGAATTATGGCGCATTCAATACCCCATAATAATANGGAACTGCCGGGGGCTTGGGAACCAACGTGCAGTCGATGTCCTCTCTCACTTGGTGAGGGAAAAAGCTCCCAAGGTTTTGTTTTTGATGGAAACAAAACGAACTATGGAAGAGATGCGATGGATACAAGAAGATTTACCGTATCGATGTATGCTAGCAGCACCTTGTACACAACATAGAGGTAGTTTGGCACTTCTTTGGAAGGAGGAGGTTAATTTACACATCCAAACCTACTCACCCCATCACATAGATGCGCTCATACTCAATGACGAACAACATCCGTGGAGGTTGACAGGATTCTACGGATGGCCAGAGGAGAATAGGAAAAAGGAACCATGGCAGCTACTTAAACATCTCCACACTAGATTTTCAGTCCCATGGCTATGTTGTGGTGATTTTAATGAGATCCTATCCTCATCGAAGAAGCAAGGCAGGTTACCAAAACAACAACAACCAATGATGGAGTTTCGCTCTACACTACTCCAATGCGGGTTGGTGGATATAGGTTTCCAAGGAAATATCTTCACATGGAATAATGGTCGCCCCGGGGAAGAGTTTGTACAAGAGCGCTTGGATAGAGCATGTGCAACGGTGGAATGGAAAACTATGTTTCCTCATGCTAAGGTAACTCATCTCCAATCCACATACTCGGATCTTATTCCCATCCTAATAAATCTGTCCAGGCTGAAACAACAGTGCAGGAAGAGGAAAATCCCAAGGAGGTTTGAAGAAAAATGGGTGTGCCAACTAGGTTGTGAAGAGGTGATCTGTGCATCATGGGAATCTGAAATTGGAGGAGGTAGCCCTATGTATTGTTTGTTTGAGAAGATCAAAAAATGTAGGCAAGCACTAGTCACTTGGAGCAGCACTACTTTTGGAAATTTTAAAACTCAAATCCAAGAAAAGAAAGTGGCCTTAGAGGAGTTATCTTTACAAAACGACCCGGATAATTAGCCATTAATCAGAAATCGAAAAAATGACATCAACGCACTCCTCCATCAAGATGAGATTTTCTGGCGCCAGAGATCAAGATCCATTTGGCTACCAACAGGTGATAAAAATACGAAATTTTTCCATCAAAGAGCCAACGAGAGGCGTCATAAAAATCACATTTCTGGGATTACATCTCAGAGAGGAGAATGGTGCACTTCTGAGGACCAAAAAATAATGATCTCAAACATATGTCTAATTATAGGCCAATAAGTTAGGGCAATGTAATTTCCAGAATTGTCTTTAAGGTCCTAGCTAACCGCCTGAAACTTGTACTCCCTATGGTTATCTCTGATACTCAAAGTGCATTTGTTCCTAACTGCCTTATTACTGATAACACTATTGTAGCCTATGAGTTGTTACACAGGATGCGGAACCGAAGACGAGGGAGGATGGGACAAATGGCAGTCAAGCTGGATATCAGCAAGGCCTATGATAGGGTGGAGTGGGGATTCTTGCACCAAATAATGCTAAAATTGGGCTTTGCTCCAAGATGGGTGCACTTGGCCATGGAGACACTCACCACAGCTTCGTATTCCATTCTAATCAACGGGGAACCATGAGGCTTCATCACCCTATCAAGAGGTATAAAACAAGGAGACCTACTATCACCATACTTGTTTCTGCTTTGTGCTGAAGGCCTATCTACTATGCTAAGGAAAGCCGAAGAAAGCCACCAATTAAGAGGCATAAAATCTATCCAACAAGGGGTGTGCATCTCTCACCTTTTGTTTGCGGATGATAGCCTCCTATTTTGTCGAGCCACCATTGAGGAATGCCAGCGATTACTTGACCATTTGGAGACCTATGAGGCGGCATCGGGACAAGCAATCAATAGACAAAAAACCTCATTGTTTTTAGCACCAATACCAAGCTGGAGGTGAGAAGAGCAATTCAACAATTGTTTGGGGCAAGGATTATGTCAAACACTGAGAAATACCTGGGTCTACCGATTGCAAGTGGAAAATCTAAGGTCAATACCTTCAAAGAGCTCCAAGAAAAAATAACCAAGAGGGTGATAGGGTGGAAAGAGAAGTTCATATCCAAAGCTGGCCGTGAGATCCTAATAAAAACGGTGGCACAAGCTATACCAACCTATTCCATGTGTTTGTTTAAAATCCCCAAAGCTATTTGTGATAACATCAACTCTATTTTGTCAAAGTATTGGGGGACAAACCAAGGAGGAGAGGAAGATCCATTGGATTAACTGGCAAAAATTATGTAGACATAAAAAGAAGGGAGGAATGGGGTTTCGAGATGTATCAACTTTCAACTTGGCAATGTTGGCCAAGCAAGCATGGAGGCTCATTCACAATAGCCATTCTCTCTTCTATAGGGTCTACAAGGCAAGGTATTTCCCAAACTGTAACTTTATGTTGGCTGAATTGGGACCCAATCCATCATATGTTTGGAGGTCACTCCTGGCTGCAAGAGATGTCATTAGAGAGGGGTCCATATGGAAAGTTGGAGATGGCCGAAACATTGGGATGATATCACACAAATGGCTACAGAACGAACCGGTTTTCCTCAACGAACCTGATGAACAAATGCATGTCAGCGATTTGATTAACCATGATACAAGACAATGGGATAGGGGCAAGTTGGTGGCTACATTCACCCAAAGCACATGTAAAGAAATTTTAGCACTCCCACTTAATCACCTCGACTCACAAGACAACCTGACTTGGACAGCGAACAAGACACAAAAATTCTCGGTAAAGTCTGCATACCGTGTTGCTCTCAAACTGAAATATGGTGATGGGGCAGAGCATTCTTCAGCTTGAGGACATGGCGCAACATGGGGAAGAATTTGGAAGCTAAATGTTCTCCCAAAAGTGTGGACTTTCATTTTGGAGAGCATGCAGCAACTGCCTACCTACGAGGAACAACCTATGTCGAAAGAAAGTGCGAATTGAGGCAACATGCAACTTCTGTCGACAAGAGCCGGAAACAACATCCCATGTGCTCTGGTCTTGCCCATTTGCACGGAATGTGTGGGCTTTGTTAAGAGGCCGGGTTCAGAAGTGCAGCAATGAGGTGGATGACTTCTTACTGCTATTCAGAAAAATGCAGACATCGTTGGAAGCAGAAGATCTAGACAGGTGGGCAATAACGGCTTGGAGCATTTGAAATGCCAGAAATACATTTTATTTTGATCATGTTCAGCTTAACCCAAGGCACATCATGGAGAGAGCAAATAGCATGTTAACAGAATACCAAACATGTATGGCAGCACAGCAAATAGTTTAGCAGATATAGAATTACACTTGTGTCTTCTTCCATCGGGGTCATGACAGTGTAGTCATTAACCCCAACCCCCCCCCCCCCCTCCCAAAGCTATTGTAGTTTTGGCCTTACTTGTACTATTCTCAGTATTGATTCAATAAATTTCTATCATTCGTTCAAAAAAAAAAAAAAAAAAAGGCAAAAGCATCAACTTAATGGTAAGTGAATAAACAACTGTACTTTTAGTAAGAAAAATCATCAACTTAATTACAGAAAGTACATATATTACATTCACAATGAATATTTCAACTTTCAATAGTTGAGGTTATAACCACACCCAAAAAAAAGAAAAGAAAAAAAAAAGAAAAAAAGAAAATGAAAACCTTTCTGGGTTAGTCACGATAAGTGGATGCTTGTGAGATTTCCATAAAGACTGTACAAACCAAACATGCTTGATAACAAGATCAGTACATCCAAGACAGGTCTTGCCTGAAAGAAATAGATTTTGCAGCTCCTTGAAGGCCTCTTTCAGAAATTTGAGGACAATCTTCCACAGCCAATAATTCCAATTTGTATGAACCCACAAGTGGCTTTAAGCCATCATCAGAAATCCCCAAACACTTACTTAATCGTAAGACACGCAATCGGGGAAACTGGCCCACAAGCTGCAGCCCCTCATCACTAATCTCTTGGCATCTGACGAGCTCCAAGATTTCAAGAAACTGAGCTGAGCAAAGAGCCTCCATCCCAACATCATTGAATGAATACACGTGGTCAAGAGCAAGTTCACGAACGGGACACATTTTAATCAAGGAAAGTATTCCACTTAATGAAAATGAAGAAAATGAAGGAAAATCTCCATCAGAAAAAGATATCCTAACTGATTCAAGCATTGAACAGTTCTGAGCCACAGCTTTTAAACTCTCATCAGTTAATCTCAAAGCATTGTTCATCAAAAGAGGCAGTGAGAAATCAGATGGAACTCGCAATGAAATGAACCGAAGATTACTTGATCTTTGGGCTAAACCAATAATGTCAGAGTCCCTTACTCCAACACACATATCTAAGTGAATCTTCTCCAAGTTCTTGCACTTTCCCAACACACAAGCAAGACCTCTCCCAGGGCTGATGATGCAATTTACCAAGCTAAGCTCCAGCATATTTTCACATGGGATGCACTGCTTTTGCCATCGATCCACGGCTAACCTATCATACACCTTCATATATCTGTAATTAGCATCCACTTCAAATTGCAACCGTTTTAGATTTTGCCAACCAGGGCCTAGCTTAAGTAAATCACCTTCCCCAATTGCTCTGCAGTTCTTAATTGAAAGGTCCTCAAGTGTTTCAAGCTTGCCAAGATATTCAAGCCACTGGACACTGGTAACATTCAAGCATCTGATAAGATGTAGAAGAGTAAGATTTCTACAGCCCACAACAAGAGATAATATGCCACAACCCGTGATTCTTGGGGTTAAATTCAGCTTTAAAGCAGAAAGCTTGGAGCAAGAAGCCAAGTAACGGAGACCCACATCAGTGATGAATGTGCAGTAGCTTAAGGTGAGATCAGTCAGAGAAGGACAGCAACTTGAAAGAATGAGAAGCCCGTGATCATCCAATTGTTTTCCTAGTTTGGACATCCAACCAGAGTAAGTTATCTCCACTTTTGCCAAGTTTTGAAACCTATTGCATAGTGAAGTCAAAGCTTCATTTGCAGGGTCTAATCCACACCCAACCCGAATGGATTGTCTTTGTTCATTATCCAACTCATGAAAGTGTTTACATGCTAAAGACAAAGAGTTTCTGTCATTGGTTTTCTTAATCCTGCTTAAGATCTCCCAAACTAACTGATCTGGTAATTCATCCATCAAACCAGACCTTTTCTTTTTGCCCCTACAGGAAACAATTAGCAACCAATTGCAATTACAAACACCAATAAAGAAAGTTCAGTCTAAAATAGAGAGAAGGAGACCTTCCTAATATCCAATTATAAAATTTAGGAGATGTTTGAAGACATTTCATCACATCTGAGGTTTTCCTCATTGATTTTCCCCCTGTTTTACAGACAAAAAAAAAAAAACCAACAACAACAACAAAATGCAGCAGGGTTTCTCTAGAGCAACAACAAAGAGATTATAAGAATATGATAAATGGAAGGCAGAGTGGAGACAAGGTTTTGCACTCAGTAGTCAGGACCATCTGCTCTGATACCATAATAAATCTACCATTTCTCCCAAAGGAATAGTTGGGAAACAGTTAATTTAATCAGCTTTAGTTTAATAGTATATTAATTGATCTAACAAAAAAGTCCTACAAATACATGATATAAAATACATTGTTCAATAATTTCTATAAAAGAAATTAAGCGACACCAGCAATTGATCTAACCAAATTGAATCAAATCCCACAACCAAAAAATGAAAGGGAAAAAGAGAGAGAGTCAATTTCATTGAAGCTAACGCATATCGCAAATGAAACAACAGCAGAAACTACTGCAAAGTCAAAAAAAAAAAAAAAAAAAAAAAAAAAAAAAAAAAAAAATCCATCAAAGATCACAAAAATCCCAGATTCACAAAGATATGAAATTTGAATCAGTTTAATTTGGTCAGAAAAGAGCGTGTTAAGAATCCCAGAGATAAATTGGCAGAAAAAGACAAGATCTGATGATGTTAGCTTGATGACAAAAATTGAAAACCCAAGAAAGATCCCAAATGTTACCTGAAACCAGAGAGGAGCAGAGAAGAGAAGGAATCTTATTCAGAATCTCTTCAGATTCGATAATGCTAAGGAAGGTGTTGAAGAAAGATATTTATCACGGAAGATACTATTGTTGTTGTAAATAAAAAAGGCACATGCTGATGCCGGTTGTTTCTTACTTGACCATGTTAAATACATGGCCCATGTTTGTCACATTAATGAAAGTGATTTGTACGAGAGGTTCCATAAAAAAAAATTATCAACTTGGATGAATCAAGAGCCCAAAAACCCAAAATCCCATTGGGTACAGTATTTCTGTATTTGTAGAGCTTAACCTAGGCCTTTGTACCTTTTTTTTTTAACCCCTTAGGGTAACTAAACTTGGAATAGTCTGTCCACAAACACATCTAATTTCTAAAGAGTAATGTTACGTTCACAAAGTATTTTATAACATTTTTATAAAATGTAAATATGCTTAACATATTATTGCTTTTCTTATAGGCCCACCATTAATATCATTTTTTCATTTAATAATAATCACTCACCATATCAGCAGTTTGTAAAATAATTTGTATCTCTAGCATTATTCATTTCTAAATAGACTTAGGTGTCAACATGTGATTAGACTACAATTACATATAAGACCATCATGGGTAATTAATGAAAAATATAGATCTAGTGCATCAATCCCAAGATGACACATAAGTTATGAATTTGGGTGTGGGTAGACATGGCAAATCAGACTGGGCAGGTCAGTTTGGGTCAGGTCAGTTGGATTCGTGTTGAAAACAGGTTCAGGTAAAAAAAAAAAAAATGTTAGAAATGGGTTTGGTCATTTAGGTTACAAGTTGGGTCGATCCCATATTTTTTTTCACATGATTTTTTTTTTCTTTAATTTTGCATTTGCCATTTGATAAGTCATGTAGCAAATTAATTGGTGTAATATGCATTATTTTAAATTTGCCACTCAAATCAATAATAAGCTCAACTTAACAAATTAATACTTGTTCAATAATTATAAAAATTATACAAATCTAAATATTGCTAACCAAAACAAAATTGCACAAAGGAGTCTAGTCCACCATTTGAGCATATAATTAAAATAAATACAATAGTTTCATTTCTAAACAATATCAACATCCCAAAACATAATAAAAAATTACAAATGCCCTATTAGATAGATACTTTGACAAATAATAAAAACATATAAGAAATTTACAATCTTGAAAACTAATTTCATAATCTAATATCAATTGTAGTTGGCACTCTATTTTAATTTAAAAATATAAATTAAAGTTTGATTGTTTACTTATTTATATTTTTTATGAATATCATATCATTATTAAGCAACACACCCTCTAGAAAATGTCATTTGCTATTTTGAAAAAGGGTTTATTTTGGACATGGATTGTTACAAAAGGAAAAAGCTTGGCAACAAACTTAGTTGCAACTTAAGGTTTCAACTTTACTCAATATCTTTTTATTGGATGTGAATTTTGACAAATCCACTATTATATTACATTTTCTTCGTATATTCTCTATGTTTATAAATTTTCAAAAGATAAAAAATCCATAACTATGGCATCAATTAAATGTTTAAATTCAAGATTTTGTTGTCTAAAATTATGTATAAAAAATAAGTTATAGGTTGAATAGTAAACAAAATTTGATTGGCATCAAATTTTACATGTTTGTTAATGTTAGGGTTTGTGCCCTAAAATCCAATTTATTGGCATGTTATAAATAATTAAATTGTTTTATTATATGACTATTTATAAATGAACTAATGGGACATTATCATAGTCCTTGAGATGCATTGTATGTGATTTATGTGATTTAATTACAGAAGATATAAATCACAAGTCCCTTGTAAACTCAAAATATAGTTTGTAGTCGGTGATGAAATTTGGCGTTTCATTTGCGAAGACTATAACACATCAACTAAGATGGTTTGTCTTGATCATAGAAGTGGGGACTTCTACTTGATGTATTGATATGTCTTAAGTGTGTAAAACATATTAAACTGGACTACTATGAGATTAATTGATCAATTAACAGCTGTCACCTGAATAATTAATCTCACGACTTCTAATTTTATAGACTCTCAATCCTGAGAGGATAGTGAATCCAATCATGAAATGTAGGTTACTTTGATATATCAGAAGTGAGATCTAGTTTAACAGTTAAAACCTCAGTATATTGGGTAACCACATGTAGTGTTAAGGGAACACATATTCTTAAGATGGAATTTGTTAGGACATATGTGATTCACTTGTTAGGAACATATATTACTATTTTATGTAGTTGGCTAATTCTTTGACAAAACGTACTTTACTTGTATTTGGGTAAATCTAAGATGTGTTTAATACTTCAAGAAGCTGTGTTTTAAGATCAAGTGTTGAAACCATGCAAGTCTGTCCAAGAATCAAGTGAGAAAGTGCTGAATTTTAAAGCTCGATAACTGTTTATCTATTGAGCTCTTTAGTTGATTGTTATCGCAATCTTGACACTTTCTCGACAACTAATGGATCGATCGAGAAATCTTCTGTCCCCTCGACAGCTCCTTGATAGCTTCTCGATAGTTGTATCTGTCGAAATTTAAAACTCGACACCTGCTATTTGTTGAGGTTACGGGAATTCAGATTTTTAGATCTGCTTTTTGGTCCATGATGACATGTATGTGTAGAGTTTTTTTTCTCACAACCCTAGACCTATATAAGACTTATTTTAGAGGTCATCATATAAGAGAACACAAAGAGAATATATGTAAAAGGTGACTGATGTCTTATTCTCTCTGAAAGAAGCTACTGCGTTTTTGCGCCTTAGGGTTTTGTAATCAAGTGCTTCTTGATCTTCATTGTTGATAAAGTGAAGAACTTTGCAGCCAACAATCTTCTTCTAGTTGGTGATTAAGTCGCGTATTGGGATCCACACAATTGGTGAGTCATGTACTGGGATTCGTGCAAAGGAGTTAGTCACGTATTGGGATCCGTGCATCAAAGAGTGACGTTCATATATTGAAGAGTTCAGAGATTCTGAAGCAGTAGAAGGTTTCTGCTGTGAGTTCATCTACAGGAATTGTAGAGTCTATTCGACAAAGGTATTGTACTAGATCTAAAACTTCTTTTTACTATAGTGGATTGCTTTTTGGGAAGGTTTCCCCCCAGATTTTTTATTGTAAAACTAATTTGTTTCATTGGTTTTCCTGAGTCATCATATCTTGTCTTATTTATTTTTCCGTTGCATGATTTTGACATGATATTGATGTTTGTTTATTTGTTTTAACAAATTTGATTCATAATAAATCTAATTAATAACTTGGGTTTAAAACTTGTTAATTCTATCAACCGGAGTCTAAATTTCCTAACAGAATTCATAATCTCTTTCTATAGAGACATGAAATATCCCCTTAAGATAAGTTTAATGAAACTATTTATTTAGAGAATACCACTTTAGTAAAGAGTTACTAAAATTTATATTTTATGAAATTAGATTTCATAAATATGAATAACTAAAAGATTAAACTGAGACTCGAGGAATAAAATAGTTATTTACAAAATAACAGTTTAATTATGACTTTGTTCACTATGGATATTTCTTGGAGGGGTCAAATGATATTATATTAGAGTTTTGGAATATAATTTATTAATAAGGCTTAGAGTTATTGACACCCTATTTTGCAACCCGCATTTAACCTCACATAGAGGGTAAAATGGTACTTTCATCTTGGAAATATGCATTTTGATTCTGGCCATTAGATCCTTAATTTCATTTTACTAAAATGATCTTGATGTTGTAATGATCAAATCAACTAGTCATAAGCTCTAATCGGACCATCAGATTGAAAGTTATCATCAAATCAAGTTTTAATTGCTGAGATGTACTATCACAAATTGAGTCCGACTATATATGATTATGTACAATTGATTTCAATTGGTTATAAGTGTAATCAATTTAATATCAATGATGTGTCATAATTTGATTGGTTAGAACTACATTTTATAGTGAGGTTGCATACACCTAATTAATTAGATAGTTAAACATTAATTATTCAATGAGTAATTTGTGCAATTATCTTTTAATTAGAGTAAATTTGAAACTAATTAAATCTGAAATTAGAGTGATTTTAGCCATTTAATGTTAATTGGGAGCTAATTTAGGACCTATTAATGTTAATTGTGCTAAAACCATTTTCTAACAAATGACCTCTACTCATCATTTCATCGATATATCTCAGAATATTTTGAATCTGTGAATGAGGTTAATGTTTCCAGAAACTAGATATCTGGGGCTTCAATTTGAGTACAAGAACGAGACAATTCCGATCAAAATTGAGTCAGATATGATTTTTCGAAGATGGCTCTACGGGCTGTTACAGCAACTGTGAAAAAACCGAATTTTGGCTTGCTCCCCACTCCTACCAATCTCTCCATTTAATGCACCAGAGTTTCCCCAAGACTAAAATGAAGTCTAGGTTCATGATCCTTGTCAACTCTCATTAAATGACCTTCTATTCATATTCCCTCCACCACTACTATATAAACCCTCCCTCTCCTTCATTCGAAAACACAAAAACTCTCATCTCTTCCCCTCTCTTAAGTTCTAGTGAAGTTGAGTAGTCTTGTCATATCTTGGTCTTCCTGAGTTTCAAGGTATTGAGTGAGACTTACTCTTCCTTTCCTAACTCTTCTTTTCCTCCACCCTTAGGATCTCTAGCAAGAGTCTCCTCTTCCACCATATGAATCTTACATGAAGGTATAATCTCTTTCTGTAACTTGTTTCTTGTGTTGCTATGATGAGAATTTAAGATTAAAGTATGATAATGATCATTTAAATTCCTTTGAATATGTTTGAATGTTCTTAGTTGTTCTAATATGTTCTTCACATGTTCTTGGTTATTCATCACATATTCATGCATAACACTAGTTTTAATCTTAAATTCACATCAAAAATATAAAAAAACATGTTTGTTTCATAATTCTTTCAAATCCTTGAATCTAGGATATCACTAATCACACACATTCACTAGAATTTATTTTTCAATCCAAATGCAATGCTTAATATATGGAATTAGGGTTTATCACATGCACACACATTAAATTCAACATGCAAATTGATTGACATATTAGATGATATGATATGAATGTTGGTCATCATAGTCTAGAAGACCGGTTTCATCAGACAAGGTGGGTGCCTAACACCTTCCCACCTTGTAACATAGCCTCCGAACTTAGATTAAGGGTTAGTAGATCAAATGCTTATCCTTGTAATTTTCAATTTTTAGATTGTAACTAGGAAACAAAGTCATGTACTTTTATTTTAGATTGTATCTAGGACCAAAGCTATGTAATTTTCCTATGATCAATGTAAATTCAATTGAAAATTAATAAAATGAGGAATTTTTCAATTTTGGTTTTCTTATTTATCCCAATAATTAAATAAGTGGCGACTCTATTGTAAAACCCTTAATCTAAAGGAGAAAATATAACTAGTCGAACCTTCATTTTGAGAGGCAATAACACAACTCCACCCATTCACGTGGGTTTGGCCCAACATTCATTAAAACGAGCCGGGGGCGCGGTTTCTCACAAGAGTGCAATTATATTTCTATAGTGGTCTTGTTATATAATTAATGGTAACTTTGGTCTTATCAAGAGTTGACAGATAATTCTAAAACCCATTGGAGCTAGAGCCTTATTAGTCCCTTTGGTCCCATCCCAAGCCACACACTAAAACTTAATTGGGGTAGCCTAAAAGGTTAACCCAATTAGATAATCAATTTTTATTTAATAAGAGTTATTAATTAAAGTAACTGCCAAGGATAGTTAAAATGTACGTATGATTAAAAGAAGAGAAAATAGTTTTTCTCTGTAGTATCTTTTGAATGCAATTTTCTTTTGGAAAATCAACGTACTTAAGAAATGATTGAGAGACCACTCATTTTGGGCACCTTGTGGAATTAGGATGAAGATTGAAGGTATTCTCAAGTCTTGTTTTTTGAATTTCACTGCATTAAGGTACACTTTTTGTTTTTTGTTCTAAAATTCAAGGTTATATGTTATCTCTCATGAATGAAGTAGATCCTTGTGTTGCTTCCGCCGTGGGTTTTGTATGAGATGCAAAACCAGTTTTTCCAACAGTTACAGACTTAAAGAACATGCAATTCAACGATTAAATTTTTAAAATATGTAGTAATATTAAATTTTTAAGTGAAAGTTGTAGCCTTAGGCTACAATCAAATTTGTAGCCAACTTTTTCTATTAAAAAATAGACCAAGCATCCATAATATGAATGCTTCTAATGCATGTCTATAATTTCAAATATATGTTTTAACTCTACAACCCAATTTTCTTGCCATGTACTTTGTTATCTGAGATATAAATTTTTTTTACTTATCACATTATTCAAATTAGAGAATGCCTCAATCATTCATATTTCAATTCACTTGCATGTAGCTAGATAAAAGTCTTAATTGTTTTCTTGAGGCTATTGTATTTAAATGAAGTTAATTATAAATATATATATATATATATATAATATTTGAATCATGTTATCCCAGCTAGATAAAAGTCTTAATTGTTTTCTTGAGGCTATTGTATTTAAATGAAGTTAATTATAAATATATATATATATATATATAATATTTGAATCATGTTATCCCCAAAAAAAAATTGATATATATATTTTTAAAACAAATTATAGTAACATGCATTATATTTGTCAATTGAGTTTAAGTTGTGCACTGTAAAGTTCAAAGCAAATAATTAAACCAATAATGTCTTATTGTTATTATTTTTTAACGCATAAAAAAGTTTTTTATTTTTTATTTTTTAAAAAAAGGGTCTTGTCACGAGTTAGCCAGATCAGGTCCAGTTGACAAAATATAGGTTAGGTCACGTGTCAACCTGTTTATTATTCAGGTTAAAAATTCAGGTTCGGGACAAGTCAACAAATCTTGACCCTTTTTCCATGTTTAGGTGTGGGTTTGAGTTATTGGCTAGAATTTTCTTATTCAAAAAGATTACAATAGGATTAAGCTTGGGAGGCAATTGTATAAATGCAAGAAAGTCTTCCAGTAGTTCCTATTTTTGCGGGCACATTCACACACCCAATCATCTTCTTAAGGAAATTAGCATTGGATTAACCATCTAATTATTCCAGCTAAAATTTTGCTGAAATACAAAAAAATTAGTCCACATTAGGTTAGTTTACCATTAGGCAAAATGCATGCTAGTTATACTGTTAATGCAATTCTAACCCAGGACAGCTCAACCCTATAGGCGACTAAGGCAATGGTTTAAGGCCCTCAAATAAAAGAAAGCCCATCTTTTACCCAACAAAATATAATTAAATTCCTCTTACTTATCCTCAAAAAAATTAAGGCCCCTAGAATGCACTATCCGTAAAAAGTTTTAATTAATAAAGCTATTTTTTTTTATATTTTTTTTCATTAAAAAAAAATTACACACTCTTTAAATATTGTACACTATATCTACTGCAATTTAAGACTATAAAATTCTCCACTCTCCCACACCATAAGGTGAAGAGACTCTTCATTTTAATACCTATTTAATATTTATTCTCAACTACTCCAAGATAGAGAAAAAAAACTATGAAAGCTCAGATTTGTGTTAAAACACAAGAGCTATTTAGACCCCCAAATTAAATATTACGGCTCGATTGATTTTACTCTAACTTATACTAAGTGCGGAATAGAGTAAATGCGAGCGAATAAACAATAAAATTACTCTAAACTATATTCATTAAAACACAACAGTAAAATGAAAGCAAAAAGAGTAGGGAAGAAGAATGCAAACACAAGATAACACACTGATGTGTTATCGAAGAGGAAATCAAAGTACTTGGTGTAAAACCTTTCCGCCACCCTCTAAGCAGTAAATCAATCCACTAGACAATCAGTTGGGATACATGAATAGCAAGAGACCCTCTAAACCTAATCTACCCGATGCACCTAATCCCTCCAAGCTCCCACTCTAACAAGGCTTCTCGGAACCGTGTCTTGTCTAGCTATCCAGATCCCACAATACGCCCGATTGCATCTACCAACCCTCACCAGCTTCTTTTGGCAAATCCCCAAAACTTCCTAAGCTCCAAAGCACTTTTTACACTCTGAATAGGTATGGGTTATGTTTGAGTACAAATCTCCTCTCAAGGTATGACAATGGGAGAGGGAAGGAAAAAAGGCTAGAATGATTTCTCACTAAAGATGAGTAGCTCTCTCTCTAAAAGATGGGTGTGTGTGTTGTTGAAAACTTATCTAAGGTTTTTCTCTTTGAATGGCCTCCTTTTCATTTGTGGGTAATGAGAGTATATATAATATGAGTGAAGGATAAGAAAGTCACACTTAAAAATCCTCCAGGCAGAATGTTTCGCGACTATCTTGTGGGAAGGCCTTACCCGCGAGACACTCGTGAAATTGACAGCTTGGCCCGACTCTTCAGCTTCTAGTCATGTGCTTCTCACGTGGCTACTTCGCGAGTTAGCTTCTCGCGAGCTTCTTACGAAATCCACTTGATCTTCAATTAAGCTTAAGTATTCACCAACTTAATACTAAACCCAATACAATAAAATCCCACAAAATATAAGGAACAAAATTAAAGCAATTACAACACTTTTTGTCATGGAATAAAGCCAACATTAAAACATAGTTATAAATCACAACTTTACAATCTCCCCTTTTGGCTATTCCGTGACAAAACACCCTATAACAGATTCTAGACTTAAACGTGAGTTTGGGAACAATGGCAAAATTCACTCACACCTAAATCTAGAAGCTGTGAAGTACTTGGAACATGTATACCTGTAACCTGAAACACTTGCACAAAACACATTAGACCCTCAAGGTAAATCAAGTGACAAAAGGACAAATATAATATAAAAAGTAAAATGCAATCAAGTAAACATGTTGTAAAACATATGAGTAACTTGATCATACACCAAAACAGTAATATAGAAATGATTACAATGATCACATAGCAAAGTAAATGATGATCCGAACATGTAATCAATAAAGCACACTAACAAGGATATATGCACGTCCAACACATAAGTATGATGCGATGAGAGTAGCAAAGCATAGATAATAAACATAACTCAAAGCACCATAAAACAACGAGAAAACAAGCATAATGTAAAACAAACAAAACAAGGTTCTCTAAAAAAAAGATGTCTTCTCCCCTTGGTATATGCATCTCCCCTATGGCTTTCTCCCCATACAAATGTGCACGAGGTAGAATTTCTTCCCCTAAGAACGTGCACATGAGCCATATAAAAATAATGAAACATACCGGTATACTTTCCAGTATACTCTCCCCCTTTTTGTCATGAATAAACAAATGAATCAAGAGGAAGGAGGGAAAGAAAAGAAGATATGAACAATGGTAAAGATGCATGAGGGGTGCAAGATGAATGAGAAAATAAATCTCAAATGAAAAATAAAACATCTTAAAGACACAATGCTACAAAGTATAAAGTAAACATGACATGCTAAGGATGATGAAACAAAGTATAGACCAAGGCATGACATAGACACAAGAACATGTTATATGTGCTAAAAGGTATAAAAAGACTTAACTAGCATGAGTGAAGTGAAAAACATATCAAGTGATCAAGTATGTGCAGCAAAGGTGCATCTTGTATGCATGTAAGATGCATGACCAATGCATGAGCAAGCACTCAAGGGGCAAAGTGTATAAAATACACAATCAATAATCAAACATGATAAACATGAATAATTATGGTTATCTCCAAAAATTGGTACTCATCGGAGTCCAAAACAATAAGAAAATGTCATTTGGGCATTTTATCAAACACTTAGAGTGCACACACTACACATGTATGTTAAACAATGCATGAACATATGAAAGTCTTGTCTAAAAACATGTTATTTTTGCCACAAGGGGCCAACATCCAAAGCATATCAACATTTAAAACAAAACATAATAAAAAAGATTGACAAAAATTAAGTTTCCTAACTCCCATTTGAAAAAATCTCAACTATGAACATAAAACCCCCAAAAACATAATCTAAGACTCAAAATTAATGAAAAGAATTAAAGATTATCTTAGAGATGTTAATGGAATTAAAAACAATTGAATTTAGTTGGGTTTTGATGTAGAAACATTAAAATAGGGGTTTGGGAGAAGGTGAGAGAAGTTTAAAACAAATGACCCACGAAATGCCTTTTAAAAGCTAATCTGGAAATTTTCGTAGAAAGTTGGGAATTTTCGCTAGTACCTAACTAGCGAAATTAATTTTCGTTGGTACCTAACTAGCAAAATTTTGCTAGTAATTTCGCAAGTAAGCCTTACTCGTGAAACTCTCTGTCCAAATTTGAAAAACTTGAGAATTGGACCCTTTAACTTGCGATTGAACTTATACATGAAATAAATCATGAAAACACCCAAAAAACATGTTTTTCATAGAAAAACAACTTGAAAAACTTTGAAAAACATAGGTGATACAAATCACTTCCAAAAGCAAACAAAATGAACAAAAATCTTTTTGGTTTAATCCATATATGATTTAGCACACATACATCACATTTGAACATGTACAATTACACAAATGAAACAAGCATGCATTGAACAATTGTCTTATGTGTTATGTGCGTGTATCAAATGTGGAATAGTCATTAGTCTAGAATGAAACTTTAATGATCAATTCAATCAAATCATACACAACTAGTACTAAGTCAAGTGGTCTATTTTAATTATAGAAATGAACATATATGACCTCCCACAAGAAAATGATTACAAAATTTTTGAATCTTTGAAACTTTTCATTTGACTTCTTTCCAAATCATAACAATTGATCATTTTTTTTTTTAACAATACATCTCATCTTGAGATCGGTGCCAGAAATTTTTGATATTTCACTTTTAAGAATAAGCCTTTGGCTTTTTAGGCACTATACATTTCAATACAAGTTACTTTCCCTTTTTCCTAGTCAAACACTAGTATATATGACGGCTTTTGCAGCTCATTATCTCTTTTCATTTTGATATTTACATTTCTTGAGCTCTTTAAGTAAAAACATAAAAAGTGTGGGAAGATATATAGGCACAAGTCTATCCATGTATCAAAACCAACAAGACTATTGACCAATCATTTATGATAAGCTTGAAGATCGATTTACAACAATCACACAAAGATTTCAAGATTTTTTCCCACAAAGATATATGTGCATACAAAACAAGCTAAGCTCGTAAATGCATGACGCCGTTAGTACGAAAGTACTAGGCCAAACTCACGTGAGATATGCGCTCAAACATATACAATCAAACTTTTTGAATTTTTTCTATTTTTATGTGATTTTGGATTTTTTACATACACAAAAATAAAAGTATAAAAGTAAGATCAAATGCAAAAATAACAAAAAACAATGCATATTGAATGTTCAAATAGCGTGTAAAACACTATGAACGTTTAGATCTCCAATTTACAAATTACCAATTCAAGCTTAATATCAAACAATGTACGTGCAAAAAATGAACATAAGCTTATAACAGAATTGATAAACAATCTAAACCAAATAAAATCACATCCACAGCAGAAATTAAATGACAAAGATTAAGGGGAGAGAGATGCAAACACAAGGACAACACAGCGATGTGTTATCAAAGAGGAAACCGAAACCCTCAACGTAAAACCTCTCCACTGCCCTCCAAGTGGTCAATAATCCACTAGAAAATGAAGTGGGATACATGAACAGCAATATACCCTCCAAGCCTAATCTACCCAGTGTACCTAAGCCCTCCAAGCTTCTTACTCTAGTGAGGTTACGTCGAACCTTTGTCTTTTCTAGCTTACCGGATTCTGCTATAGCCCATAGCATCAACCAATAACCATTGGTCCCTTCCTAATTGCTTCCCAAAACACCAAATACCCTTCTCACAGATGTGGGTATGGTGAGAAAAGGATTTAGATAAGAACCTCTCAAAGATGTAACAATGGAGAGAGTGAGAGTAGAGGACTATGAAGCGTCTCTATGGAAAGATATGGATGAATCAATCTTGTTTTTCTAAGATTATGGATGAATATGGAAGTATATGAATCAATTATGGATGAAAGACAGGGCAACAAAGTTTTTGAAATTTTGATAATTTTTGAAAAAACAAAAAAACTTTCCAAAAACAACTAAAACACTAAAAAAATCTTTTTGTGTTTGATCAACAAAGATTTAGCATATGAAAACACATTTAATCAAGTACAATCACACAAATGAATATGGCATTCATTGAACATAGAAATATGTGATGTGTGTGAATATTAGAAATGAGATAGTCCTTAATCTAATGTGAAGTTTCAATGATCAATTCAACCAAGACATACACAAATAGCACTAGATAGTGTGACCTATCTCAATTATAAAAATATGCATATATGACCTCCCACATACAACTTGATAATCATAATTTTGAAACTTTTCATTTGGCTTTATATACATCACATCATTTGATCTTTTCTTTGAAACAATACATCTCATTAAGAGATCGATACTTGAGATTTTTAATATTTCAATTTGATGAGTTAGCCTTTGGCTTTTTGGGCAACATACATTTTGTTTTTGGTCGCTTTCCCTTTTTCCTAGTCAAATACTAGTATGTGCGATAGGCTTTTGTAGCTCAATATCTCTTTTCATTTGGAGATTTACATTTGGTGAGCTCTTTGAGTAAAAGCAATAAAATAAAATAGTGGGAAGATATATAGACACAAGTCTATGCATGTCTCCAGATTAGCAAAACCATTCACTAATCATTCATGAAAAGGTTGAATATCTATTTACAACAGTCACATAGATTTCAAAATTTCTTTCACAATAATATGAGTGCATAGTGAATAAGCTATGCTCGTAGATGCACAAAGCCATTAGTACAAAGGTACAAGGCAAAACATGTTTAGAGACAAAACTCAACAATGTCGATCAAACTTTTTGGATTTTCTATTTTTTATGTGTTTTTTGGATTTTTGACACAAAAGTAAGAAAAGATTGATCAAAACAACAATGTAAAAACATTTAAAAAAAAACAAATAAACAACCAAACAATTTTCAACTTAAATAAGCAAAAAACACATAACCAAGCATAGTCACAAATCATGAGAAGAATTGTTGCATGGACATGTTATAATGCTTATGCATTAATACCCCTCTTCACCCACACGTCACGTGCATTTGAGGTGATATCCCTATAAGATTGGGTACGAGAGTTAGGACTTTCAAACCTTCTAGTGAATCTTTCCAAGCAGGTGGTGAATGCATCGATCATCTTCATCACGTCCATCATACCGGGATCACCATTTCGACCTCTTGATGACTCGACAACCCAAGTCCTCTTGTCATTTCTTGGTCCTCTTGACCTTTAATTAGTTGCATTCTTCAATGCTCTAAGCTTATGAAAATTTGGTTTGGTGTGTCCTTGAAGTCCATAGTGTTGGCAAAAATGGTTCGTTCTCGGACTTCTTTGAGATCTTGTAAGATATTTCCCTCTAGCTTTAGGTTTGATCACTGATTGGTTACGGGGCTTGTTCAACACCCTTTGGTCAGCCATGTTCTTCTTCTTTTCATCAGCCAGTACAGGTTCTTTGGCTTGCACAAACTTCACTTCTTTAGTGATTTTGACAGTTGAACTACTTGCTCTGGTATATCCCAACCCGGATTTGTCTAAGAATTATTTTTGAGAGGAAATGACATCATCTAGTTTCTTGGTGGAGACCCTCTCTACCTTGGCATTTTCTTGAACTGCCTCAAGCTCAAGAAATTTTATCTTTGAGTAAGCTTCAGTCAGTTCTCCATTCAATGTCTCTATCCCACACTTGGCCTCCTTATGTCGCACTAGGAGACTTCTATAGTCCTCTTCTGTCTTCTTCATCTTTTTCACGGCTGCCTTGGCCAAACATGCATACTCTTCTGATTTCTCAATGAGTGAATTGAAGTTTTCTTGAAGGCCCCCTGTACTCTCATCTTATTCAACATCCGATTCTTCTACAATTCTCATTGATTCCTCATCATTATGCTCCTTAAGCTCTTGTACAAGCAAATTCAAGTCATCAGAATACTCAACATGAGCAATAGTCATAAAAGCGGAGTAATTCCCTTCTCCGTCACAGCTTTCCTCAGAATCAGAATTGGATGAATCTGAGTCACTAAAAGTTGTGGCATATGCCTTACCCTTCGATTTCAAATAGTTAGGACACTCTTTCTTAAAATGTCCATGTCCGTTGCACTCAAAGCAAGTGATTCCTTGTGTAGATTGGGATTCCTTTCCATCTTTCCTTTTGAATTCCTTTTTCTCCTTCCTGGAACGTTGGAATTTACTTTTACCACAAAATATACCACATCTTTATCGACAACATCCTCATCTGATGAGTCGTGAGTTTCGACCCTTTCATCAACTGTCTTAAGAGCAAGAGATTTGCTCTTCCTTTGTGTGGGCAATGACAATTCATAAGTCTGAAGTGAGCCAATTAGTTCTTGGACTTTGATATCATTAAGGTCCTTACTCTCTTCAATCGCTGTCACCTTGGCACGAAAGCTCTCTGGCAATGAACGAAGGATTTTCCTCACAACTTTAGAGTCCTCTGTTTTCTCCCCTAAGTTGAACTTGCCGATGACTACTTCATTCAGCTTGTTATAGAAAGAGTCAAAAGACTCGTCCTCACTCATTGTCAGCTCCTTAAAACAAGTGGTCAGCATCTGTAGCTTAGTTTTCTTCACTTTCTTCGTTCCTTCATATGTGGTCTCCAATATCTGCCATGCCTCCTTGGCAATAGAAATGTGAGATATTTTGTGAAATTCTTCTAAAGACACACCACAAAAAATAGCGTTAAGTGCTTTGCTATTTGCATTAGACGCCGCAAGGGTTGCTTTATCCTATGTGGATTTGGCAGCCTCCGGCCTAGTCCATTCAATATCAACCGCATCCTAAACGGTTTCATCTATTAAACACAAAAATGCCCTCATCCTGACTTTCCCAAAAGGTATAGTTGCTACTATCAAAATATGGTGGCGCATTTAAAGATTAAGACCGGTCCATCTCAATAAGGGGTCAAGAATTGCACTAAGGTGTTTAAACCACAAAGAGTGCACCCGCTTTGATACCAATTGAATGTTCAAATAGAGTGTAAAACACTATGAATGTTTAGACCCTCAATTTACAAATTACCAATTCAAGCTTAATATCAAACAATGTACGTGTAGAAAATGAACATAAGCTTATAACAAAATTGATAAACAATCTAAACCAAATAAAATTACATCCACAGCAGAAATTAAAAGGAAAAGATTAAAGGAAGAGAGATGCAAACATAAGGACAACACAGCGATGTGTTATCGAAAAGGAAACTGAAACCCTCGGCATGAAACCTTTCTGCCGCTCTCCAAGTAGTCAATAATCCACTAGCTAATGATGTTAGGATACATGAACAGTAATAGACCCTCTAAGCATAATCTACCCAGTGTACCTAAGCTCTCCAAACTTCTTGCTCCAACGAGGTTACGCTGAACTTTTGTCTTTTCTAGCATACCAGATTCCACTATAGCCCATAGCATTAACCAATAACCATTGATCCCTTCCTAATTACTTCCTAAAGCACCAAATAACCTTCTCACAGATGTGGGTATAGTGAAAAAAGGATTTTGGTAAGAACCTCTTAAGGATATAACAATGGAGAGGGTGAGAGTAGAGGAATATGAAGAGTCTCAATGAAAAGATTGTGGATGAATCAATCTTGTTTTTCTCTAGGGTTTCTCTCTCAAAATTCTCTCTAGAAGCTCTCTACATTTCGTGGGTATAAGGGTCTATATATAGTGGTGGGTGTTTGGAATGTGAAGAGTTATTTTTCCAAAACAAAGCAGGCTAGCGACTTGGCCTCATGACTTGACTGAGTTGTGAGTTCAAGCCGCGAGGTAACTGAACGGCCAATCTGGACTTTTTGTCCTATAGTGCTCCAGCTGGCATGACACTTCAGCTTCTTCGCATACTTGTCACATGAGCATCTTCTGGCGGCTTACAAGCCCCAAGCCACCTGCGAGATCCAGTCGCGAGTTCCTACTTCACTGCACAATCTTGAGCAATTGTTCACATTCTCTCACACATTACCCTTGCAAGATTCCCACCTAAATACAGGGTTTCTAAATGCTAAATTACAAGCAAATTTTGCACGGAATAAAGCCAACAAAATAGTTGATTAAATTCAACCTTACACATATAAAGAGATGCAAGATGTACAAATGCATGACAATGAAGTATCTGATGCATGAAAGGTCCTACAAAGATCGAAAGAATTAGATCAATGACCAAAAAAAGCAAAAGCTCAACCATAGGAACCCTTTCTCATCCAAACGGAATGATTGTTTGAACTGAGTGTCTCATGAAAAGTAAGACAAGGGTTGGAAGAATGAGAACCGGAGATGCACATAGACAAGGAGGTAATAACATTAAAAACTTTCTTTAATAACTTACCATTTTCCATCAAATTCGGTTTAGCTTGCAAAGCACAACTTCCAAGAAGTTCAAGTTTCTCTTTTCTTTTTATTTTTTTAAGAGCTTGAAACTTAGAGCAATAAGGTCTTAAATGACCAAAGCACCACAATGGTGACAAACAATGGGTTTAGGTCCACTAAGCTTTTTAGAAAGGGATCTAGCAACATGGTTTTGTTCTCTCAACTTTGGATATTGAGGTCTTATATGATCAATCACACCACAATGGTGGCAAGTTGGAACAAACTTTGATCCATCCAAAACCTTAGAATGAGACCTAAACGAACGCTTTGGCTTAAGAGCCTTTCTCTCCACCTTTTGATTTTTTGTGTGTGGAGGAATGTACATTGATTTGTCTTTAGATGTAGAACTCACAATAGACACAAAATCGAGTACCACAACATGATTGCAACAAATATTTTCATCCTTATTAGCAATAAGTTCAGCAATCAAATACTTGGCATGCATCTTAAGAGATTCATTTTCATATTTTAGCTTATCAACAAGTTTGTTAGACAAAACAAGTTTAGCATCCAAGTCCATATTTAAACATTCAAACTCTTTCAGCTTTTCAAGAGAATTTTTAGCAAGTTTCTTATATTTCTCAACCAATTTATTGGATTCATTGAGCTTAGCAATCAAATTATCATTTTCATAACGAAACTTGCTCAAATTCTTATGAGACTTCATAGCTTCTTTCTTCACAAGTTTGATGTTAGGAATATCAACAACACCCAATGATTCATGTAACATGTCATCATAATCAAGAGGATTAATACTCATAGAGGCATTTTCAGAAACACATAGCATGTTACACTCACAAACATCCATAAAAGCATACAAAACACTATCCATGGCAAAACACACAAGAGGTCAAGGATCAAACTTAGGTAATGAAACCAAAACAAGTGTACCTGCTCTGATACCAATTGACTCGAATTTGTGTTAAAACACAAAACTGTTTAGACCCCCAAATTAAATATTACGGCTCGATTGATTTTACTCTAACTTATACTAAGTGTGAAATAGAGTAAATGCGAGCGGATAAACAATAAAACTACTCTAAGCCATATTCATTAATAGACAGCAGTAAAATGAAAGCAAAAGGAGTAAGGAAGAAGAATACAAACACAAGATAACACACCGATGTGTTATCGAAGAAGAAACTGAAGTACTCGGCGTAAAACCTCTCCACCGCCTTCCAAGCGATAAATCGATCCACTAGACAATTAGTTGGGATAAGCAAGAGACCCTCTAAGCCTAATCTACCCGATGTACCTAAGCCCTCCAAGCTCCTACTCCAACAAGGCTTCTTAAAATCGTGTCTTGTCTAGCTATCTGGATCCTGCAATACGTCCGATTGCATCCGCCAAGCCCCACCGGCTTCTTTTGGAAAATCCCCAAAACTTCCCAAGCTCCAAAAAACTCTCTACATTCTGAATAGGTGTGGGTTGTGTTTGGGTACAAATCTCCTCTCAAGGTATAACAATGGGAGAGGGAAGGAGAAGAGGCTAGAATGATTTCTCACTAAAGATGAGTAGCTCTCTCTCTCTCTCTCTAAAAGATGGGTGTGTATGTTTTTGAAAACTTATCTAGGGTTTTTCTCTTTGAATGGCCTCCTTTTCATTTGTGGTTAATGAGAGTATATATAGTTTGGGTGTAGGGTAAGAAAGTCACACTTAAAAATCCTCTAGGCAAAATGTTTCGCGACCACCTCGAGGAAAGGCCTTACCCGTGAGATACTTGCAAAACTGACAGCCTAGCACGACTCTTCAGCTTTCAGTCATGTGCTTCTCACGTGGCTACTTCGCGGGTTAGCTTCTTGCGAGCTTCTCACGAAATCCACTTGATCTTCAATTAAGCTTAAGTCTTCACCAACTTAATACTAAACCCAATACAATAAAATCCCACAAAATACAAGGAACAAAATTAAAGCAATTACAACGCTTTTTGTCATGGAATAAAGCCAACATTAAAACATAATTGTAAATCACAACTTTACAAACTATATCTAAAAATAAAATTAAAAAACAAATAAACAAACATTTTTCTCTACACATCTTGATTCTTGAAGGAATCAAACCTCCCCATTGCCCGCTACTTTCCTTGCCACTATCCATCTTGATTCATTTTTCTAAATTTCTTTGTAGCTATTCATTAATTAGTGTGTGTTATGTTAACTGCTCTTCAGGTTGGCCTTTATTTACTCTACTTTCTTTTTGTTGTTGTTCCTATTATTGCAAAGTTTTCTCTCTTTTATTGTTGTTCTTGCTAGTTGGGTATGAATGAAAGAGCTTAAAATTTTTATTTTTATCCGGGACCTTACTGTCTTCTTCTTCTTCTTCTTCTTCTTCTTTTTTTTTAATAATTTTTTTTAATTTTTTTAATCTGGTCTATACTCTATAGACCTTTATATTTTTGATGTATTGTACAAAAGCTTAAAAATAGTATTTATCTAGTCTTAGCTTTTCTCCTTTTTTACAGGTTATGTGTTGTACAAAAGGAAAATTAGTCTATTAGCATTCTAGGTTTCTCCCCTAGATATGTTATGTACAAATCTATTCTCTATAGCAACATAGCCCTAATGTAATTTATCTCAATTGCAACTTGCCTCTTTGGGTCTGAAATTGTGGTTTCAAACTCTAAAGACACAATATAAAGCTCATTTTTCACTTTTTGGGTTCTAAAACAGTCATATACAAGTTATAAAAAATTTTAACAACAACAGTAATCCAAATCCAGCCCATAAACAAAAGTGTGTCATCTTCAATATTTCCCTAAGACCCCAAAACCAAATCACAAACACATTTTTTACATTTCAACAACAGAGAAAGAAGAAACTAAATTTTTTTACAAAAGTGGGTCATCCTCCAAATTTTTTTACATTTCAACAACAACAGAGAAAGATTGTCAAGTCCAAATCCTACCCACCAATAAAAGAAGAAGCTAAAAAATGGGTCTTTTCCAATGTTACCCAAACATGCGTAAATATACAAAAATAAAAAGTGGGTTTTGGGGAGAAACCTTGACGAGGAGTTTAAGGTATATATCGTTGGACTTTGGAGCTGTACGCTTGCTCTTCTTGACCTTGCCTCCTGCGACTAAATCAATCCCCTAATGAAACACACAAAACATTAACACTAATTCAGATTTACAATCACAAACATAATAAACAGACATACAGACAAAGATATAGAGAAAGAGAGAGATACTAATGGAGCTAAAGGGTTTGCTAGAAGAGCTCTCTTTGTGTTGTTGAGGTGGATACGCCGACTGCTGTGAGGAACAAACCTCATGAGATTGAGACTTGGAGAGAGTGTCTTACTGTGAGGAACGATTCCTACAAATAGAGAGAGGATCAATGAGAGAGAAAGAGAGAGAGGATCTATGAGAGAGAGAGAGAGAGAGAGAGAGAGAGAGAGAGAGCTTACTGATTGATGAGGAAGGCTAAGAGGTGTGAGCTTTATGGGTATTGGGTTGAGAGCACGGCGACGAGAGGTTGAGAGCACGACGGTGAGATTAGGAATCGGGAGCTAGGTTGAGAGTGAGCTGAGAGTGTTTTTCAATTTAGGGTTTTTTTTCAATTTATTGCAAACCTAGAGCTGCGTTTGATTAAACGCAGCTTAAACATGTCTGGAGTTGTGTTTAACCAAATGCAGCTCTAAAATTTTTAAGCTGCGTTTATTAAACGCAGCTCCAGACATGTTTAAGTTGCGTTTAATCAAACATAGCTCTATCAGTGTTTAAGCTGCGTTTATTAAACACAGCTCTGGGATATATTGAACAAAAAAAAAAAAAAATTCCCCAAATGGGTCTAAAGCCACGTTTTTAACAACGCGGCTTCAATCCTACCCAGCTAAACGCAGCCTCAACATCACAAAACGCAGCTTAAGAGCTGGTCCATAGCCGCGTTTAGTAAACGTAGCCATACGTCCAGTGGTGGAGTTGCGTTTTTGTAAAACACAACTCAAACAATACCCTGAAGCTGTGTTTTTAAAACCATAGTTCCAAAACGCATTTTTTGTAATGTTAGATTTTGGTTGTAGACAAAATAGGAAACCCCATCTATGAGATCTTTGATTAGTTATTGCAGGAAAAGATCTCTCATGAGTTATCACATCAAAAACTTGAATAATAATTGGATAATGTTATACGGGTCATTGTACGGTACCCATCTTTTTTATGTGGGTACAATACCCACCTGGCTGTTTATGTGATTTTAATGAAGGCGTAAATACACTTTTTGTCCTTACATTTTGATCATATTTCCATTTTGATCCTTACTTTTTTATTTGACCGTTTTTAGTCCTTAAATGAAAAAAGAGTTCTATTTTGGTTAATACCGTTACTCACTTAACGAAAATTGTGAGAGACCAGGATTTTTGGGTGCTCTCAATCAAAAGAGATAGGCATTGGCGCCCTTCTTTTGGGATTATGTGAAGTCGCCACTTTTTTTTATTATTATTACAAAAAAAAAAACTAAAAAAGATACAAAATTACATGAATAACATCAAGTTCTCATTTATCTGAAAAATTACAATTGATAGAAAGTAACTATACATGGCTTTGTTTCCTAGTTACAATCTAGTAAAAGAATTACATGACCTTGTTTCCTAGTTACAATCTACCAACAATAAAGACTACTCTATGAACTTAAGATCTATGGTTCGAGGGCTAGGTTACAAGATGAGGTGTTAGGCACCTACCTTGCCCAGATAGAGTCCGGCCTTCTAGATTCTAAATGATCATTAAGTACCCATTAACATACAATGATGAGATGCAACATGTGTTTGAATGATAGATCTAAAATTAATTCTTGAAGTGAGCATTATGAATCCACTCTCTTTAGAACAAGAGGAAACTTTCAAAAATAGTATTCTAGATCTGTTTTTCTATTAGAACATAGAGACTTGTAGAGAAAAAATTCAGATCTACTAATTTCAAATCTATCATTCAAACACATGTTGCATACCACATTGGTTGCAATGCCCAAAAACATTGAGCCAGCCTTGATTCTAACCAGCATTGTAACTTGTAGTTATCTTAATTAATTTTGTTTTATTGCTCTCTCTCTCTCTCCCACATCAGAGAACCATCTTGACACAACTCACAATGGAACATTCTACAATCATTGCATTCATGCCCTGATCACAATTTGTGCCTTGGAGTAGGAAAGATGAGATTTTTACTTTGATTGAGTTAAGATGAGTTGGGTTTTTGTTAAATTGTTGTACAAAGAAATAAGGATTAGATTATGGATTAAGGGGTATTGTTCTTTTTGAATCTTGAGTTTTGAATTGTTTTAAGCCTTATGGTTAATCTTAAGTCTTTCCTTTGAAGAGCCATCCTCGCCCTTGCCATGTTTGGGAGGTTAGGTGGTATGAGAAAAAGTGTGGGTGGCCGCGGTGTGGGAAGAGAGAGAAATAGAAATGAGAGAATGATTATTGAAAAATTATCTTCTTTAAGTTATAACTTAGGATTTGACTAAAAATTTAACTATGCCAATACTAATATTCTTACAAACATGTCTCGATTATGATGTAGTTTGTCCATGAGACACATCCACGCATCGATTATAAGTTTTTGATATGCTTCATTTGAACAAAGTAATCATCCATTTCCCCTAGGTTCATATGTGGGTTTTGTAGGTGGGAGAAATTTGGGAGATAATGGAACCGCATCAAAATTTCTACTTCGAGAATGGCATGTGATGAATTACTTGACAAAGCCAGTCACTTGTTAAAGAAGAAGACCTCAAATCAACCAAGGCCACCTCCAAGAAGGTTTCAATGGTTAAGTCAGAAAACCAGTAGAGAAGCTGAGAAATGGAAGAACTATAATGCATAGAGCTTGTTTAGCCTTTCCATTTTATGCTGTGTGGAGCTTGCTTTTGGTTTGTAGGGTTGACCCCACATGTTTAATCTAGCTCAATTGTTTGGGTTTAAATAAATTAAAAAATCAATCTCTTTAAATATTTTAGATTAAATTCTACATTCAATTTTTTTTTTTTAATCGATGGTGTGGTTTATGTTTTGGTGAATTTTTTGTGATCATGTTATGGTCTCAGGTGAATTCTTGGTTATCATGTGACTCATTAGTTACTAATATATTTATTTTATTTTACCTAAAATTATAACTTTAATTAGGTGTCAAGTGGCTTACTAATTATTAATATAATTTCAACAAATTATTGACCTGACAAAATGCACAACCCTAATTGATGTGAATATGGAGCATAAAATTAAAATTGGAATCGGAAGGTTCAATGGGAATCATTTATATTGTGGCCATAATTAATTACCAGCATGAGCATATATACTACGGTACCACAAAACCTATAGCTCACAAGTTAGGGGATTTCCAAAGTAAAACAAAAATGACAAGCATTAGAAAAAAGAAAAATTATGTTTTAAATTTACTATTCATATTCACTTTATGTTGTAGACTGAACAAACCGTATACAATTGTTTACATTTTACAATTAAAATAAAAATGTAAACATATAATTGTCTAAAACAAAATCAGAAATAAAACTGAAACAAAAGCGTACTGGCCACGTTGAATAAGAAACAATACTGTAGCTCACAAATAGGGAATTGCCAACTTAAAAGGAAATAACAAGCATCAAACAAAATCAGAAATCAAATTGACACAAAAGACTACCAGTCTACCACATATCATACCCACATCGAGTCAGAAACAATTGAAGAAAAACTTTGAATCAAGATAACATAACAACCAATCTCTGAACTAAACCTTCTTAAGGCTGACCCTACGATTAATTTTTTTTTTTTTTTTTTTTTTTTAAAAGGGAAACCGGCCGGACTGAGACAAAAGGCTACTGTTGTTGCTCACAAAATCAAGAATCAACACAAAAGACTACTACTGTACGTACTGCCCACAAAATCAGACAATTAGGAAAAAAAAAAAACATTGAAATATTTAAGATAAAATAACAAATACTTAATTGCTTGAAATTAAATTGAACCTCTGGAGCCAAAATTTCTTGGCTTAAGGCAGAGGCTCACTGCGTGTGAAATATATATCCTCAGTTGTTCAAATCAAATTCACGAATTCTATTATTGTCGCTACCACTATTACCACTACCACTACTACTTCCCACCTCATAGTTACTATTCCTTTTCATCCTTAGCAATTCTATCCTCTTGTTCATAGTACAAACCATAGAGTCAAAGAAAGTCCAAAAACTCTCCAATGACTTCTCATCATGTTGTTGTTCATTAAGCCATGCTTTCCACATGGCTAAAACCCTTTTAAACTCCTCTGGCTTGTGTTTATGGCTGGAATCCACATCTTTCTTCTTGATTTCCTTGTACCCTTTTTTCTTATTAACAAGAGAAAATTTCCTATGTACTCCATGGTAGTTTTTGTAGTCGTGAATCAAGGCTTTCACGTCGTCTCGGCATTCGGGCCACGTCTCAGCTTTGCCATCAGCCCCTTCAGCCGCATCATAAGATATCACGCAAACTGGGATGTCGCACAGTGCAGAGAGTTCCATGGCTTTCTTCTTCAGAGTCGGGTTTCTCAGCTTGAATGATGTTTTTCGGACTCTTTTCTTCTTTTGCGGTTCAGGCTGTTTTGGTTGTGAGGCTTCCATATTGATGAACTGTGAGAACTAGTCGTGAGGAACACGAACACAATTGCAAGAACCCTAAGACCGACATAAAGAAAGAAAGACAAGGGATGTATATGTAATTATCAGACCAGCCGCCAAAAGGCAATCCCAATCCCAGTTGAAGTCTTACTATTATACTTACACCGGTAGGAATTCAGATTAATTACATATTTAGTTCTTAATGTTTATGATGTATGTTAATTTGGTCCTTAAACTTTTAAATATGTCAATTTAATCCCTAATTTTTTGGTATTGTATCTAAAAGGTTTCTATCGTTAAGTAATTGATGAAAAAAATTAATGTGACTCATACTCTTATTATTATTATCTATATATCTATATAAACCCGAAACTTTTGAAACTCCCACAATTTTTCACGTCAGCAATACTTAAATAAATAATAATAAATCTTTTTTTTTTTCCACCAAATACAAATTACAAACTGTAGGGTTTCAGCCGCAACTATCTCAAACCTATCTCTCAAACGCAAACTCAACCCTAACAAAACCCTCGATCAAACTCTCTCTATTTCAAGCTCACTCCCATCTCCTTCTTCTTCTTTAACTCTCTAATTCAATGCAGCTCCTTCCTTTTCTCAGCCACAACTCCTCTGGCTGATGTCAATTTTGATTCATGGTTATTTTGTTCTTCAGTTTTTATCATCTATGCATTGATTATTTTTGGCCCCTTTCTGGGCATTTAATTTTTAGGACTGAGTTGAAGAATTTGGATAGGACTGACTTGAAGAATTTGAATCGTTTTCCGTTTCTGATGTTGGACGATTTTTCAGGTATGAAGAATTCCAATCTGATCTTTTTCGAGTTTCAATTTTATTTGATTGATATGGGTTAAAATTCAGATTGAAATTGGTTTAAATGGAACAGAGCCTCAAAGTTATGTTTTAATTATATGTCTTCAATTAGGTTTTCTATTGATTTAGGGATTTCAAATTCTACAGGTTTTGTAAGAAAATATTGTAAATATTGATCGGTTTCATAGTGGAGATAGTATCGATTTAATGGTTTTCTTTTCTTTTTTTTTTTTTTTTTTTTTTGAAAGTCCTAAGAGTCGGCCTGATGATTAATTTATTTTGGTTGAAAAATTAATTCATATTGTTGTAGATTGTGGTTTCAGAATTTTCAGTGATATGTATGGGCTATGTGTTACAGATAGTTATGGGCTGCTGCTGAGGTTTGTTTAATTAATTTATTTTGGGTTACTGCTGGGGTTTGTTTCAGTTTCAGGTTGCTGGAGTTTTTAATATCGTTTTTTATCTAAATTTGTTTTAATTTAGGCTTATGTTTGGATTTATAAAAAATTTAGGCTTATGTTTGGGCATGTGATTTTTTGAAAGAAAAATTCTTTTTGTTAATAGAGAATGTTCATAATATATGATTGTTTAAGGTCCTCAGATATTTCAAGAACTGTTTTTTTTCTTTTTGTTTCTCTAAAATTTGATTAAAACATGCACTTCTCTTTACAAAAACAGTCCTATGGACAGTGAGATTGACATGTCTTTCCATTTGATTTTTGAATTTGATTGTGATTATCAATTTTTCATGTACTTACTAATATATTTATTGTTTCTATGTCTTATTGTGGTACAAATCGAATACTTTAGTAGGGTTTTTCAAACTTGGGCTTCTTCCCAGTTAAGTGATGGTATTATGATTTCTTTTGATTACATTTTTGTTTATGGTATCTTGATTTCTTCTTCCCAGTCAACCTAATGATTAATTTATTTTGGCTGAAAAATTAATTCATATTGTTGTAGATTGTGGTTTCAGAATTTTTAGTGATATGTATGGGCTGTGTGTTGCAGATAGTTATGGGCTGCTACTCGGGTTTGTTTAATTAATTTATTTTGGGTTACTACTGGGGTTTGTTTCAGTTTCAGGTTGCTGGAGTTTTTAATATCGTTTTTTATCTGAATTTGTTTTAATTTAGGCTTATGTTTGGATTTATAAAAAATTTAGGCTTATGTTTGGGCATGTGACTTTTTGAAAGAAAGATTCTTTTTGTTAACAGAGAATGTTCATAATATATGATTGTTTAAGGTCCTCAGATATTGTCAAGAGCAGTTTTTTTTCTTTTTTGTTTCTCTAAAATTTGATTAAAACATGCATTTCTCTTTACAAAAACAGTCCTATGGACAGTGAGATTGACATGTCTTTCCATTTGATTTTTGAATTTGATTGTGATTATCAATTTTTCATATACTTACTAATATATTTATTGTTTCTATGTCTTATTGTGGTACAAATCGAATACTTTAGTAGGGTTTTTCAAACTTGGGCTTCTTCCTAGTTAAGTGACGGTATTATGATTTCTTTTGATTGCATTTTTGTTTATGGTATCTTGATTTTCTTCTTCCTAGTCGGCCTGATGATTAATTTATTTTGGCTGAAAAATTAATTCATATTGTTGTAGATTGTGGTTTCAGAATTTTCAGTGATATGTATGGGCTGTGTGTTGCAGATAGTTATGGGCTGCTACTCGGGTTTGTTTAATTAATTTATTTTGGGTTACTGCTGGGGTTTGTTTCAGTTTCAGGTTGCTGGAGTTTTTAATATCATTTTTTATCTGAATTTGTTTTAATTTAGGCTTATGTTTGGATTTATAAAAAATTTAGGCTTATGTTTGGGCATGTGATTTTTTGAAAGAAAAATTCTTTTTGTTAACAAAGAATGTTCATAATATATGATTGTTTAAGGTTCTCAGATATTGTCAAGAACTGTTTTTTTTTTTTCTATTTTGTTTCTCTAAAATTTGATTAAAACATGCATTTCTCTTTACAAAAACAGTCCTATGGACAATGAGATTGACATGTCTTTCCATTTGATTTTTGAATTTGATTGTGATTATCAATTTTTCGTATACTTACTAATATATTTATTGTTTCTATGTCTTATTGTGGTACAAATCGAATACTTTAGTAGGGTTTTCCAAACTTGGGCTTCTTCCCAGTTAAGTGACGGTATTATGATTTCTTTTGATTACATTTTTGTTTATGGTATCTTAATTTCTAATGTTGTTTCCACTTTGCAATTTTTATTTCATGTTAAATTATGCTTGATATGACTTTTGATTTTAGTTCTAATATCACATTAGCTACTAAGCATGTGAATCTGTTTCCAACTACTAACGATTAGAATGACCTGTTTTTGATGTTGTCTTCTAGATCTTGCACATTTGTTTGCTGCCTCCTAAAGATTGCAGTCTCTGTAGTTCTGTACCTCTATAATCATAATGCACCTGAGCATGTGAATCAGTTTTCGACTATTAAAGATTGCAAAGCCAGTACCTCTTTTCTATGAGAAATTGAACATTTTGGTACTACACACAAACAGAAATACATTGATCCATGTCTGGGTTTAGAAAAATATATTATGTTACTTTCTTTTTTGCGTGCTTGGAGTTGCAAAGGATGTAGGAGTTAATTCTCTCATTGTTGTTTTTGTGAGTAGGTATTAACTTGATTTAGGTGGTCATTTACTACACTAATATTGATCTTCGTTATTCTGTTTTTTACAAATTATTTTAATTAAAAAAAAAAAAGAAAAAAATACTTATTTTGTAGGTTCGACTTTCATTTTTGGATAAAGAGCTACATGTAAAAAAAATCTTAAAAAAGTTCCTGTTGCATAAAAGTTTTATATAAATAATCAATATAAAACCATTAATAAGATCATTTACTGCTTTGCTACAAATACATGTATTGCACTACTAATACATGTATTGCACTATTTGTCTGATGTAGATAGTTTTATCTATAATATATATTTGTTCATTATTCTATTTACTTGCTAAATAAAAGAAAAAAGAGAAACCAAAAAAAAAAAATGACTCTTTTGTTTTTAGACTATTTTCATTTTAAAAAGTATATTTAGCTCAGCTGAGTCGTTATAGAAAATAAAATATATATATATATATATATATATATTTCTTTTAAACAGTTGGAACATATTGTTTATTGCGATTGTTATACTCATTACAAATGTTTTTGGTTGTTTTTCCAATAATTCATTGTGAGAAGGTAAAAGATTTCTTTTAAATGGTTGGAAGGTAAAATATTTGTTTTCAATCATACAACTTGCCCTTGAATATTTTGTATCCATAACTATTCTTCTCTTGGCTTCAACTCAAACTTTTCTCATAAACAATGCTACTTTTGTTAGTGGGAAAGAAAGGAAAAATAGCTACTGTACATCATCTGTAAAGGAAAAACCAAACAGCTCGGCAACCCAATCTGTTCTGTGTTAGACAGGACCTTTAAGATAATATACCCGACTGTTTTGTTCTAATTACAGAATCTGAATCTAAATTCCCAAATTTTTGAATGTTTACATAAATTTATGATCTTTTTCACTCATTTTTATTGTGTCCATGCTTTAATTTAAAAGATATTGCATTAAACGACGTCGTTGGGTTATTTTGGCATTTTAAAAGGTGCACGAGTGGTGGAGAAAGTAGAAGTAGAGGTGGAGATAAAAGAATATAAGTATGAGGAATTAGTTAAAGCCCTTGAAAACTTTGAAAACATATATTATATCTTTCTATTCTTTTTGTTTGCTTATCTAATTCTTTGACTAGATTGAAAAGAATTAGATTCCCATAGGTGTATAAAATTTGTTAACCCTGACAAAATTTAGTAGTTTTGGAAATCCTTAAACATTTTTGGTAGTTATAAATAAACAGTTAAGTTTTTTCTCAATCTAACATTTTAATCTATTTAGATTTTTATAATTTTGGGTGTTATTGATGGTTGATATACATGCCAATTTGTTTAGTCTGTTATCCGCTCATCCTGTAACTCCCTTGATATCCTTGCTCCAGGAGGTATAAAACAACACAAGAAAGCTTGGTGAGCTAAAACTTTTAGAGTTACTTCCTTTCCAATCGAGTCTAAAATCTTAACAATTTATGCTAGGTTTGTTAATTCTGCTTCCAACAATCTCCCTCTATGTTCTTGATATTTGGTTCTTCATTTTGTGAATTTTAATTATTTTTATTTTGCTTCATTCATCTCTCTTCAAATATTACGATTATTTATTGGTGATATTTTTGCATTATGGTGTTTTTAAAATAAGGCTGCTTTCGAATCAATTTGTATCTATGCTAATGGTGTATATATTGAGAATTTTAATAATAAAGGCATGCAAGATTTTGATAAAATCATGAATCTTAACTTTTGTTGAGGGCTACAAAAGTAGAAAATAAAAATTCTGGAATTCTGCTTTTGTCTGCATAGTTTTGCAAGGCAGGAAGCTTATGATGGGGGAGCTTTAGTTGTAGAGCACAGAGAAGAATGAAGCAATCCAAGAGAGACTCTTTTTGATATAATGTAGAGTCAACAACAATATGCTTGCACCTATTTTCTCATATTTAATATGATAAATTAAACAAGTCTTATGAAGAAAATTATTTTTATTGATAAAATATAGTTAGTGAAGCTGCCCCAGCAATTTAGTAAGATTTTGTTGTTGATATACAAAACTCTTTGAATATTATGATTATTTGTTATTAGTGCATGTCATACATTTTACTTTCTGCTAGTGTTTCTTTTAAATGTGATATGTAATCTTTTGATTTGAAATTTTACCCTTTTTGTTGTGAAGGCATTAACCAGAGATAGAACATCATATTATTTTTCATCTACTCAAATTGTAAATCACAACAATAAAAAGTATGTAAGCTTCTGCCTAGAATGAACATTGTAAATTGCTTCAAATGAGCAATAATTTGCTTTGTTAGCAGATTAAGAAATATTTGACAAGGTCAGTCTATATATATATATATATATATAGACACACACACACACGCCTACCTTGGTTGACTAGCTCAAATCCTAATGAAATTTGTATATTCGTTTTTGTGTGAGTTATTACTTAAAATCCAAAGTGAAAAGGTTAATTTAAGTTGACTAAATTTCTCTCAACCTGACAAAAAAAATGCATTTAATTTGATTAAAAAAAATATTTAGCATTTTTTAGAACTTTCCCGTGCATCGCACGGGTTCACGGGTTAGCGACTAGTTATTGTTATTATTATTATTATTATTGTTATTATTATTATTATTTGTCTCATAATATGTCACGTGGGCTTCATTAATTTTTTTTTTTTTTTAAATGACAAGTTGAAAATTTAGGTAAATTTCTCTCTCTTCAAAGACTCAAGCATGATTAAAAAAAAAAAAATTAAAAATACTCAAGCTACTGCTCGTTGATGATCACCAACCAAATCTATTTATATTTCTATTTCATTTCAAGCTTGCAATCTTTGGTGCCAAATCTCCCTCCTTTTTTTTTTTTTTTTTTTTTTTTTGGTTGGGGAGATTGGAAGGTGGGGGGGGGGGGGGGGGATATGTTTCATTTCTTTGACCCCGAATCATACAACTCTTAGGGGGCATTTGGTTCACCGTGATGTGCCCTTGATGTGATGTACATTACGGTAATGTGACATTAAGGTATTTGATTCACTTGATTTTTTTTTTCTAACATTACCACAATCTAAGATTTCAAAATATATTATATCACCTTCTTAAATGATGATAATCTTACTAATAAATTTTGTAAAGTTGTTATTTACAACTATGTATTTTGTTGGCTTTTATTCCGTGCCAAATTTGATTGTAATTATTTTCAATCGTTTATACCCTGTATTTATTGTGGGATTTGTTGTAAGGGTTGTGTGATAGAGAGAGTGTGTGAAGACTCAAACATTTGGAGGTTGAAGGATTCTCGCGAGTATGTCGCGACTTAGCTTCCCGCGAAGTGAAACATGTGCCATGCACATGCTAGAATGCGAAGAGTCAGGCCAGGTGGAGACAGCTGTGTCTCACGAGTATCTCGCGGGTAAGGCCTTCCCGCGAGACACCCGCGAGACAATCTGTTCTACCAGCCTGTACTGACTGACTCACACATTTTGCACCTATCCTATATATACCCTCATTACCCACAAATGTTAAGCAGAGCTTCAAAGAGAAAACCCTAGTCAAACACATTGGGAATTAAAGATTGTCATCCCCACCTTTTTCTATACATTTGCTTGTGGTATTTCCTCAACTCTTCCCTCTCCATTTCCATACCATTGAGAGGTTGATAGCCCAAACACTTACCTCACCCTTTGAGTGTGTTGAGTGACGTTTTGGTGCTGCTGGGAAGCATTGGAAGAAGCCTGGAATGGCAGATGCAACATGGAGCTTGTTGCGGGATTCGGAGAGCTAGACAAGACACAGTTCCAAGAAGCCTTGTTGGAGTAGGAGCTTGGAGGGCTTAGGTGCATCGGGTAGATTAGGCTTGGAGGGTCTCTTGCTAACCCATGTATCCCAACTGATTGTCTAGTGGATCGATTTCCGCTTGGAGGGCGGCGGAGAGGTTTTTTGCCGAATTCTTCGGTTTCCTCTTCGAAAACACGTCTTGGTGTTTTCTGTGTTTGCATCTTTCTTCCCTACTCTTTTATATTCCATTATACTGCTGTGTTGCTTAGTTTATGGATTAGAGTAGCTTTTTGTTCATCCGCTTGCATTTACACTTTTCCGCACTTTGTATTAAGTTAGTGTAAAATCTATCGAGCCGTAACTTTTATTGGGGGGTCTAAATTGCTCTTGTGTTTTCAACACATTTACGAGCTTTCAAATTTTATTTACAAAATTATCCTAATGTAAATTTATCAAACCCTTGCCTCCTCTCTCTCTCTCTATCTCTCTCTCTCTCTCTCTCTCACACACACATCAAATTCAAACCCTAGTCTCTCTCTCATCCCATTCAAAGTTGAAACCTTAGTCACTCTCTCTTTAGATCAATCCATGGCCGTCTCTCTCTCTCTCTACTCCCTCCATCACAGACCACAATTGATGATCTCTCTCTCTCTCTCTCTCTCTCCAGCTTTGTGAATTTTAATCCCTTTCTTTCTTTTCTGTCACATCGTCTTCTTCGATTTGGTAGTGCTAGGTATCAAGATGAAGAAAGTTCCAAATCAGAGCTAAATTAATCTTAAGATTTGTGGTGGTGCAGGTGTGGACCCATGGAGGAGGTGATGAATGAGCTGGTTGGGAGCTTTGACACAATCACTCATGGTGGTTTGTGCGGTGGTGGTGGAGGTGGGAGGATTTGAGAAAATTTTGTTTGATTTGTCTTAGATCTAAGTTGTTTGGTTTGTGAAAAGATATGGGAAAGTAAAAATGGAATGTAGAGTCTGTTTAGGAACAACTTATTTAGCTAAAACTGAAAACTTTTTGTTGAAAATACTGTAAAAAAATAAAAATAAAAACTAAAAACTAGCTGAATAGTATAGTGAGACCCATGAATAGTACCAAAAAGTGCAATGAAACTCATGAATAGTAACAAAAATAAGCTAAAAACTTTAATAAGTTTCAACTTTCATCACTTCCCAAACACACTTGTAGTTTGGATGTTTTGTGGTTATTTTATTATGAAATGGAAGATTGTAATTATTTGGTTGATGAGAAAGTGAATTTTTCTTTTTCTAATTTGAGTTGTATTGGTTGTTTTTTATTATTATTATTTTTTTTTTTTTTTTTGAGAAAAGTTGTATTGGTTATTTGATTGGTGAGAAAGTGGAGGAAAGTAAATAAAAATATAAAAATGTTTTTCATTAGTAATTTTTTGGTTACTTATAAATTTTTTTTATAAAATTTGGTAAAGTTATTTCAGAGAACATTTATAGAAATTAACCAAATAAAGCAATGTTATATTGAAATGTGATGGGAATTTAATTAATGAACCAAACATTATAATGTTACACTCCTTTAATCACATTACATGAATTTAAGATTACAAAAATATAGCATTACACTTGATGTAGCATCAGCAAACCAAATGCCCTTTAAGAGAATGCCCAAGGGCCGAGAGCCTAAGAAATTTACTTAAAAGTAATTTATTTCATACATGTGCCTCAACGGTTTCACATTACGTAATGTGATAATAACTGATAAAATTAAACAACAAAGCCAAAGGTGCCATAAATTAACTGAAAGTAGCAAACTGATCCATATCAGCTCAAATTAAATTACTACCAAACAAAGCTTTTTTTTTTTTTTTTTTAGTGGAGAATAAACTACCAAACAAACTGATATATAAGAAGAGCATACTAATAATAAAAAATAATAATAATGTTTACACAATGGTCCTTGCCCTCTACATAAAAGTCAATCTAAACAAACATTAGCAAGTTTTATCATAGCATTGTTTTCGTAGTACTATAAAACCAAACACTCTAATTAGATTCATTGAGTAGCATCATTCAATGTGGCTAGCCAAGCCGGCGGAAGCAGACCAGCCTGCTCATGCACAGTCTTTAGCAATGGTGGCAACATGCTAAATATAATATATCCCAGCAACATCCTTCATTGGCCCATATGAACCTTCACTACCTTTTCCGTTGGACCAAACACTTATTTTGGGCTGCATTCCGTTCATTGCTTGAGCATTATTCCTGGCAATGTCCTGGTACACATTCTTGTTGACCATCATGTAGTCCCTTAGTGAAGTATAATTTCCTCCCAGTTGTTTCAATGGGGTGTTCAAGTAAAAGCCTTCAGCTTGTGCGAGTGCAGTGATCCCTTCTGCCTCTTTTTTTTTTTTTTCTTTTTTCTTTTTTTCATTTTTTTTTAATGGTAATCTTGGAAGAGTATCATTCCAACTTGAAATTGAATTACAACAGAGCAAGGAAACAGGCAGTAAACAACTAGAGAAATTACAACAAATCATCCCTAAGAATTTGCTGAATGGGAGGGGGGTGACACCCTTCCATATCTGAGTTTGACCTGAGAGTTTAGCTTCATTGGCTAATGCATGGGCTGCTCTGTTGCCGTCCCTTTTCAAGTGCTTGAAGGAATAACATGGGAAGGAGTGCGAAGAAGACTTGATATCATGAAGGATATGACCAACCTCACCACCTAAGTCTCCTGAGGTTAGAGATTGAATCACTGATAAAGCGTCTGACTCGAAGATGGCTCGAGAAATCTGCATCTCTGAAGCGAAAGTGCCTCAATCACCTCGGCAGAAAAGTCTGATGGAAGGGGTTTGCTTAGAGCTCTGATGGGGTTGCGTGAGCAATCTTTGATGATTACACCTATGCAAGAGTTCCTCCCATTATTTGAAGTTGCTCCATCTACATTAACCTTAAAGAAGCCTAGTTTGGGGGGGCGGGGGGGCTATCCATTTATGGTGGGGAGTAGGTTGCGTTAGGGGGGGCTAGATGCAGGCATTGTTGAAATCAAGTAAGACTCTTCTTGCTGATTCCCACGCTTGTAATGGAGGGATACCTGCATCGTTGTGGATGGCTTGGTTCCTATTTCCCCAAATGGTCCAAGTAGTCATGAAGAAGATATCCAGCTCCCTGAAGGTCCCTTTCTCGATGAATTGGCCTGCGATGTCAATAATGTCCATTTCAGTGGCTGTAATATCCATCGGGCAGTCCTACCACAAGGCCCAAGTTTGTCTTGCATGATTACAATGTAGAAGGGCATGAGAAGTGGATTCCATACTTTTATCACATAAAGGACAAAACCCAGGAGAGTTCAAACCTTTGCAATGGAGATTGTACATGGTGGGAAGTTCATTCATGCAGGCACGCCAACCAAATTTTTTTACCTTAGGTGGGACTTTGAGCTGCCATATTTTCTTCCAAAAAGGTGGGTCTGAGTGGTTAGATGTGCTTTCCCCCGACTCATTGTTCAACCACCTTAGTAGCAATGTAATAGGCACTCTTGACAGTGAAAGATCCACTTTTGTTCCCCAACTAGATAAGACTATCCTTCGGAAGACTGTAGCTAATAGGAATTCTGAAGATGGTGTTAGCTTCAAATGGAAGAAATAGGGAGTTTACAAGGTCTGATTTCCACCATTTGATATCTTCATCGATGAGTAAGGACACCATTGGGAAGTTGTCGAAAGGTTTTGGGGGGAGATCACCTTATGGGTGGTCAGAATTGGGAGCCATCTATCCTCCCAAATATGGATCCTTTTGCCGTTTCCCACCCTCCATCAAGTGCCTTTTCTTATAATCTCCAAACTATTATGGATACTCCTAACTTGGGTTACTGCCTTTCTTAGAGTTCAAGACATCGCCGTGGGGAAAGTATTTTGCTTTGTAAACCCGTGACACTAAGGAGTTGGGGTTTGAGAGAATCTGCCACCCTTGTTTGGCTAATAATGTCAAGTTGAAGGCTTGGAGATTTCGAAAGCCCATACCGCTAAAGAGCTTGGATTTGCACATCTTCTTCCAACTTACCCAAGCCAATTTTGTTTCTTGATTCCTTTGGCCCCACCAAAAATTTATCATTATTCGTTCAAGGTCATCACATAGTGTTTAAGGTAATTGGAAGCAGCTTAAGGTATACGTTGGAATGACTTGAGCAACGGCCTTGATAAGAATTTCTCTACCCCCGATAGAGAGAAACTTTCCTTTCCAGCCAGCCAGCTTCTTCCCCACCCTCTCTTTAATTTTAGTAAACACCTGATTTTTTGATTTCCCTATTAGCGAGGGGAGACCAAGGTATTTCTTATGCCTAGTGTCTTGCATTGGACCAAGAATCCTCAGGATCTCTTCTTTAACCTTAGAGGGAGTGTTCGGACTAAAAAAGACCGATGACTTGTCTGCATTGATTTTTTGACCTGAGTCCTTTTTATAGGCATTAAGGATGTTGATTAACTCCATGCATTCCGAAGTGTTTGCCTTGCAAAACAGCAGACTGTCGTCAGCAAAGAAAAGGTGGGTGATTGTAGGGCAGCCCCTACAAATGGACATGCCATTGAGTGATTAGTACCTAGCTGCTTGGTGGATGAGCAGAAAGACCCTCGACATAAAGGAGGAAAAGTCCAGGGGAGAATGAGTTGCCTTGGTGAAGGACTCTAAAGGGGGTGATGTTGCCATAGGCCTCACCATTGATGATCACTAAGTATGAGACTGAGGAGATGTACTGCATGATGAGGATAACCCATTTCCTATCAAAGCCCAATTTTTCCATGACACCCTTGACGAAGCCCCATTCCACCCTATCAAACGCCTTACTCATATCTAGTTTAATGGACATAAAGCTCTCCTTGCCTTCGGTTTTATGGTTCAAGTAGTGCATGAGCTCAAATGCTACCAATACGTCGTCTATGATCAACCTTTATGAGGTAAAGGCACTTTGGTTCTCTGTGATAACATGGGGGAGGATGACTTTAAGGCGGTTGGCCAAAACCTTGGAGATAAGCTTGTTCGCTACATTACATAAACTGATTGGCCGAAACTCTGTCATTCTAGTGGGGTTGTTGGATTTTGGAGTAAGGGAGATGTTGGTTTTGTTAAGTTCTACTATAGACATATTAAGGTTAAGTACGTACATTTAGCACCATGGTGGTGACATCAGAACCCACAAAGCTCCAATATTTATGAAAGAAAATGGCAGACATACCGTCAGGTCTCGGGGCCTTGGTAGAGTGGAGTTGCTGGAGAGCTCTTGTGACTTCTTTGCTGGTGAAGTTTTTGGTGAGCTCGGCATTCATCTTCGTATTTACTTGTGTAGGGATGGCATTGGTGATCTCCCGGATACCACTAGGTGAGATAGTAGTATAGATTTTCTCAAAGTAGGCTAGTGTAGTAGCCGAGATACTGTCCTTGTCATGACACCATCTACCTTCATCGTTCCACAAGCCCAAAATAGTGTTCTTCTTCCTTCTGTTAGAAGCTCTAGCATGGAAGAATTTTGTATTTCTGTCTCCCTCTCTATACCAATGAATTTTTCTGCGTTGATGCCGTAAAATCTCCTCACTATCCAGAAGGTCATTAATTTCTTTCCTAATTTCATTAATTGCTACTCCATGAGAGCCATCATGATCTTGGGCAGTGAGATCTTTCCTCTTTTCCTAGATTTTTCTTGGGATGTTACCAATCACACTTTTATTCCATGTAGTTAATTCTGAAGAGCAATGGCTAAGGTTGGAAGCAATTCCTTCAGGAGTATTCAATGAGTTGCCCCAATTCCAAGTAGCTTCAATGATCTCTTGACAGTCTTCTCTCTTTGCCCACATGGCTTCAAAATGGAAACGACGTTTTTTGGTTGGAGGCAAGGAGCATGAGTCTATAATTCTTAGGAGGCACTGGTCTAAGGTGGACTCAGCTAGTGGTCAACCCTGGCATCCTTGAAGAGACTGAGCCATTTTGAGTTGGCAAAGGCTCTGTTCAGTCGAAGGTAGACTTTGTTGCTACCTTCTTGCATATTGCACCATGTAAATTTTGGACCTAAGAAGCCAAGGTCTTGGAAGCCACAAGCATTCACGGCATCACAAAAGCCTTCCATTTGCCTTTGTGATCTCTGGGCTCCACCTAATTTTTCAAACACAGATAAAATTTCATTAAAATCTCTGCAACAAAACCAAGGTAAAGAATATTGGGCATTTAGACAAGTGAGAACGTTCTAGGATTCCTTCCTCATATGGGGTTCTAGGTGGCCATAAAAACCAATAAATCTCCATTTGATCAGTGATTGTGGCGTCGATGTGGTGTTGAGAGAAGGATATGATTTCTATGTTGATTTCCTTTGACCAGAGAAGGGCTACGCCTCTGCTTCAGCCTTTACTGGGGACAATTAGGCCATTAGAAAACTCCAAATTGAATTTAATTTTCTCCATATGCTTTACCTTTGATTTAGTCTCCACCAAGATGACGATATAGGGATTTCATCGTCGCACATAGTTGGGCAACGCAAACACTGTTTGGGGGTCCCTAATTCCCTGGCAATTCCAATATATGGAATTCATTGTGCTCGATGTTGCTGCCTAATAGCCACCGCCAATCTGACTGGTAAGGCAACTAAGCTTGTATGGGGGGCTTACGCAATGCCTTTTTGGGGGATGATTTTCTTCTAACTTAATTGAGAAGTCCAACTTACTTGGCCTTTTGGACCCTAACAAGTTCTCATTTGCTTGCATAGAGACTCCCTGGGCTCGTTTCCCTTTTCCCCGAGCTATCCTTTTCCAGTTACCTTTGCCTTTGGGCTTCTTAGTTTGGCTTGGGCCAAATGGGGATTCAGGATTTTCCATGGGGCTTATAATCTCAATTATGGGCTTTAGAGGACTAGTGATCTCTTAGGCCTCATGGAGGGGTGAACTAGGAAGGCCCACAAGTGAGGACTCATCTTTGGTATCTCTACCCGAGGCTCCTATATTGTGCGGATCATGTGGGGGGCCCTCCAATCTAGGCAACATGTCAACATTTTCTGTCGGGTTAAATCCCTGATTTTCTGCTGCCTATGAGGTTGTCCCTTCAGGCCCGGCAACTGCCTTGAGCACTGCACCTTTTCCGTTTTGATTGCAAATTTGAATTTATGTCCTTGCTAGTCGCTCTAAATCTGGGTTTGATGAGGTTACCATCGCCGGGGTTGATCTGTCACTTGATTTTCCTGATTGCTCTTCATTGAAACCCCATCTGTTTTGGGATTTGGATTTTTTGAAGCTAACCTTTTGGTTTCCACTTACCCTCATCCAATCTCCATATTGTTTGGGAGATTTAGGAGTGAAAGGGTGGTTTGGACAATGTTTTTCATCATGATCGAGCCATCCACATTGGTAGCAGAAGGTGGGGAGCCTCTCATACTTGAAGGTAACCCAAATCTTCTCTCCTTTAAGATTTACTATGTTGCCTCCTCTTCAAAAAGGTTTGTTGAATGGTAAATCGACCCAGATTCTCATGAATCATGCTTGCTCGAATAGCCATGACTACTTATCGGTCTCAATGTAACAAGCCAAGTTGTTCCCCAGGTCTCTTCTAACGTCCTCAGACAAGTTCTAAAAAGGGAGGCCCCAAATCTGAACCCAGAAAAGTGAGTGGGTGAAGTCTATGTTGGAGATTGAAAGGCTTTTCCTCTATCTGCACAGGAGCAGTAAGTTATTGTCAAAATTCCAAGGGTCGTTTCTCTCAACCCATCCATCTTATATTCTGAGGTGAACTTGAACTGGAAGATATCATTTCCAACATCTACTATTCTTAGATCAGAACCCATTTTCCAGGCAGCTCTAAGGGTGCTCTTTAAGGCTCATTGATTCTAATGCCTATCTGAAAGGAGCTTGCCAAAAAGGCTTAGAGCACATTCTTCCATGAGGTCTATTATGTTCATGGTTGTGATAGGGATGTCCACTTCTTCATCCTTCGTGAGGCAAAGATGTTGAAGGCCCTAAATCAAGTTCTAGTCCATTGAAAAGAGGTCGAGGGTGAAGGTTATGGGGATTGGAGGTGAGTACAGAGGGGTGTTTGTAGAGATAGTGAAAGGAAGAGCCCTTAGGAAGGGAGGGAGGACTCGAGGGATGGTCGGGAGGAAGGGGCTCCTACATTGGGAGAGTATAATTCATTTCAGCCTCTTTCTTCTTTGCATACAGTTCACTCTTCGCAATTTGTTGGTGGGCATAGAAATTTGCGTCTGCACTTGCCTTTTATGCCTCCCAGCTTTTTGTGCCTCACTCCTGCTGCTTTTTGTTTCTTGTATAGTTCCCAATTTGACTCTTGAACCTATATCATCAATGTTTCACATATTAACAAAAAAAATCCATTCCTTATCATGGGTTTTTGGATGGTGTACAAGACTTGTAAGACCCAAATATAAACATAAAATCATAAAGTGAACCAATTTAATAACATAACATAGCAACTAGTATTACCATGCATATTTTCTTTATCTTATTTTTTATTAGAAGTAGAAGCATGCTTTGTTTATTTTTTGAAGTGAAATTTTGTATTCTTTATCAAATAATATCAATCTTAATATTAATGGGTGAGTGATTTCTAAAGACAAGATTGGAATCAGTCATATTATAATTCAAAAAGGTATACAATTATTAAATTCATATAGACTATGAAACTAGTAAATGGTGAAGCTTACTTCCCCACACTAAATACGAAAAAGATATCTTAATGTATTCTAAGTTGTCCTACAAAATGATATATTAAGGAAGTATCATTCAATTACTGATTACATTTTAGTGAAGTGATATTTTAATGTCCCAGCCCTTAAAATAAAATTTAAAAAAATTTAAAAAAAAAAAAAAAACTAAAAAGTAAAGTGGTGGATTTTTTGAGAAGCCCATGTAACCCCCACATACACCACTCCCCTTAACCACACAATCTCATCAATATCACCTCATGTCTCACCCTCTTGGCCGGTCAATTAGCTAGGGTCCTCTCCACTTTTTCTTTTTCATTTTTTTCTCTCAAACACAATACACGTACTCCTCTCTCACACTCCCTCACTCTCCCACCAGTACATCTCCTCACCACCACCTCCACCATCATTTTTCCGGCAAAGTTTACCGGAAAACTTTATAGAAAGAAACTAAGGCTCACTCATCTCTATTATTTGAGATAAAAATTTCTAATCTTTTTGGTGGGTTTATGTGTTTTTGCTTTAGATTCTTTAATCTAAGCTATGATAATGATATCCATGTGATTTATGAGTTTTGGAAGTAATATTCATGTGTTTATATCTATGGGTTTTGTGTTGGTGGAATTATTTGATGAGTGGGTTTATAGTTTTTACAATGGTGGTTATATAAGTGGTGAAGATTTGAGGGTTTTGGCTTTTTAATATGAAATAGATAGTGAATATAATTTTTATTGATTATTTGGAGCTAGTTACAGATTCTAATTGTTGTCTTGGAGAATATTATGATTTTGGTGTCATGGGTCTCTTGATGATATTATATAAATCTTGTGGGAACTACTCATAAGGTGTTAAGGTTTTGACATTAGAGATAATACCTTGAATGATTTATGAGTATAATGGGAGTCTATACCTTGTAAATTAGTTGAGAAACTTTGGAAGTAGAATACATTATTTTTGAGGTTAAATACTATGCTTGCCTAATTAATTGCTTAGTTAGCAATCTCTAATTCATAGCTAAATGCAATGTCAAGCTTTATGTTTATTGTAATAGATTTGCTTGGTATTGTTTAGGTTCTAGCTAATCTCATTAGGAGCTTGGAAAATTAGGCTTTTTTTGGTTGCGAGGTAAGTGGCTTCTTAATGAGATTTTTAAAATGGAATCATTATTACACTAAAGTATTATATGGTTAAACCCATTTTGGAACATTATTCATGGTTTTCCTAAAATGTAATATGTGTACTATTATTGTTAATCATTTATGGAAAATGCATGAAGCATTGAAAGTGCATCATATTTCTTATTGCATATGGGGAAATGCATGATTTTTTAGCATGGAAAAGACTAGCATCTTTGATTAAATTCTTGAGAATGGATTTTATGGATTTATTGCATTATTTGTAAAATATCAAGATGTTTATCTTGACCTATGTTATTTGGGAAGTTAATACAAAATCTTTTTGAAAAGAAATGAGTTGAAGGCTTTGAGAACCTTGTGAATATCTTGGCTATTCAAATATTTTATGAAACTACTTGGAAGTGAATTACGTATTTTGAATTAAAGGCAATTTGTGAGCTCTTTATATTCTACTCATGTTCTATGACATGTGATTACTCGATGATTATCTAGCTAGATACTATAGTCTGTATGACATTAATATCTTAGCACCCATCTTTGTGATGGTTATTGAGTTACGTCTTTGCGATGGCGATGAGTTTTGTCTTTGTGACGGCACATTTATTTTCGACTGTGTGTCAGCGATGAGTTCTATCTTTGTAACAACAGATTAGTTCCGTATTTGTGATCGCAGATTAGTTCTATCTTTGTATCGGCATTGGCATGTGGCCTTGGGTTTGAAATTGTATTGTTATTGGTCACAAAATATAGTATGTAGTTTCATGCGAGCATTTTGAGAAGTTTTATGCCGTATCATTTTAATTATTCTTGTCATATTATTTTTGGAAATGGTTTTGTAGAATTTATTTGGAAATTCCCAAATTAGAACATGCTTTGTAAACTATTCATCATCATGAAACTTGCATTTTCCCTACCCTCATTAATTATACTACTTACTGGGCTCTGTCTCATCTAATTCATTTACAGACTTTTTTAGAGTAGGCAACGATCATTTTGAGACAGGTTTTTGTGGCTAGTAGTAGTTAGACTAACTACTGATGGAGGCTGGACTTCTATAACGGTGATATTTAGATGATGTACATCCTAGAGTAGGCTTGGCAAATTCTTTTGGATTTAATAGTAGTGGTGATGACTTTATTCCCACTGTTGAGACAAGTTGATGATACTTATTGGGCTCCATCTCATCTAATTCCTTTACAAACTTTTTTAGAGTATGCAACAATCATTTTGAGACAGGTTTTTGTGGCTAGCAGTAGTTAGACTAACTACTGATGGAGACTGGACTTCTATGACGGTGATATTTAAATGATGTACATCCTAGAGTAGGTTTGGCAAATTCTTTTGTATCTAATAGTAGTGCTAATGACTTTATTTCCACTGATGGGACAAGCTGATGATATGTAATTATATTTATTCAGGCCTCCACTCTTTTGTGGCCAATGGTCCTTATAATTATTGTATAGAGCTCTGACTTACTTTGAGAGTATCTTTAATGAAATTATTGTGAAAATTCTTGATGTTGGTACTTGGTATGGATTATTTAGATTGATTTGTCAAAAAGGAAAAATATACAGGTACCTTATTTCTCATGCTTTGGATGTCACGCCCCAAACCCAAAAGGGTCTAAAGCATGAGAAAAATATCTCAAAGGTACCTATATATTTTCCTTTTTGACAATTTATTGCAAATAATTCATGTCAAGTACCAACATCAAGAACTATCATAATAATTTCATTAACAATACTTCCTAAAGTAAGTCAGAGCTCTATGCAATACAATTACCATTAGCTACAAAAGAATAGAAGCCTGAATAAATATAATTACATATCATCAACTTGTCCTATCAATGGGAATAAAAGCCATCACTACTATCAAATACAAAAGAATGAGTGAAGCCTATTCTAGGATATACATCTAAAGATCACCATAACAAAAGTCTAACATTCATCAATAGTTAGTCTAACTACTGCTAGGCACAAAAACCTGTCTCAAAACAATCGTTGCCTACTCTGAAAAAGTTTGTAAAAGAATGGGATGAGACAGAGCCTAGTAAATAGCATAATTAATAGGAGTGGGGGAAATGCAAGTTTCATGATGATGAACAATTTACAAAACATGTTATAATTTGGGAATTTCTATTAGGATCATGCAAATCCATTTTTCTTAATAAATTGACAAGAATGATTAAAAGAATATAGTACCAAGCTTTCTCAAAATATTTCAGCATGAAACTATATACTATTTACTGTGAGCTATCAAAACAACCTTTTAAAACCTAAAAATCCAACCCAATGCCACATGACAAACCGCCATAAAGACGTTAGGTATGCCACAAAGACATCAAGTTATGCCACGAAGATATCAGTTATACCATGAAGACATCAGTTATGCCATAAAAGCATCAATCCGCCACAAAGACAAGGTGCCAAGATACAAATGTCACAAAGACTATGGCATCTGACTGGGTAATCACCGAGTAATCACATATCACAGCCTAAAGGTAAAAACATAAAAAGTTCACAGTTTACATGAAATTAAAACACAGTTTAATTTCAAGTAGTTTCACACAAACCTTTGAAATACCCAATATATTCACAAGATTCTCAAGTTTTTAAAAATCATTTCTTGTGAATAAGATTTTCTATCGATTTCCCAAATATCACAAGTCAAGACAAAACATCTTTAGAATTTACAAATAATGCAATAAATCCATAAAATCCATTCCCAAGAATTTTATAAAAGATGCTTATCTTTTCCATGCTAACAAATCATGCATTTCCCCATATACATTACCAAATATGATGCACTATTCATAAATAGCCATATACATTTAAGGTTACGACACAATAGTTTTTAGGAAAATATAGTTTCCATAAGTAGTTTCCAAAAACGTGTTTAACCCAAAAAGAACGTTTATGAAACATGATTATTTTCCAAAAATCCCATTAAAAAGCTAAGAGATAAGGTAGAACCTAAACAATATCAAGCAAACTTATCACAATAAGCATAAAGCTTGAAATTGTATCTAACTGCAAATTAATTAGGCAAGCCTAAGTATTTAACCTCACAAGTAATGTATCCTACTTCCAAAATCACCCAAAAATTTAATTTACAAGGCATAGACTCCCATTTATAAACTTATAAAGTCATTCAAGATATTATCTCTAACATCAAAACCTCAACAGCTTATAAGTACTTCCCACAAGATTTATACCACGTCAACAAGAGACCCATGATACCAAAAATCATAATATCCTCCAATACAAACAATTTGAATCTTTAACTAGCTTCAAATAATTAGTAAAAATTATATTTACCGTTTATTTCACATTAAAAAGCGAAAACCCCCAAATCTTCACCACTTAGACAATCACCATTGTAAAAACTATAAACTCACGCATCAAATAATTCCACCAATACAAAACTCATACATATAAATACATGAATATCACTTCCAAATCTCATAAATCACATAAATATTATTTTCAAAGCTTAGATAAAAGGAACCTCTAGCAAAAGCATAAAACTCATCAAAAAGATTAGAAGTCTTTACCTCAAGGAAAAGGGAGGAAGATGCTTAGAGGTTCCTAAGAATTTTTCGGTGACCTTGCCAAAAAATTGATGGTGGAGATGATGGTATGGAGTAGGTACCGTGGGAGAGTGTGAGGGAGTGATAGAGATGAGTGTTTGAGAGAAAATGAAAAGAAAAAGAGAACAAAGTAAGAAGAAGAGAATTAGCCAGCCAAAGAGGGAGGGAGAGATATTTTGAGAGAAATGAGTGGTGGGGAATTAAGAGGTAGGTGGGGTCACATATGTGAGCCATAATTTTTTTTTTTTTTTGGTACCTGGGGCGTTACACTAGACCCTTTTGGATTTGGGGTGTGACAGATATTAAGTCTTTATCTTTAGAAATTAGAGGTGTGTGGGAACCCCTCCAAACTATAGCTCTATCTATAAGCCCTATTAATCCTCTTTCTTTACTTGAAACCTAAACCATCCAAATTTTCACATGATTGAAGGAGAAACTCATAAACTAACACATCAAAAACACAAAAAACCAAAGGCAAAACAAGATTATAGTAGTGTCACATACCTTAGTCTCATACTCCACAGCTGTCTTGCTCAGTAATTCTACCCTAATTTTCTCAGTCTGATTCAACACCTTCTTCTTCTCCACCTTAGTTTGCAACTCAGCCTCCCTTAGGGCCACTGCCTTTGTAGACTCCACTTTCGCCAACTGAGAAGCTTGAGACCACCTGGCATTTTTTGTTGCCAGTTCGGCCTTTGACTCGGCCAAGTCAGCTTCCTTCTGGTTCTTATATAGTTCCACTCTGGTCTTAACATTAGTTTCCTTCTTTTGGGCTTCTCCTAGCCTTTGAGTTGTTATCATCTTAGTCTCGGCGCCAATTTTGGCTGCATTTTGTGATCAATGTTAGGCCTTCGCGCTCCTTTGATCCGATCTTGCCTTTCTTCTAATTAGCCTCAGCAACATCAATCAATAACAACATTTATCAATTTGTTAGTGACAAAACTAATTCTGAAGAAAAAATAACCTAGAATTGTTGATGAATTTGCTGTATATTAACATGCGCGTGAAGTAGTCTTGCTCAATAAAATGATTATAACTACGGAACTTTAAAGTTTTTTTTTTTCTTTAAAACTGAATCAATAAACTAATAATAATTTAAGATTGTAGTTTCACATACCAACAGTGCTGACTCAACGAATTTGGAAGCCCTAGGCGAAAGCTTTAGACGGGGCTTTTTATTATATTAAATCATAAATTCATATTTTTTTTCAATTAAAATTTATTTTTCTTGCTTTTTAAGAGGCAAAATTACTAATTAAATTTTTGCATTCAAGTTCCGCCAACATTTCCTTTTTCAATTGATAATATGGCTAATCCACTTAATCTTTCTTGTGGCATAGTTGATCTTAAATAGGATTTTATTAATTTTAACTTTGAAAAACTTCTTTTTGTGGAAGCAACTGTTACAAGTATAGTTAGTAATATTCTGAAAGCAATACATGCATTTGGAAAAGATTCTAGCCTCTTTATATAATTTAGTACATTAATTGGAGAGTTTTCATTTATTTAAATAAATCTAAGCTATCAATATCAGAATAAGTTTCATGTGAGAGAAAACATTCAAGATTTAGACAATTTTTTTTTCAAACTATCATCATCTAGTGATTTTAGTTTTTCAAAATTAAATAAAAAACCAAAAATATTTTCATATATTTGAAATTGTTCAAACCTACTTTCATTTGAAGAAATAGCTTGATTTACTATATATAAAAAATAATTAATTCTAAAATATTCTTCAGCGGATTGTGTTGTTTCATCATTGACATTCTCATCAAACTATTTCTTCCTACGAATTATATATTTTTCATGAAATATAGGCTCTATTTCCATTTTTGTTTCAATTTCTTTAGATGAATTCATAGCAGATGTGAATCCATCTTCTCTATATTTTTTTAAAAAAGACATGAGACCTTTTAATTGATCTATAGCAACATCAATATACATGTCTTTCGATTGTAAATTTTTACTGACAGAGTTAATAGCAAATAATATGTCATACCAAATAGTCATACCTAGCAAAAACTCAAACTTTCAATTTCATATGTTGCTAAACAATCAGCTTCACTTTTTGTTTGGGATCTTCACTTGTTTTTGCCAATTGTAACAAAGCATCTCTTATTTCTAGAACTTGAAATTTTATTGCTTTCACACTTTCAATTTGACTTTCCCAATGTGTTTGTCACAATGACTTAAGAGTTAAACCTGTCACATTATTTTGTAAAAATTTTCATCGCTTTGTGGAAGAAGAAAATAGTGTGTATATACGTTATACTACAAAAAAAGATATAGCTTTAGGACAAGAATTAGCTATATCACATAGGACAAGGTTGAGATTATGACAACCACATGGTGTGTAAAATGTTTTAGGATTTATATCAAGAATTCTTTTTTGTACCCCTTGTTTTTTCCCTTTCATATTAGACCCATTATCATATCCTTGTCCACGTACATCATTAATATCAAGTTCAAGATTTTTTATTGCATTTATAATTTCATTGAAAAGTCCTTTTCCAGAAGTATTATCTACCTTTAAAAATTCCACAAAATGTTCATCTATTTTTATCGGACTTATTGAAATATCCACACATCTTAGTATGGGAGTCATTTGTTCTTGATGACTTACATTAGGGGTACAATCGAGTATAATTGAAATGTATTTTGCTTCTTTAATCTTTTTTTATAATTTTACTTTTAATTTCATTTGCTAATAATTGTGTCACTTCATTTTGTATATTATGTCCAAGATAATGATTATGGATTGCACCATGTTGAATACAGTGAACATGTTCTTGCATTACTAGATCAAATTCTGCAATCATTTCAATTATAATTAAAAAATTTCCATTATTTTCTTGATAGATCTTTTCATTTTTTCCTTGGAATGCCAAATTATTTTTACCAAGATTTTTCACCACCGCTATTATTCTTAATAACACTTGTTTCCAATGATCTTTCTCTTTCTTAATTTGTTCTTGGACATTTTTATCAATTATTTTATTCTTCAATAACCTTAGTTCTAAATCAATCCAAGTATTCATATTAATAATATGCTCATTGGTTGTTTCATGACTTTTAAGAATAGAACTAATATTTTTCCAATCCTTAGTTCCTCCATTAGCTAGTTGATTTGTATTAGATTTTGAATTAAACAACTTGCAACAAAAACAAAATACTTTATCTAGGTCTTTCAAATACACTAACCATTTTCTATTATGTTTCTCCCCATTTGATAATTTTCAAATATAATGCGTAGTAGTCTAGAGTTCTTATCTATAGGAAAGTTTAGATCATCAACTCTTATTGGACCATTTTCTACTAACAAATCTCTTAATTTTATATCAATAGATTTCCATTGACCTGGATAAAAAAATATTTGTAGGAATATAATTAGGTTGATCATTAATATTTTCACTCTCCTCTAAATTATTTTGAGCTTCATTATCAAGAACGGTGACATTACATGTTTGAACATTATCATGACCACCTTCGTTATTATCATTTTGTTGTATATTTTCACTATCTTCTAACTCTTTTTGATGAATTTCTTGTTCATCTATGAAACATTCACTCAAATTTTTTGCAAGATTTTGTTTCTTCACTAGTAATAAATTTGTCCATAGCTCCTTTCTGATATTCAATTAGTTCTTCTCTTTGTCTTTTATTTTTTTAGTTTTTCATATCCAAATGGATATTTTCTAGTAGACATTTGTAATTAAAAAATATTTATGAATAAATGAAACACAATTTATAATAAAAAAACAATTTAACTAGAATAATATAAATTTAATTTATAAAACAATAGAACATAGTTTATCAAAAGCACAATTGCAGCTTTACTTAATATGATCACTTTACACTTTAAACCTACACAAATAAATTAAAATTAATATTAATACGAAGTAAATTATTCTAAATTTATAATTTTGTTATCAATACTCTTTTTTTCTTTTTCTTTTTTTCTTTTTTTTTTTTTTTTTGTTTTGTAGCAGTAAACCATTTTTTTTAGCAAAATGTATAGGACTCAACTTGATTGGATGATTAGATCCACTAAGAAGTAAGACCAGCCCACTAGCAAAATGTGTAGGAATCAACTTGATCCACAAAGACTAAGACCCTTAGACCCGCCCACTATCCCTCCATTGCTCCATCCCACTAAATCTGATTTCTTTAAAAAAAAAAATTGTGTAGCACTAGGATCACTAGATCAAAACTTTAAAAAATGTGCAGGACTAGATCACTGATCAATACAGTACTTTAACTTCCATCTACTAAATCTAATTTCTTTAAAAAAAAAAAATTAAGTGGGTCCATTCGGACCATTCCATAGCCTTCTAGAGAAATCTAAAGAAATCAAAATTTAAGAGAACAAACAAAAAAGAGTAAAGTGTTAGGACATATATGTTTTAACTTGTTTAAGAACATATGTCACTTAGTTATGTATATTGGCTAATCCTTTGACAAAACGCACTTTGCTTGTAATTGGGTAGTTCTAGGTGTTTTTAATACTTCAAGAAACAATGTTTCAAGGTCAAGTGTTGAAGTCATCAAGTCTGTCCAAGAGAAAGCAAGTTGAAGTGCAAAATTTATAAAGCTCGACACCTCTCGACAGCTACCTCGACACCTGCTATCTGTCGAGATTTAAAAAGTCAGATTTCCAATCTGATTTTCTTGGGATCCGTGAATATGTTTTTGGGCCCTCTTTTCTTCTAACCCTAAACATATAAAAGGATTATTTTAAGAGCCGTTTTGGGTGACACAAGTTACATTATCATTGAGCAATCTCTGTTTAAGCAATTGGTGATCAACAGACGAAGTTCTTGACCTAGTTCATCTTCCATCAAGAAGTTGCTGTGTATTTGCACCATAGGGTTTTGTAACCAAGCATCTTCCTGCTATTCATCAGAAAGGATGATCTGAAGAACTTTGCAGCCAACCATTCTTCCTCAGTTGGTATTCTGAAGTCGCGTACTTGGATCCGCGCATTAGTTAGTCACGTACTTGGGAGCAGTGCATCAAAGGTGGAGACTGTCACTACAGATCAAGTCCAATTGGGTATTGGGGTAAGGGTTCAACTGTAGGTTGGTAAGGTACTTGGGATTCCTTTACTTGTAACCGCTTGATTTGATAATAGTGGAGTTTCAGGAGTGGTGACCTGAAAATCACCCGGTGGAGTTTTTGCCATTAGGGGTTTCCCCATTCGTAAACAAATCACCGTGTTATTTAATTTCCGCTGCATATTTAGTTGATTGGTGATTTGTTTGTGCTTCCATAAAATTGCATGATTAATTGATTAATTAATTACTGGGCTAAATTAATTAATTAGGGTTAATCACAAGGGGTCATTCAGATTGTGACCTAACATAAAGTGTAAAGCAGTAAAGAGCACAAGAACAACTAAACTAAAGCTAAGCAAAAAAGAAAGAACAAAAACCCAACACTCCAGCAGCAACCATGAAGAAGACGAAAGAGGCAAAGGAAGAGAAAACAAAAAATGAACCTGAAATGAAGATATGTGAACACACCAAGTCTATTGCCAACACCAATTGATGAGTAAGCCAACTAAAAAGAGTGTTTTTCTTTAGAATCAAGATGGAGAGAGTGAGTATTTTTTTTTCTTCTTTCTTTTTTCTGACTTTTCTTACTTGTCTCTTCTTTCTTTTTTCTAACTTTTGTAATCTTTTCTTTTGCATTGAGAAAAATCAGTGTCTCTCTTTCTCTTTCTCTTTCTCTCTACATTTTAAGTAATAAACATGGGTTTCCTTAATGAAATATGGTATAAAGGTTTGATCCAAAGGATTATTTGGAATGTGATAATCTCACTTTTTCTTTTTTTTTCTTTTTTTCTTTTTTTTTTTTTTTGTAGATAACCCAAGGACTCAATCGTATGGATATGTAAAATACAGGATTTCCAATCCTAGCAGGAAAGGGAGGGAAACGGATACTCAATTTAAAGTGAGTAAACAAAATTCCATACTCGATCTCATAGATACATATAGGATTCTATGGAAAGCCGTATTCGATGAAAGTCATATGTACGGCTTGGAGGGAGATCTTTCATATCTTTCGAGATCCACCCTACAATATGGGGTCAAAAAGCCAAAATAAATGATTTTAGCCCTTATAAAAAGAAAACGGATTCTTGAACCCCTTTCACGCTCATGTCATGTCGAGGTACTGCAGAAGAAAAAACTGCAAAATTCGATCCAATTTATCGTAATCGATTAGTTAGTCTTTTGTTGTGCCAAGATGAGGGTTCGTCTTCTTTAATAAATCTTTTGATATAGGCACAAAAAATTCCATCAAAAATCTTCTAGGGGCTTCGGAGATAAGGGAGTATGAAAAGTATTTGGGCTTATTAGTGGTGGTGGGATGAGCAAAGAAAGCTAGCCTAAATTATATCAAGGAAAGAGTTTGGGGGAAAACTACAATGGTGGAAAGAGAAGTTGTTGTCTAGTGCGGGGAAGAAAATTCTTTTAAAAGTAGTGGTTCAAGTAATCCCTACTTTTGCCATAGGTTGTTTCCAACTACCAATAGGCCTATGTAATGACATTGAGTGTTGATCTGGAAATTTTGGTGGAGCCAAAAGGGTGATAGGAGTAAAATCTATTGGAAGAAGTAAGACACATGTTGTAAATCAAATGTTGATTCTGAAATTTTGGTGGGGTCAAAAGGTTGATAGGCATAAAATCCATTGGAATAACTAGGACACATGTTGTAAATCAAAGGCTGGTGGTGGTTTGGGGTTCAAAGATTTTTGCAACTTTAATGACGCTATGTTGACCAGTGTGGCATTTAATCCATGACACAAACTCCCTATTCTATAAAATCTTTAAGGCCAAGTATTTTCCCAAGGGAACTATATTTGATGCTAAGGCATTGTCAAATTCGTATGCATGGAAGAGCATCCTAAGGCTAGAAAGGTAATATAAATGGGGGCTAGATGGAGAGTTGGTGATAGAACTTAGATCAGAATATATGAGGATTGTTGCTTGCCAGGTGACTCGGGAGGTAAACCCAACTTATTTGAGCTTTTCGCCACCACAGCTTGGTCGTTATGGAATTGGAGAAATAAGGGTCGACTTCATGAAGCTACTACACCCTTACATCTAGTCGCTAACTCAGCCAAAGAGTACCTAACTATGTTCAGGAAGAATAATGTTACCCCTTTGAAGACATCTCGACCCGTCCCAAGAAAATGGCTCCCCCCTCCTGAGGAACATATCAAGCTTAATTACAATGGTGCAGTTTTCAACAAGACTGGAGAGGCCGGTTTAGGGGTGGTTCCTTGAAACTCCTTAGGTGAGGTCATGGCTTCTCTAGCCAAGAAAATATCGAAACCATCCTCAGTGGCCCTAACAGAGACGCTAGCAGCTAGACGCGCAATTCTGTTTGCCCAAGAACTTGGCTTGAAACAGGTGATTTTTTAGGGTGATTCAGCTTTGGATATTCACGCCATCTGTAATAATACCATGTTAAATTCAGCTTTTGGTCACCTAGTCAAAGAATCTCTTTCCGTTTGTAAGCTCTTTTCAGAGTTTCTCTCTCTAGCTCATACTATTAGGCAAGGTAATGCAATAGCACATGCCTTACCTAAGATAGCAAGACTATATTTTCCTTTATATATTTGGATGAAGTTTGTTCCTCTAGATGTTGAGTTTGTTATAAGTACTAATTTAGCAGTACCCAAAATAATACTATGTCATTTTCCTTCTAAAAAAAACTTATAAAATTAAATAGGTTCCCAAAAAAAATTATAAATTAAATAAATAAATAAACTTACAAAATGACAATACCTTCATTAAAATGTATATATTTGTTAAAAAAATTTAATTTTTTTTACCAGATTTTTTAGTCAACATTCCACATATGATTTCAATGGAGGGTTTTTTTTTTTTTTTTTTCAAATATATTCTAGGCATAGCCTACATTGATTTTGATTACTTCTGGATTAATGGAAATGAATCCAATAACAAGTTATTTTTACTTTTAAGGATAACTTAGGTACTTATGAAATCATCATCTAATTCTCACCTTGCCAGTGTATGAGAAAGCCCATGGAAGACCCAATAGTACATTTTCTTTTATTAATTAATATTGAAGAGTGAGAGGAATAGTTCAGTGCTTTATAGAAACTTGGTGCAACATTTACGTCAATGTAGCTTCTTATGGATAATAAATTGCAAGTTTTATTGCTTTTGAATTCCTTATCTAATAGTTGGAAGACTTTGGTAGTGTCACCTAGAAACTATCCTCTGAAAGATGTGTTACAACTTGCAATGTTCAATGATAGTTTGTTTGATAAAAAAATTAGAAGAAATGACATGGGTAAGGATAATGCACAAACTCTTCTCACAGAAAACATGAGGAGAAGTAAAAGTTCTTAAGGGCACGTTAAATCCAAAAGTTGATTAGAGTCAAAAGTGAAACTTAAGTGTTTCAACTATAACAAAGAATGTCACATTAAGAGAAACTACAAAGCTTGGAAAAACAAATAGAAGGATGAGAAAAATCAAAACAAGGCGGATGATTAGAATACTTTTGTTGTCACATTATGTGTTAATTATTTTTTGTAGGAGATGATGAATGTTGCAATTTTACTAATCTTTGTGTTAAATGGGTGATTGACTTAGCTATATCCTATCATGCCACTTCAAGAAATGAGCTATTTAATTCATAAAAAGTAGAAAACTTTGAGAGAGTGAAGATGGACAATGAGAATTTTGCTGACATTGTGGGAATTATTGATATTTTTGTTGAGTGTAACATTGAATACAGCCTAACCTTGAAGGATGTGTGACATGTTTCGAATATGCGTTTGAATGTGATTTCCATTCATGTTCTGTAAGGTTGAAATTTATCAACCATCTTATTGGCTTTATTCCGTGCCAATTTGCTTGTAATTTAGCACTTAGTAACCCTGTATTTAGGTGGGATTCATGTAAGGGTAGTGTGTGAAGAGAGTGTGAAGAATTGCTCATCTTTATGCAAAGAAGTAGAGACTCGCGGCTAGGACTCGTGACTGACTCGCGGCTTGGAAGCCCGCCAAATGCTGTGCACATGAGAAGCATGCGGAAAGGTGAAGGGTCACGCCAGCTGTTGCACTACAGGACAAAAGTCCCAAGCTGTCCAAGCCGTTACCTCACGACTTGGACAAGCTGTGAGGCCAAGCCGCCAACTTACCCTATTTGGCAAAAACTAACTCTTCGTATTCCAAATGCACACCACTATACATAGACCCTTATACTCACGAAATGGAGAGAGCTTCTAGAGAGAAAAATTGAGAGAGAGAAAAACAAGATTGCCTCATCCCCAATCTTCACTAAGAAACTCCTCAAATTCCTCTACTCTCTTTCTCTCCATTGATACATCCTTGAGAAGCTATTGACCAAATCCTTGTCTCACCACGTCCACGTCTGTAAGAAGGTCTTTTGGTGTTAAGGGAAGCAATTTGGGAAGGAATCAATGGTTATTGGTTGATACTATGGGCTATAGCGGAATCCGGTAAGCTAGAAAAGAAAAAGGTTCGGTGCAACCTCGTTGGAGCAAGAAGTTTAGAGGGCTTAGATACTTAGGTAGATTAGGCGTCGAGGGTCTATTGTTGTTCATGTATCCCAACTACATTTTCTAGTGGATTATTGACCACTTGGACGGCGGCGAAGAGATTTTACGCCGAGAGTTTCGGTTTCCTCTTCAATAACACATCGCATGTTATCTCTGTGTTTGCATCTCTCTTACCTTAATATTTACTGTTTATTATCTGTTGTGGATGTGATTTTAAATTGGTTTAGATTGTTTATCAATTCTTTCATTGGCTTATATTCATGTTCCGCACATTAATTGTTTGATTATAAGCTTGAATTGATAGTTTGTAATTTGGGATCTAAATGTTGAACGGTGTTTTACATGCATTTTAAACTTTCAATTGGTATCAAAGCGGGTGCACTTGCTGTGGTTTAATTATCTAAGTGTGATCCTTGACCCCTTGTGTTATTTGCCATGGATTTTGCTTTGTATGCCTCTTTGTATGATTTGGTTAATGATGAGTGTAACATGCCACGTGTTTGTGAAAATGCCTCTATGAGTGATAATCCTCATGATTGTGATGCTATGGTACATGAATCTTTAGATGTTATTGATATTCCAAATGATAAACTCTTGAAGAAAAATGCTAAGAAGTTTCAAAAGAATTTGAGCAAGTTATTTTGTGAAAATGATGATTTGATTGCTAAGCTCAATGAATCCAAAAAATTGGTTGAGAAATATAAAAAACTTGCTAAAATTTCTCTTAAAAAACTGAAAGAGTTTGAATGTTTGAATATGGACTTGGATGCTAAACATGTTGTGGCACCCAATTGTGTGCTTATTGTATGCTCTACCTCAAAGGACAAATCGGTGTACATTCCTCCACATAAAAGAAATCAAAAAGTGGAGAGAAAGGCTGTTAAATCAAAGCCCCCGTTTCGGTCTTAACCTAAGGTTTCTGATAGATTTAAGTTTGTTCCAACTTGCCACCATTGTGGTGTAATTGGTCATATAAGACTTCAATGTCATAAGTTGAAGAGAGAACAAAACCATGTTGCTAGATTCCTTTCCAAAACACCTAGTAGACCTAAACGCATTGTTTGTCACTATTGTGGTGCCTTTGGTCATCTAAAACCTCAATACTCTAAGTTTCATGCTTTTAAAAGAATCAAAAGAAAAGAGAAACTTGAGCTTCTTGGAAGTTGTGCTAAAAAGGGTCAATCGGATTTGAGTGATAATAGCATGTTGTTAAAGAAAGTGTTTAATGCTCTTAACTCCTTGACTATGTACATCTCTGGTTCTCATTCTTCCAACCCTCGTCTCACTTCTCTTGAGACACTCATTCCAAACAATCATTCTGTTTGGATGAGGAAGGGTTCCTATGGTTGAGCTTTTCCTCTTTTGGTCCTTGATCTAATTCTTACGATCTTTGTAAGACCCTTCATGCATTGATTGTCATATCTTCATGCATTTGTGTATTTTGCATTTATTTGTATGCATTACTTTTATTTTGATCTTATTTTTATGTTTTAGTTTTGTGTGATTAAAAATCCAAAATCACATAAAAAGTGAAAAATTCAAAAAGTTTGATTGTATACGTTTGAGTACATATCATATGTGAGTTTTGTCTTGTACCTTCGTACAAATGGCTTTATGCATTTACGAGCTTAGCTTGTTTCTTTTGCACTTATATCTTTGTGGGAAAAATCTTGATATCTTTGTGTGATTGTTGTAAATCGATCTTCAAGCTTGTCATGAATGATAGTTAATAGTCTTGTTGGTTTTAAGACATGCATAGACTTGTGCCTATATATCTTCCCACTCTTTATTTTGTTGTTTTTACTTAAAGAGCTCACCAAATGTAAATCTCCAAATGAAAAGAGATATTGAGCTGCAAAAGCCTGTAGCACATACTAGTATTTGACTAGGAAAAAGAGAAAGCGACCAAAATAAAATGTATGATGCCCCAAAAAGCCAAAGGCTTGTTCATCAAATTGAAATATCAAAAATTTCAGGCATCGATCTCTAAAATGAGATGTATTGATTCAAAAAGATCAAATGATATGAATTGTAAAAAAGCCAAATGAAAAATTTCAAAGATATGTAACCATTTTCTTATAGGAGGTCATATATGTTCATTTCTATAATTGAGATAGACTATTTGTCTTAGTACTAATTGTGTATGACTTGATTGAATTGATCATTGAAGTTTCATTCTAGACTAAGGACTATTCCACACTTGATACGCACACACAACACACATGCCTAATGTTCAATGAATGTCTTATTCATTTGTTCAATTGTACTTGTTTAAATGTAATGTGTGTGTGCTCAACTATATATAGATCAATCGAAAAAGATTTTTGATCATTTTATATGTTTTTGGAAATGATTTTTATCACTCTTTGTGTTCATGCTTTATGCTTACATTGCTTTTCAGTGTTTAAACATGTTTTGTGTTGAAAAACAAGTGTCAGAATTTTTGGCAACTCATTTTGGCGACTTGCAACCCGCCAAACCAAGCTGCGAGTTTTGGCGACTCATTTTGGTGACTTGCCCAGTCATGAGCCCACACAGAATGGTTTCGTGGCTCACTGGCGACTCGTTCGCGACTCACCCAGTCGCCAAACGCCCAGAAACAGCTTTTTAAATGGCTTTTTGTGGAAACCAGTTTTAAACCTCTCAAATCCTATCATAAACCCCTCTCTCACTATTTTTTCATCAAAACCCAATCAATTTGAATGGTTTTTCATTCCATTAACATATCTAAGGTAATTTGAAACTCTTTTCTTTATTTTGGATCCTTAGATTATGTTTTGGTGAGTTTTATGCTCTTGGTTGGGATTTTCATCATAGGGGTTGGGAAAACTTATTTTTTGGTCAAATTTTTGTATGGGATTGGTTTCTTTTGTTGATTTGCTTTGGATGTTGGCCCCTTGTGGTAAATAGAGCATGTATTAATGGTGGATTTCATGATGTTCATGTATTGTTTCACATTGTTGGTCCTAGTGTGCATGCTAGGTGTTTGATAAAATGCCTCTTAAGCATTTTCTCACTTGTTTGGACTCCGATGAGTATCAAATTTTGGGGTTTCTCATGTTTCTTCATTAGAAACATGTTTGGTTCATTGGTTGTGTCTTTATCACACCTTACCCCACGTGTGCATTTTCCATGCATTGGTCATGCATTGCACATTGCCACCTCTTGCACACACCTTGCTACCCTTGTCATGCATTGATTTATACCTTATTTCTTCATCCTAGCATGTCATGTTTACCTTATACTTTGTAGCATTTTGTTTTGTCCTAGGTTTGAGCTTCATTTTCTCATTCATCTCGCACCTATCATGCATCTTTGCACCCCTCATATATTATTATCATTGTTCATACCTTCATCTCTTGCCCTCTTTTCTCTTTAACCTCTTTGTCTATTCGTGTCAAAAAGGGGGAGAGTATACTCTAGAGTAGTATACCGAAGAGTTTTGTCATTTCTATATGACTCTTGTACACATTCTTAAGGGGAGAAATTCCATTTCTAGTGCACATTCGTAGGGAGAGAGATATTCCATAGGGGAGATGCATATACCAAGGGGGAGAAGATATTGTTTGGTCAAGTTGCTCACATATTTCACATTATGTTTACTTGATTGCAATTTACTTGTTACATTATACTTGTCTGTTTATTACTTGCTTTACCTTGAGGGTCTAATGTGTCTTGTGCAAGTGTTTCAGGTCACAGGTATATATGTTCCAAGTTCATCACAGCTCTTATGATTCATGATAGGGGGAGTGATATGATAAGGGAAGTACTTTATAGTTTGTACCTAGTACCTTTGTAGAATTTTAAGGTTTCTGTTTATGGTTTGTACCCATATTGCTTTTGTAAGCTTTTAGGGTTTGTTTCTATGCACCATGTAGGCCTTTGTGGTTTGTACTTTACTTTATGCAACCTGTGTGTTTTGCTAATCAGTACTTATAACTAAGTGTTATGCATTTCCTTCTAAGTACTATCACTCTTGTGCCCTTGTAGGACTTTATTCCTAGATGCATATACTTTATGTACTATGCATTGGTTGAGTGTTGATCATTTAGGTGATTTACCTAGTGTTTGGCAACTTGAATGTCCGGATGTTCATTTCAAGTGTGAATGAGCATTGTGATCACTTATTTATAGTGATTGCTTGTTTTGGTCTTGCCATGGTTTATTGCTTTATTCCATTGTGCTTGATCGCATTGTGCTTGCTCCATATACTTTACAAGTTTTCTGCATACAATGAACTTATTGTGTTGTTGTGTTTCAGGAGTTCTTGTTCTTATAGTTCAAAAACTTCACAGATTCTAAAGTTAGGTGTGAGTAAGTTTTCCAACTGTTCCTAACTTACGTGTTAAGTCTAAAGTTTGTTTTAGGATTTTGTCACGGAATAGCCAAAGGGGGAGATTGTAAGGTTGAAATTTATCAACCATCTTGTTGGCTTTATTCCGTGCCAATTTGCTTGTAATTTAGTACATAGTAACCCTGTATTTAGGTGGAATTCATGTAAGGGTAGTGTGTGAAGAATTGCTTATCTTTGTGCAAAGAAGCAGAGACTCACAGCTAGGACTCGCGACTAACTCGCGGCTTGCAAGCCGCCAAATGTTGTACACGTGAGAAGCATGCAGAAAGGTGAAGGGTCACGCCAACTGTCGCATTACAGGACAAAAGTTCCAGGCTGTTACCTCACGACTTGAACTCATGACTTGGACAAGCCGCGAGGCCAAGCCGCCAACTTACCTTGTTTGGCAAAAACTGACTCTTCGTATTCCAAACACACATCACTATATATAGACCTTTATACCTACGAAATGGAGAAAGCTTCCAAAGAGAAAAATTGAGAGAGAAACCCTAGAGAAAAACAAGATTGCATTATCCCCAATCTTCACTAAAAGACTCCTCAAATTCCTCTACTCTCTTCCTCTCCATTGATACATCCTTGAGAAGTTATTGACCAAATCCTTTTCTTACCACACCCACGTCTGTGAGAAGGTCTTTTGGTGTTAAGGGAAGCAGTTTGGGAAGGAACCAATGGTTATTGGTTGATGCTATATGCTATAGCGGAATCCGGTAAGCTAGAAAAGAAAAAGGTTCGACGCAATCTCGTTAGAGCAAGAAGTTTGGATGGCTTAGATACTTGGGTAGATTAGGCTTAGAGGGTCTATTGATGTTCATGTATCCTAACTACATTTTCTAGTGGATTATTGACCGCTTGGAGGGCGGCGGAGAGGTTTTACACTGAGGGTTTCGGTTTTCTCTTCGATAACACATCACATGTTGTCTGTGTGTTTGCATCTCTCTTCCCTTAATCTTTACCATTTATTATTTGCTGTGGATGTGATTTTAAATTGGTTTAGATTGTTTATCAATTCTGTCATTGGCTTATGTTCATGTTCCGCACATTAATTGTTTGATTATAAGCTTGAATTGATAATTTGTAGTTTGGGGTCTAAACGTTCAACAGTGTTTTACACGCATTTTGAAAGCCATGGGAACTATTTTAATGGTGTCAAATGGAGATTCACCAAAGGATTATTAGTGTTTGCTAGAGGGAAGATTTGTTGTCACTTTAAAAGACGAAGACAAGTAAACTTGTGCAATGATGTAGGTGCAACAGGAAGATTCTTCGCCTAACTTGTGACATTGGTGATTAGCTGACATGAGTGAAAATATATTCCGTATGAAGATTTTGTTGTTGTGATGATTTCATTGGCTCCCAAAGTTTTGTGGTGAGCATAAATTTCAGTATTGTAATCTCTATTTTATTATGGTGGATTTTCCATATTTGCCTTACTTGGAAGATTTCCATTCTATTTCTCCTTATTGCTTGAGATCATTTAAATTTAATTCCCACATAGACAAAGAGATTTATTACGTCTTAAGGGAGACAAAACTCATCATTTATGAGATTCAATAATTCATTACCCTCTAATTTGGTTGATAAGTAAGAAAATTTGACCATCTCTATTTAATGCAATATTAGGCTTAAGAACAAATTTACAAGAGATGTATATGTTCATTGTTCAGCTACAAATGACGGTTGACAATCGAGTGACTTCTATGCGGATCTACATTGACCCAAAATCTTAAAAACCACATGAAATCCTACAACCATTGTTTACCATATAGGTTGCAGTTGGTCCTGAAAAATTGGAAGGATCAAGGCTTCAACGTGAAGCACAAACTGTATTTTCTTTATTCCTTTTTCCCTTTTCTTCATCAAAAAGTTCAAAATGCTCAATGGAGGATCAAAGGCACAGTTTTGTTTATTCCACACCCCCCCCCCCCCCCCCCCCCCCNATTACAGGGGGAAAAAAAAAAAGGATAAAAGAAACTAATTACAAAGAAAAAGAAAGCTAAGGAACAAAAGGAAAGATTCACTAAATGTGAGTCCCCAAACCCTGGATCAATCAAAAAGGGAACAAGTAAAGGAATCAAGCAATTAGTCATTAGATCTATCCAAGTCTTCAAAAGTCCACCAGTTACGTTCCTTCCAAAAACACCACATCAAACACAACGGAACTAAATTCCAAATGTTAGATGAGTGCTTCCCCAACCAATTCCACCAACCAAAAATGAAATCTGCAATTGATCTTGAAAGAACCCATGGAATCCCAAAAGTTCTAAAGACAAAACTCCACAAACGATGAGCCTTCCCAAAAATGTAGCAACAAATAATCAACTGTCTCCCCACAACAATGATACATGATGCACCAGTCAACAAAATCAAAACCCCTACTCCGCAAATTATCACTAGTGAGAATCCTATCCTAGGTGACTATCCAAACAAAAAAAAGAGACGTCTAAGTGCCTTGATCTTCCAAATACCTTTCTAGGGGGAAAAAAAAAAAAACCACGTAACTTATGATCAAACGAGCAGATATTAAAATCTCCATTGTTCATCAACTTCCATCTCATACGATCACCCTCATCCACTAAAGGTAAATTCGCAACCAAGAAACGAAAGAAATCATCCACCATAGATCTCCCAATCATTAGGAACCTAAATAAAACGAACATTCCAACTTCTCCTACCCCTACTCCTTGCCTTATCAGCAAAGTATCAATAGAGGCAACTCTATTAGTGCAAGATTGTATAAGACCAAATAAGCCAAATGAAGAGGAAGATCCCCACTCCCTCGATCTGTCCAAAATTTCACTCTATTCCCCACCTTAACCTAAAACTGGATGTGTTTGCTAAAAAGCATCCCACCCCATCTAAATACTTCTCCACAAATCACACACATGAACACCCCTTCCCAGCTTGGAAGTCCACCCCCCACCCCCCCATTCTTCTCCAAATTTAGAAGTTACAACCCTCCTCCAAAGCCTCAATTTCCTAATTTCTAAGCCACCATTAGCAATAGGTATACACACCTTATTCCATCCCAACAAATGAGTCTTGGAATCACCCCATAAGAAATCCCTCTGTAGCTTCTCAATTTTGTTAGCCACATGAGTAGGGATGGTAAAAAAAAAAAGTAGGAATACTAGATAATATACTCTTAAGCAAAGTCAATCTACCACCTTTAAACAAATACAACTTCTTCCACCCAACTAGCTTCAATTCAATTTTTTCCAATATGGGATTCCAAATAGAGGGGGACTTATGAGATGCCCCCAATGGCATTGCAAAATAAGTCATTGGCAAAGACCCAACCCTGCAACCCAAAATCTCTGCCAAAGCATTCACATTATTCACCTCCCCTACAGGAACCCTTTTTCTCTTAATTCAAACTCCTTCCTTCTTTCATTTTTATATCTTCGTGTCTCAGTAAAGATCAAATCTAAATGAGGCAGTAAGTTTATCATTAATTCATGCCCAATCTCAAATGCCAACATATTGGGGAAAAGGACATATATGTGCTGCTTGCCTGGAACACTAAAATAGCTTGAAGGTGCAGCACTGAGCAACAGTGTGATTAAGAGAGCACTAGCAAAGCACAAATTTATTCTATATGATAGACATTATGGGGGAATTGATGGGTATGCTAATATTTGTCAATTGTAGTGTTTTAATGTTGTTATCAACCATTTTATTTTTGATAAACTGCATCTATTTATTAAACAAATAAAAGACCAGAACACAGGAGCAATCCAGCCTAAATGCATCTGAGATGACAGTAGGGAGATTCGGCTTAATCCCTTATTATAACAGAAGGAACTTCTAAGACCAACAGCTAGCTTAGCAATAGTATGCACTGCAGAATTACCTACTCTTCTAACCAACAGAAATTACAATTTGAAAATAACTTACTAAACTCTAAAATATTATCACTCATTTTAATAACAAACAAAATTGCATCAAAAAATAACAAACAAAAGAATATCATTATATTAATTTTTATAACATACATAAATTATCAAAGATCATTATAATTTCCGACTTTTAACCAAAATTACAGTAAATCTATACTTCAAAAAAGTAAAAACAATAGTCTAGATACATTTTTACAAAAATTGCTATAAAACAAACAGGATAAAAATAAGCCAGGTAGCTACAGAAGGGGTTTAGGATTCTTTAATCACCAATAAGTTTCAACCAGATAAAACAAACAATATAAAAATAAGCCAGGTTGCTACACGATGTTGATAAGACAAGAAGTGTACTGTACTCTCTTTTTTTCCACACAAGATGGATCATCCATCCTTCATCCTTTGCTCCTTCCCCTGTTATTGATATTCCTGGCCCCCTTAGACTCATTACTCGAAGAGGATTCTATTGCTGTTGGCAAAACAGTGCCATCCTTCACTTCATCTGACAATGATAGCTCCTCCATCGTCTGTCCAGCTTCGAGGTGCACCATCAGATCTCTAAGCTGCAAATAGTTGGAAAAGCACGAGCCCCCGTTAGTAATAGATGCATGTATTTATTATTTCAGATTAGATGCAAGCTTAAACTTGGTGTAACCAACTGAAAATTAAAGCCGGTCAATGTTTGACCAAGTATTGCGTCCAGGAAAGAGGAAATTAAATTTGGAATTCATTTGTCACCTGTTCTTCCAAGTCATGAATTTTATCATCTTTTAGTTTCAACACCTTTTTCTCTCTGTAAAAGAACATACTCAAGGTATTAGAGCAAAGAATTAACCACTTTCATTGTCATATTGTCAGGCATCTACAAATGTTGTGGAAATCTAACACTGCTTATGGAAAAGTAGATCAAAGTTGAAAAGCTCCAAATAGCGTCTCAAGGGAAGGAAACATAGAAAAAAAAATTTGAAATTAATAACTTTCAAAGAATTTCAAATAGCATCATGCAGCATTATATGTGCTGTTTCATGAAACTCAAGTGTGATCCTTTTACACTATTCTTGTATATGGCTCCAATAAAACAAAATGGAGCCATTCAAATTCAATGGGACTTCCAGATATGCTTTGTAGGCAATGAAGGCATAATAAGCCCAAAGAGAATGATTAGAGCATAAACTGGAAAACTAAGTCTGCTTAAATTTTGGTTGATAATAGAAAGCCTAGCATCACTTCATGCTACATATTCTTTGAGACGATGTGAAATTTACAATAAATATATAAAGGCACAAGAAAATTTATTATCTTTGCTTAGTATCACTTCATGTTTCTTACCTCTCTTCAATCTCAAGTATATTAGCTTTCCAAATCTCCTGATTTTTCAAAAGATTCTCATTAAGCTGCACACAGACACACGAAAACTTAATTATTATTTTTTTTTCTATATACAAGTATGAAGACTTAAATTGTCTAAATATAGAGCTCAGAATTCAGGAGATTGAACTTAAAAACGCAAGAGATATCATCGCATGATCACTTATTTCATTAGCAATGCACATTTCTCAGTCAGGAGCAGAAGAGCTTAATACTCACATCATCAAGAATTTCCTTTTCTTTAACAAATCTGTCTAGCTTGGCCTGCATCTTCTGCAGTTTTTGAGTGATAGCCGTGCCAACAGCTTTAGAAATTTCCCTTTCAGTCTCTTCTTTGACGTCTTGCAGTAATGACTCAAAATACTAAGATCAAAAACAGAGGTTTACCATTTCTGAATAGGCAGCCTAGAAAACTATCCACTTTTGGACTATCTTCTCCATCAAATAATTATATAAAGGAAGCATTCTGGATAGATTTGTTATGATTCTGAATGAACAAAAGTCAAGCTCCAATAAATTCAAATGAGAAGTCACTAAATGGAGTATTTCAAACTCCAATAAATGCACTTACTAATTTTTGGTTCTCAAGTTGAGTGGCAAGCAATTCATTGTACTCACTAACAATCTGCACATGAAAAAGAAAATGGAGTATTTCAAATTAGAAGGAACATCATCACACTGAAATCAAAACAATCTTTTGTGATAAAATTTAGACGAATATCATTACAGCTTCAACTTTACTGTTCAAAAGGGTTTCGTTAAATCCAGAATCTACGCATTCACAACTTTCACACCCATCATTAGCATGCACGCAATGGGCATTTAACTCGACCAACTTTCCGTCAGTTTTGGATTGAATTAGTCGGTGAACGTAGTTGTCACCCACATAATCCCACACCCGTTGCGTTTCCAATTCAAGAGAATAGCAGTGTTGTGTTTCTTTCCAATGTATTATGGCATGTCCTCCTTTATACCTATATCAAATTTCGTTGAAGGAATTATAGAAAGACTTGTGACTAACACTAGAAGGAAAATCCCCTTTTATTTCTTCTAAAATCAAAGAAAAAAATGATGGGGAAAAATCTAATTACCTCCCGCAGCCAACAAAGCCACAGATAACACAAATCCAGAGATTCTCAGAAGTTTGACAAACAAAACATATGGATTTTTCAGGCTGCTGCTGACAATACCGACAAACCTGAAATATATGTGGAAGACAAGTCAACAAATTCACAAACAACTACTCAGCAAATTTTTGATGCAGCAGTCATTTCATAAGAAATTATAGCTGCAGTAAGCCTCTAAAAACTAAAAAGTTGATAAAATCATGAAGACAAAGGTTGCTTATACCATCAACTGTGGGTTAAGATTTTTTTTTTTTTAATTGAAAAGCTCCCAACACATTAAATTATGACCTCAAGATCAACCTTTGCATTATGACATTTTATGTTACATGATACTTCAATGTCCAACTCTTTTATGGAGGTTCAAAAACCTCCAACCAAAATCAACTATAAGTCGTGCCCAAGAGTAGCTAAGCCTCTCTATCTCTCAAAACTCAAAAATGGTTATGGTGGTGATTGCAGCCATGACAAGAACTGAAATCCATGAATAAGATTATAAATATTTAATTCTTGCCGTCAATGTTTTATGGGGATGGCTCTGAAATGAGTCTTAAATTGCAAGAGGGAATGGTTTGTTCTGGAGCTTTAGAGGTGGTGGTAGAAAGGAAAGCTGATTTAGAGATGATAGATGATGGTTGTGCCAATTGAAGGTTTACAGGATTTTCTCTTTCCAGCTAATAATAAACTTACAAAAGTAGTCAAATCATTTTCACTTGAAACTCAACTAATTGCCAATTAACAGGGGAGAATATTGACATCCCCTAGTTAGTAAGACTACATATATAAACCCTAAGCTTTAGTACATTAGGAATGAAATCGACATTCTTCTCTTTCAATCCCAGTCATGGCCCTATGATGCATTACAGGACAAATGTAAACACACACCTTGAGATTGTGCCACCACTGGAAAAAAGGCTTACCGGGCAAGAAGAATCTGTCCACTTTGAAATACAGGAGCAATGAAAAGAATGATTGCAGATAGTTGTGAGAATTCCACTCATTTCTTGGTCTAATCTCTCTGCAAAATGAGGGATAGATAAAGAAAGGAATCCAAGCACAAAGGAACATGTAAAAAGAGGTCACCATCCTATGCAAGCAGTTTTGACTTCAAAGCATATACATTTTATGCTCTAGTAACAAGGCATGGCTAAAATAATAAACATAAAAAATAAAAATGTATAATCTAAAGTTCGAAAATAAAATTAAACGAATGAAAAATGAAGATAAAGAAAGGAATCCAAGCACAAAGGAACATGTAAAAAGAGGTCACCATCCTATGCAAGCAGTTTTGACTTCAAAGCATATACATTTTATGCTCTAGTAACAAGGCATGGCTAAAATAATAAACATAAAAAATAAAAATGTATAATCTAAAGTTCGAAAATAAAATTAAACGAATGAAAAATGAAGAAAATTTGTGAGGGTAGGAAATAAGAATAAGAAACAATAAACAAGCAAATCCCAAACCAAGAAAACTCACAGAAACACCAGATACCAACTTGGCAACTGGGTTGAATGTCAGTACAATTAACATGCCACAAAAAAAAAAAATTCCCCCATTTTGATAAGTAAAATGCCACAAAATCATCAAAATCAAGCAAGCTAAAAATCTCTGAAGGTTTTCCTAGTTCGAAAATAATAATAATAATTTAAAAAAAAAAAAAAAAAAAAAGGAAAATCTGAAAACCTAGAACCAAATGGTGCCCCTTTTTTTTTTTTTTTTAATTTTTTTAATTTAAAATTTTATTTTTAATAATAGTACCCAATATGACGACGTTTTAGTAAAAAAAATTAAAATCCATACTCAGTAAAACGACGCCGTATCCAAATGTTTGAAAAACCCACCTCTGTTTACATATATCAGTTTGGTTCGGCAACCATCAATGAGGGATTTGCAGCTCTGATAATTGCACTGCACTGGTGTTGGATAGATGTCCCTTCATGTTCTGATTGCCGGCACCGGTTCCATCGGTTGGTTGTAGTGGCGGTGCGGGAAGATTGGCGCCGGTCGGTTTTGTCAGCTCTGGTAGAGGTTTGCACACTCCTAGTTATTCATCCATTGGACCCGCACATTACTCTTCTGCTATTAAGTGCATTCAATGCTATGGATGACCGTTGGCCTTATGGATGACTATTGTAAGTTTATACTCATCAACAAAAGGTGAGGATATGAGAAACGAGATTTGTTGAACTAAGACCTTTCCTACCTTTGAAACATGCCGCTAAATTCCCATTAAGAGTTACGGAGAATTAGAGAAAGATATATGTATTCCTTAAAATCTCTTGGAAAAACCAACAGCTAAAGAATTCAACAAAACCCCCCAACCCACACTATTTTAAGTCTTCATATAATCCTGCTTAATTGTACAATGAGCTGGACCAAGCTTCCTACGGTAGTTCCTCACCAATTCTTGAGCTAGAAAACTTTTCTCAGCAACGTTTCTACGAGGTAATAAATAGTTCAGATGCAACATTAGCTTAACTTATTTATGTCACTTTCAAATTGACTAAAATTGCTTATCTGCCGACATGGGCTTCCAATTAGTGAAGTGGTTAATAGATTTAACTTGAAAATGTGAGGAAATCTATAGTTTAAGAAGTCAAAAGCAAACACATGCCTATTAACTTTTCAACAACGGTTACAATAAAATGGAGGTCACTACTCATTAGTTCTCTCTAGTCTCTACCCTTTCCCAATAAGGCCAAAACATTTTAATTAAAAAAAAAAGTATTGGTTGGATTTTATTATTATAAAATTTTCATAATAAAAACAACAGATAATTGAAGGATTATATATATCTAGTAACAATCACACAAGATTTTCAAAATAATAGTTGGCTAGTCTGTGAATTTCATTATGGCTCAAACTAGATTTATGAGAATGCTTTACAATATGAATGTACTCTTAAGGATTTGGGACTGTAACTTCGGGGCAGGTCAAATTTAACATGGTAGATGTAGCTTAAATGCGAACATGGGCAAAGTTTTTGATAGCCTTCTTTTGTTCGGATTGTGTGGGATTAATATCCAAAACTAATGAGAAACAAAGCTTAATTGAATCAGTTAATTTTTTCCTCTCATGGGTCCTTGAGGAAGGATATTATTACTTTCACTCGCAACTTTAGCGAAACATAGTTTAAGGTTTAGCACCTCGATCTGGAATCATATATTTTGAACCCACGCCATTATCCCTGCAACATAATGATTCCCTAACAAGAGAATATTTCCCTAAATTCTTTGCGTCAAATGATTCCCTTCTACATTGAAAATGCTGCATTCCCATTGGTGTGAACCAATTAGGCAATGTCAATTTGGGTTTTTGAGTGCTTCCAAATGATTATTACTTTCAGAAATTGCCAAGTTGGTCTTCAGTTCCTAATGAAAGAGAGTGTTAGAATTGTGTGGTTAAATGATTAAATTTAACATATTCTAATAACTTAAATTTTTTTAAGTTTAAGTTTTTGAGACAATCGATAATTGAACATGGTATTAAAGTATGAGATATTTAGTTCGATCATTGTCTCTTCTACTTTACTTCCTATTTAAGTTCCCATGTGTTGGACCCCACCTATTAAAAGGTTGTTCCAGCCCGCATGTGAGAGGAAGTATTATAATTGTGTGGTTAAATTATTAAATTTATTATATTCCAATAGTTTAAGCTTTTTTAAGTTTAAGGTTTTGGGACAATTGGTAATTTAACAGAGAGAGAGGTTCATATTTCATAATGGGTAAGACTTAGGTACAGTACTTAGGTGCTATTTCTTAAGCTTTTTTAATATTCAGTCATGTGGATTTTTTCTCCTGGGATAGAAGTATATTTTTAATTAAGTAGCCATATGGTTGAATCTTTTTTTTTTTGAACTTAAGGAATAATACCTAAAGTACTATACCTAAATTTTGTCCTTTCATAGTACAGTCTTCTTGAGGTGGAGGGGAGGCTAGGAAGGTTGTTCTTTTTCTTTGTTCCTATTTTTTCTTCTTATTTTTGAGAGGTTATCTCTTTTTCTTTTTTGCAGCCGAACTTTTGAGAGGTTTTCATCCTCATCTATCTTTACATGAAAAGTTCATAAAAGAAGGTTGAATTTGAATTGTTGCGTGCCATGATAGGTATCATTGTTGTCCAAAAAGGAAGCTCATTTCATTTGAGTCAACCATGACAGTAATTGCTATCCATGTTCCATCATCTTTCTGAAAACAACCATAGTAGCTGTTCATTATCTTAATTTCTGACACTGCCCTACACTATTTTCAAAAGCTTGAACAGCACTTTACGTGGAACACTGGTTGGCCGCTAAGCTTAAATATATGCTCGATCAGTTTATATTTTTAATCTTAAACTGAAAACAATCACAATAAGTTGAGATTGTTTTGGCATATTGATTCAACTAATTAGTTTTCACTTGCACTCATTCGTGGGAATGTGATTGGTCGAACTTCTTATATGCCACCCGATTAGACATTTTAGTGGCGGGGTCGGCAAGAACATTATTGTTGTGTAATAGCAAAATAATTAGTAATTGACATGGTGGAAAAACACTGTGCCACGTGGTTAATGATAGTGATAAATAGTGATAAGTAAATGGATTAAGATTATGTGCAATATTCAATAGTTCTTAATGGTTGAGATTGAGAGTTAAAAAAAAAACTTTTAATCTCAATCATTGAATAAAAAAAGTTGAAAAAAAATTAACAAATGGGAGTAGTAAAAAATTGATGAAGGAGGAAGTGGGGGTAAATCGGTAATTGCACCCAGTGCAATACCTATTGCAATGAATCCAAATTCTAAGTAAATACCCTTTAGTAGAGGCCTAAGAAGAAAGATTAATTTTATATATATGAGGTGTTAGTAACTTAGTGTCCCTACTCATCCACTGAAATTTACTGCCAATAATGTCTTTTCCCAAGGGTAAAATATTCAACCAGGTTTAATGGAACAAAGTTTATAACACAGTATTGACGCCAAAATTTGAAAATACTATAACGCAAGTATTAGACACTTGCTTACTTTCTTAGAAAACCAAAAAAAAGAAAGAAGAAAAAGTCAGGATATTAGTTAAATTTTACTTTTGCAAATTAGGTCAAAGTTATGACTTTAAAAAGACAATGTCGAGCTTACAGTATGGATCCCATGCATTATTTGAGTGGCTAAGAGGCATTGCAATTATTCCTGGCGGCGATGGTTATAATTAAGACGCCCAGCGATGTGACATGGAGAGCTATTGGCATTTGTCATTTAAACTGAGAATGTTGTGTAAGGTGATTTATGCATGTGAGCTTGGTTAAAGTTTTATCATATTTCTGTTGAATTTTCCTGGAGTGCTTGGGCATCTTGAAAAGTTAGAAAGCTAGTTTTTTTTTTGGGTTAAATTGTATGACTGTAGCAGGCACCGAAATTGGATTTACCTGTGTACTTATTTTGGCTGAGCAATGAGCACTACAGTAGTGGAATTCTTGTAATGGGTGTCAGTGCAAGTGAAAAATACATCATTTAAACCTAGTATACATAATATAATACAGTGAATCACACCCCCAAAAAAAAAAAAAAAAGATACAGTGAAGTGGTATGCAAGTCATGAATAGGCCCATTTGGCAAAAAATTGGAACTAGAAGTGAGTCCAATTGATAGGTCAATGACTCAATGTCGATAAGGATCTCTTACATTTTTCATATTACATAGAGTAGCTCATAAGCTAATTACAGAATTTGCAGTGTCAAGCTAAATTTTGAATCACATTTATCACAAAACACAAATCAAACAAGCAAACAATCTTAATAAGAATCAGAGAATATATATGGACTATTCACTTTAGATGTTATGTATATATTACTTTTCATTACTTAAATAAAATGGGGGTGTTACTTATCAGATTGGTGATGTGTGGCACCGGGAGGACATGAGAGGCTCCTAAACATATGAGGGGTCAAAATGTACATAAAGACAAAGCATGCTCAACAGGAGCCACGATGCACAGCGCATGCTAGACAGCCCATGGGCCCACCAAAACCCACACCCAATAGATGCTCCCATGCTGACCACGATCAATTTAATTCAATCAATTAACCTCGATCTCTCTCTTTCTCATGCTCCTTTATACTCACTTGCTCTTATTTTCTTTCTTTCTCATAGAGATTCCTTTATGCTTTGGTGCCTAAAGACTACTTGGATTTCCAGGCCTTGTATTCTCTCAGCGTACATACATATATTTATCACAATTATCATGTTCTTACATTAGACATATACTGTGATACTGTGATAGTGTGATAGCATATCCAGCAATAAAAAAGAAAAAAAAAAAACTGCTGTGATCAGTGTCTCTTGTACTTCACCAATATCATGCATTGTTCACTATTGTTTATGAATTTATTGCACAAGCTCGGCAGGAAGTGCACAGTAATTTTCATCGGGGGAAAGCGAACTGTTTTTGCTGTTTCCTCGCAAATATACATGTAGGGTTATTATTCATTTAAGTACACTGGCTTTGAGCTTTTCCACGATCTTTTTAACAGCTTTTGTAGTTTCATCCAAGATGTTTATATCACACATGAACCATCAAATCATCTTTTCTTGACGTGATTTTTTAATAATCACGAATGACTTGCTAGTTAATTAAGAAAAGTTAGCTGGGGGCCAACAATGATCAAATAAAACGTGTCATGCTGAATTTTTGATACTGAATTCATTTATAAAGAGAGGAAGAATTTACCTCCTCTTTTTCTTCTTATCAGGGACTTAAAAAAGATTATTAGTAGTACGTTAATGTAGTAGATGTCATGTTTTTTTAGTGTCTAAAGTAACATGTCATTTAAAATTTTAAATAATAAGACATTGAATAGACCTTCAAATTTATCATGTTTAATTAGAACCATGAAATAAATCTGTTTGATTTATGTTCATTCTAATGCTACTGGTAGTTGCTAGCTACCGCCCCAAGCTCTTTGTCAATCAACCCAGGGCCCATGTGGTAATAACACAGTATTTACATTAAAGAAGTCAAACTTGATCTTATATATACCTAATCTCAACAATTCTTCCACTTAAGATTACTATTGGATCGATTTAACCACGAAGCAGTGAGATTTAGTTAGTTTAAGCTGAATTTGTTCCATGAAGTGTCATTGACTTCACTTCAACTTTATGGGAGACTTTCTGTCTCTAAAATTAGAACTTGGAAGAGATGTATATGTTATATATAGCTTTAAATTAATTACTTAAACCTTTGCTGCTTTCTTTGTCAGCTGACTCAGCTCCTTAGTTACCCTATCTGTTGCTATGGCCTAAGTAATCTCCAACAACAAACAAGATCTGTGGGCGGTTTTGTCAACTGGCCTACGGCCCTACTTACCTTGTTCGTAGTTTCTCTAGACCGTTTTATATATATGAGACACAGCATATCATAGTTAAAACATTATATATGCTTTGTTTTAGTTTTAGACTATTTTTCCCAACCTATTTTCGTCATACAAGCTAGATGTCCACCCCAATCCATTTTCAATACAGATCAAGGAACAATGAATTAGTACTCCATTAGATAAGTATGGCTTAAAATAACAATAAAACCTGTTGCACACGACAACTTGCACATACATCCATACACATAGGTGAAAAACAACTGAAATCGTAAGTTGAAAACACGATTTTGGTGTGTATAATTAACACTACCCTTAAAAAAATGACCAGGTAAATTATAAATGAAGACATAGTAAAAATTCTCTCTAATTTGAATGTATTGATAAATATTTCTAGGCTTTATTCTTCTATTAAGAATGAAGGGTAGGCAGATATTAAGCGTGTGTTTGCCAAGCAATGATTTTGCATTTTGAGTTTTTGGCTAAGTCCCATGGCATTCTTCACGATCCAAAACGTGTATAAATAGTAAATCCTGAGTTCTACGGTACTATTTATAGTTTAAAAATTATTTTGTTACAGTATTTTTTGTAATAAGTTTTCAGTTTTCAACAAAATAAACAATATTCAAATACATCATAAATATAAAAATTTTCGAAAGATGAAAAATACAGTAAGTGAGGTAATTTGGCTGGTCTAAATGAAGAATCTTTTTCAAAAGACAGCATGTTGTGAAGAAGTCTTCTTAAAGATTTTCTTAATATTCTTTTGTACTTGTTGTTTTGTTGCTGGTTGAACTAATTTTTGCGTATTAGAGATATTATCATTTTTGCGTACTGTAGGTTTATATACTTATAGAGGAAGTAAAGTAATCATAATTCTGTTTATAGCTGGTGCAAGTACTACAATATTCCTAGAGTTAGTCTATAATTTGCTACTATATATACTAAGGTTAGTATTAGCCTATGGTTTGCAAAAATATATGCACTATATTGGGTATCAAAATAGTGTGTCTGTGTATATATATATATATATATATATTGCCGTTCAAGGGAAACAAATTGCTCTACAAGCTACTTAGACATACAATAAACTTGGTCTTTTGGCTCTTAAGCCACAACATCTCTAACATTGGTATCAAATTTGATGCATGGAGAGAGAGAGAGAGAGAGAGAGAGAGAGAGAGAGAGAGAGAGAGAGAGAGAGAGAGCTTCACTGGTTCACAACCATAATTTACAAAAATATATCATATATCTCTCCAATTAAGAACCATCAACCATCATACACTTACATATAATAATACCACAAATAGAAATCTCTTTCACCTCCTCTATCTTCATTTCTCAAATATGCATATACCAATGTCACAGTCTGAACTTGCATTCAAGAACCCATTCAAGTTCTCTTCATCATCCCTACTACTCTGCAATAACAGCAATGACATATCTGAGTTATGATCATGTGGACCAAAGCTTGATTCTCCATCACCTTCAAATCTATCTTCTTGACTCAATTGTGAAGCAACAAACTTGTCAAGGGCCCTCCAGTCAGTCACTTTCTTAGTGTTGTTGCACCCGCTATTGTTGATTTGCTCTTCTTCTTCATTATTTTCTGATATGAGAGATATTGAGCTCGGCCTCTTTATTAATGGTAGAGATGGGCTCTCTAGCTGAGGAAGTTGTACAAACGGATCAGACTGCATGAATCTCATGTTTTCCGCTTCTAACTCTTGCTTACACAAGAAATTCTGTGCTAAAAAGTTTTGGGGTTGCCTTGAGATGAAATCGATGGGATCCACCACTGAGCTGACCCCACTTGATTCATCATAGAAGTAGCTAGAGTCCCACCCTTCAATGCTTTTTGTTTGGCCAGTGGTTCGCTTCTTGAATGCTCTACATACCACCCATCCTTCTTCCTGCAATAACTTAACCAAAGTCAATTATGAGATTAAAGCGTTCCACATTTTTTCAAATTTATTTTTACAATTTTTTTTTTGATTATTAGCTTAAAGCCTGTTGTAATATTAAGAAAAATAAAGATTTTACTTCTTTTTGGTACATATGTTTTCCTTTTTGCTTTTATGAGCTTTTTTTTTCTGTTCGGTAAAGAGAAGTAGAAGTAGTAGATATAGTCAAAGGGGATGAACGAATTAAGTGGAGAATTTGAATTTCGTATGGGACAAAGCTCATACCGAAAAAGGAATTGAAACAAAGCTTAATGCTTTTGGATGTATTAACTTTTGACTTAAGAGTTGGTGGAAGTCATCTTCGTAGAAAACATACACAGTGTGACTGAGATCGCAGATATTAGTGGTCTATGTAATGAAAAGCAAAAGTGATTGTGAAGGTGAATAATTTGGTCGTAGAAAAATCAATTCACACTATAAAACCCCTTATTTTGTTTAAAGTCTTACGAAAGTTCATTAGGCACTTTGGAGAAAGAGAAAGAAGTACCAATACGACCATAGGTTTACTTTATAGCATGAGCCGATTGTAGTGGCATGGCAAGAAAACAAGGGACTAAAAGAAAGTAATGGATTTCAAACATTTGTTTATGCAAAATAGAAGAGAGCATAGAGTAGGTCAAGAAAGGAAAAGGGACATAGATATAGTGTAGGTAGCATATATATATGTATATATTGGATGATGCTTGCCTGTGGAGGTCCATTTTCCTCAGATTCAAGCCTATACTCATGCATGATCCAGTCACTTTTCTGACCATTTGGTGCGCGTCCCTTGTAGAAGACAAGGGTTTTCCTCATGCCAATCAGCTTGGCCTTATCATACACTGCCTTGTCTCTGCCGGTCGCTTTCCAAAACCCCGCCATTGTGGCTCTGTTAGTCCTCGTCCCCGTCGGATACTTCTTATCCTTGTGGCTGAAGAAATACCACTCATTTTGCTCCTCATATCCGATCCGGCATCTCTCTGTTCATTGCCATTCAGATCGCTCATGTTAAACACACACACACATAATATACATACTCATACACTAAGAGCCTTGCAACTCAATAACAAATCATGGTTCAAATCCCTGTTGTAAGTATTGAATTGTATTAAGGAAAAAAAAACTCGAAGATGGTCATTGAAGTGCAACCCTGTGATACATTAGATGGATGGAATCATGGAACTAGATGTATATTTATGGATCCACAAACGACAAGAAAGATATATACACCATTGTCATAAACCTTAATAATTAAGATGGATCCAAACTCAACTACTAGTCTACTATATATCTAGAAGAGTTGGTATAGCTGAAACCCTAATATATATACTAAAAATGGATCAAACAACCTAAAAGGAATAGAACATGTTACCTACGTACATACCTTGGAGATCCCAGGGTTCGATCCTGTACAGATCGATATCTCTGATGACATCAAGATCGATCTTTTGTGACGCAACTTTCTTCCTCAGGTAATACCCAACAAGCTCCTCATCCGTTGGGTGAAATCGAAAACCAGGTGGGACAGATGATTCCATCGACTCCATCATAACAATTGGTTACTGCATCAAATTCACCACCAACATTAATAACCACAACCCTTTACTTTCATCATCTCAAAATCATAACCAATGTGAAGTTATAAAGAGATAAGAAGCGCTAGAAATCAACGAACCAAGGCAAAGAATAAAAGGCTAAAAAAGGCAAAGTCTTGAAATTGTCAAGGAGGAAAAAAGAAATATAAAAGAAATAATGAGTTCTGGAAACAAAAAGGTGACGGGTGTTATGGGAGATAATCATCAACTCATTTGGTGGTGAGCAACAACACCCACCATACCATATTTCCCAAGAGAAATTAATAAGCGCGTGTTAAAAAACAAAACCCATTAATCAGAAACAATGATTTTCTTGGGGTGATAAAAGAAGAGGAGGTGAAAAGGAAAGGAAAACCAAATCATGAGTTTGATAAAAACCAAGAGAAGTTGGGAGCTTGGCCTCTATTTCTTCAAGGGTCTGCAAGAAACGGACAAGTTGAGGTTTGTGCTAATGATGTTGTCTTGCGTTGGTGAATGGTAGAAATGATGCATCAAGAACGGGGTTCCCATTACAGCACTAATAAACTAATAGATTAAAACACTCAATTAATTTAATATTTTAATGGGACAGCACTAAACAAATTAACAGTAATGATAAAACAAACAAAAAAAATACTAATTTTTTTTTCCAAATAAGAAAGAATGTTGGTGCGAAAATTAAGAAAAAAGTCAGACACATTTGAGTTGGGATACTAAACAGAGAGATTTTAGAGCTTTATTGTAGAAAGGTTTGATTTGGGAATGGACAGGGTGGATGACGTTATCACAAATTAGCACGCGTTTCTCGAAAGAGAAAAGGCTGAGAGACAAAAAGAGAAGCACCGTTCTATTGGATCAGGCCTGCCAAGGATGATATAAAGCAGAAAAGAGAGCACTCTAAGGCTATTTTGCAGTGTCTGTATCTCAACGCTGAAATGGGGCTCTGAACCTTTTGTCTTTTTGTCGAGAATTTTCAAGGCACTTCTGCCTTTTTTCTTTAATAGCCTGTTGGGAAATGCTGACCCAAAAAAAAGAACCTGTTTTTGGGTGTGCCTCCTTGTACTTGCATTTAAATCACTGATATTGTAAACTAAGACAGGATTGGGCGAGTTTAATGAAATTGTGTAATGCATTGCAGACTCAAAGTTTGAACTGAAAAAGCTGCTTTCAGAAGTGAACTCTTAAGGGTTCCGAAACAATGGCCATATGCAGAAGAGGGGGATAAAAAAAAAAAATACTAATTCTGAAAGAATGGTTAGTTTGAGGGTGAACCTGTAATTAATAAATTACGAGGAAAAGGAAAAGTACATTCTAACAATTTGCCACAAACCTTAACCTTCTTGAGGTGTCTTTGTTTAGTACTTGTTTTCAACTCTAAGACCAAAACAAAATAGGTAAAGTGATATGCTACCTGAAAGAGATGAAGAGAGATCACCTGAACATCAAACTAGCTATAGCTAGGAAGAATAACCATGTAAATTATAGAGGAGTGAGTTAGTGACACAATAATTCTAGACCCAATTTAAAGATTTGAAGATGTGAGACAGGCCCGGAAGAGACTCTGTCCAAATGGGAACTCAAGCAAAGACATCAAAATGGTACAGACCTACTTGCTTCCCAGGACAAAAGATTTTCATCCCATTTGAGATCGAAAGCCTTGCTTGATGAGAGAGAGATTATGACATCTTACTTAAAATCAAGAGAATATATTGAGCATTAATTTGAAATGAAATTTCCTTCTAGAATTTAAAAAAACTCAAAAAGAAAGAGCTAGTTTTTAGAATGACAATCTTCCATGCAAACTACAATATAATTGACCTTAATTACCTGATATCGATAGAGGTCTCAGTGTATTTAGTGGTTTAAGACAGAATAAATAAAGAAGAAAAGGAAAAATTAAGGAGATTAATGAAGAAGGAGAAGAAGAAATTAAGAAAGAAAGAAAGAGAATTGGAAGAGAGAATGATAAAGAAAATTTCGTTAGGAGGAAGAGGTGGAGAGAATATAAAAGGAGGGGAGGGAGTAGGGAGGACCGCTCGATTGCGCATGGCTTGATGGTTGTCCCCAGTTGTTGACGTCATGACTTCCTTCATTCTCTCTTTCTCTTCAAAATACCACTTCGCGTGATATTTTTACTGTAAAAATTGAGGCGCCTTTTAGTAAAAAAAATTAAACATGGTGGCCTATATATATGAATAAGAATTTTCTATTTTGGCTTTATTTATTGTTCTACTTTATGTTCAACTTATGTGTGTCTAATGTGTGCTGTGCTCGACTCCATAGTTATAAAAACATTTAACCATTAAATGAATGATATGATGGGTGGCTCAACTATTAATGGATTAATGATATATATATATAGGAGGTGAAGATAAACTATAAAAAAGTGATATGATTCAATTTAAGAGTTTAATATTTTTTTTTTCACATATAAAAATGACTAAAAATATAACACTTGAATTAATTTTTGTACTTTTTGAAAAAAAAAAAGTTAAAAGAAAAAAGACTTAGGTAGCATTTCGGTTCGGCTAAAATGCAGAGCGCCTGCGTTTTAGCCTTTTTTTTTTTTTAATTAACCAACGCCTATTGCGCTATTCATGGGACGTGAACAGTGTCCATGAACAATGCAAATAGGTAAATGAACAATAAATTCAATTATGAATAGTAATTGAAAAATTATTTTTTATTATTTTTAGTTTTTAGCAAAATAAGTGGTATCCAAACGCATCCTTAAAGTGCTATAAAGAAAAGTGTAAATTAAAGGAAATTACGGTATAGGATCAAAATAACTTAACATAAAAAAAAAAAAAGATTGTACAAATAATAAAACCGCATCGTTAGGTTTCCCACACAAATTTAGTGTTTTTTCTCTCATATCGATATGAAAACGTATACACAACTTACCATACAATCTTTTTTCCCTTTGTAAAGTAACCAAAGTTTAAAGAAAGAAAATCAAACACAATACATATTGCAAATTGATGGAATATAAATTATATAGTGAAATACTAACTAAAAATCTTCTAGTCCATTCTAAGTGTTCCACTTTATGTTCCATGATATGTAGTATATCATGTGTCTTGAGTTTTTCCCCCCTATTTTAACTTTTATTACTTTGTAAGGGCAAAATAAAAATGGAACATATGGCCTGCAATTGGGGGGGGGGGGGGGGACCCCCCCCCCAGACTATGTCATGAGAACTTTTTCTGGAGAACCATGAGGAGACTGGAAATAGCTTAAAGATTTTTATCTTTATGGTATCTAAATTAATTTTAATAACATTAATACCAAAGGTGTAGTTTGAAAAATGGTAATAAATCTTTCAATCTTGACTGAGGTAAAAAATGGTGATAGGAAATAAATGTTATGAGAACATGATACAGCTTTTTTGTTGTTTTCATTCAATTATATTTTCCCCTACCTTTCACTTTGTTGAGATGAGCCTATCTTTCTGAACCACTACCACAACTCACGAGTCATTATGAATTAATGTTTGCCGCAACAGTTGACCATATTTCTATTTTCTTAGACCACTCAAATTCTCTTATATGTTTCAGTTATAAATATTGCATTTCAAACATATACATTATTGTAGGGAATTCAACCTAAAATTCCCAACCTGTGAGAAAATACACACAAAAAAAAAAAAATCATACACATAAAACAATATTTACGTGGTTCGGCAATTTGTCTACATCTATAGACTAAGCCTCAGAAAATTTCCCATTAAAAACCACGCAACACTATTTCGGATCAGGTCGGGTCGTCAACCGGATCAAACACAATTAGGCTCCACAAAACCCAACAATTATAACCACGATTATATGACTAACTGTAGGACATTCATTTTTCTCCCCAAGAATTCAATTGGAGCAGTTTTAACGAATGAATTTTATCTTCAACTTTATATATATATATATATATATCATCAAATGACTCTTTTATAATTAATCAGTGCTTAACTCATCATTCTCATTAAAATTGTCTCACACTAAAGTCCTATTCTCCTTTTAGAAATATTCATTCAGGGTTGTGTATTCATTAATTTGGACATTTTACGATAAAATTGTTTGTCATTGTAGGAAACTTCTTTCATTGAAAAAGATCCCACTCCATATACTATTCGAAAATAATAAATATTTCATTCTCAGAATCCGAATAAAACTTTTGAAGACAGTAAAAACACTCTTGTCTCTTGTAGTCAAGTGATCATGAAAGTTGAAACTCAGCAATTGCTTTCATGTCGGTCAATTTAGGATTCGCTTATTCTGTTGAGATTGAAATTTTTCTGCTGAAATAGTATGGTGAGACTTATGAATAATACTTAAAAGTACAATAGGACTTATAAATAGTAACAAAAATAATATAAATAGTAAAATAAGTTAACAAAAACAATCTTGCCAAATAGATATACAGTGTAGTACAAGATGAATCTAATTTCTTGGAATAATCAACTTGTTTTTTTGGGTGCAAGAACTACCTGTCGTTGTTTCTCTACTGTTTTTTCTCTGACTGCTACCTTCCAAGGGCCAAACTGAAAACTCCACGTGATCTTATTTCATCGAGGTGTTTTTCATTTTTATTATTTTCGGCTAAAGAAAAAACAAAGAGTCTTCCTTAAAATATCGTTTAAATCTCACGAAACATCTCTTTAGTTCCAATTTCACTCACTTTTGGTTAGTTTTTAATTTTATAAACTTTCTGAGACACCTGCCACGCTGGCACGACAAGACAAACTGAAAGCCACGTGTTGCCGCCAAAGTAAGGACCGCCCGTCGACGCCGAGGTCCTTGTCCTGCGAGACACACGGCTCACATGGCTTCGTACATATTCAATTTTACCAAAGTCACCTTTCTTTCTCACGACAAGTAGCGAGTCTTTGTCAGGTCGCTTTCAGGGGTGTTTTGGTCATTCGCAGGTTTTTTTTTTTTTTTTTAAAACTACGGACTCCCGTAATGATTGACGACAAGTATTTGGGAGAAGGAAGTAGAAACTGTAGCAAAAGAAGAGAAAACGTACGTTGAGGAGAACAGTGGGAGCGACGTGTAATTCAGTGGTTGGTGGATTTGGGTTTCCTTCTTTCCGTAGAAGATAAACAAAGCAAAGACAAAAAAAAATCGTGAGGCCAGCCTTTGATTATGAGGACCCCCACTCGTTGGACCCTTTTTTTATAACTTTAAACGGAGTAACGATTCATACTGTTTTCTCAGAACTATTCTAGTTCAGTACTGTCTTTTTTTTTTTTTTTGATGAACTGGTTCAGTACTGTCTTAACCTGTAATATACTATATACTTTATAGTATATAGACTTCACACGCATGGCACGCGAGTAGTCCACGAATATGGTCACGATATAATTAGTTTATCCTTCCTTTTTTAGGTAGATTTTGATCCATTTATGTATAAACTCATCCGTAAATTTTTTTATAATAAATTAAAAGGATTGTAAAAAAGTTAGTTACTTTCCTAAATTAAAAAAAAAAAAAAATTTATTAATGTATGCTTTAAGAATATAAATGAGTAAAATTCAACTTAATATGGTATAGTTGCATATATTATTCTTCAACTATAATAACTAGTTTGAATGGAGGGGAAGGGATAAGAAACAAAGTGAAGTGGGGGAAAAATTGAAACAAGAGATCTAAAGAAACATTGGCTTGAGTTGGAAGTCTATTAAAAGATTAGTATTAGTAATAAATTATCTTGTGCATGTAGAACGTAAAATACACACTACCCAAATACAATAAAAACAATATTTATATTTTTAGTTTATTTTGGCAGTATGTGTAAAAACACATGCTGTGTACTAGTGTTTTTTTCCTGGCAGTTAGAAATGAATTAAATGTTTCAAGAACTCTTAAACATGTAATGCTCGTGCGCTTAGTAATAACTCTGCAGGCTAGGAATCCAAAATTCTAGTGTCCCAGCAGTTGGTGGTGATGTACCACCTATAAATAAATTTAGGCAGTCCTGCTCTGTGTTAAGAACATGATGGTCATGGCTTTAACAGTAAGGAAGAGGTCTAGAAGATTGGGAATCTGACAATCACCGATAGTGGTTTGATCTAAATAGTTTATGTTAACTTATGCCAAAAAACAAAAAAAAAAACTAAAACAAAGCAAAACCCAAAAAAGAAAAGTTTTGTCGAACAACATCAGTAACTATCATAAGAAATATAAGGTCGGCATATCTATAAGCTATCTTCAGAGATATAAAATTGTCACTGTGATACCTATGGTCCTATAGAGAATTTTATAGAGCTATATATGGACTTAATTATTTATGCGAGCAGTGGAGCAGAGAATTCTGTAAATTACAAGTCACTATCATATCTCCTATTGCAAACTAATCATTCTTATATGAATTTTTAGAGCTGGTTATAGGCCATGTTGAAGTTGTACGTGATTTGTAATTATTGCTACTCTCTTTTTTACATGCCATTTCCTACTGAGGATTGAAAGGAATAAGAATCTTTTTTGGTTATTAATTTTCAACAATTTTTCAAAGTGGTCCACCCACACCGGCACACCGTTCCTGGATAAGTAATTTTATATAAAGGAGCCAGTGGTCTAATCCAAATCCATTTAGACAATTCGATTATGCAATTTACTTGACGAGCTTATCTAATTTCTCATTGAGTTTGAGTTTTTCTTATTATTTTTTTTTAGGCAAAGTAACTCACAAGTCGAAATGGGATCGAACCTGCAAACTCACACCGTCATAACTGAGGATGGAATGTCAATTGGACTATAGCTCAATGGCTATTTCATTGGGTTAATTTGAGTTGTTGTTTACTTCAACACTAGTGATGGAACCAAGATTTAATCTTAAAAAACCAAACTATGAACCCCAATTTTTTTTACTATTATAGAATCAGAAATATACTAAAATTTTAAATTTCAATTAACATATGAAAAATAAAATTAGAATCTATTTACTATTAACAAAATAAAGATACGAAATTATTGTTTTCATACATTTCAATTTAATCATTTATGATTTATTAACATGAAACTCAAAATTATTTTAAATCTTGAAAATCATTTATGACTAAATAGTATTAAATTTTGCAACAATTTTTCTTTTTAATATACAAAGTCAAAGACCCTATTAAAATATCATCTTACATTTTGTTGTAAAACAACAATATTCATACTTGCATTAGTCATTGGCACAATTCATAAATATTTGACAATTTTAATAAGATGCACGTGCCACTTAAGGAAGAACTGGCCTAAGAATAAGAAATTCCACTACATGCTCACTAAAAATCAAATTATTGATAAGCAATTCCATTAATAACAAACAGATATAATCAATTTGTGTTGATAAGGGATTTGTCTTTGATTTTTATTTTTTTATTTTTTTTTTATTTTTTTGTGTAATAGATATAGGCTAGGTGGCTACTTTAATTTTTGGGTTTTTTTAGGCCAACTTTCAATCTTGGGAGTTACTTTTCAATTTTAGGGGGCCTTTAGAACAACAATTTTCAAAGTTTATCTAATATTAATATACACAATTAAAAAAGTTTGAAAGTTCCAGGGGACCATGGCCTCCCTTTGGTCTTTTCGTAACTTAACACCACTCTTCTAGATTGAACTTCAAAATTTTCTAAGGCAACCATAAAATTCTTACTCATTCTTGGTTATGAATAGTTCAAAATTTACTACGTCATCACTATCTTAAATAAATATCAAAATAATACTAGTTAATTAATTAGTTGCATTTGAAAACATGAAACCTCCACCACAGGAATTTTTTTTTTTTTAGGAACAAATATTTTCCACTTAGCATTAACATTGGTTGCATTTGGAAACATCAAGTTTTAAGCTCAATATAATAGGTGATACATTGTGTGTGTATTTTTTTTTTGGGGGGGGGGGGGGGGATAATATTTTTAACAAGTATAATCCCAATCAGTATAATATTTTTAACAAGTATAATATTACCTTTACCCAACTCACTCACGCTCATGCTCATTCCCCTCATCACGAACGTCTCGCTCTCACTGACCCAGAACTCTCTCAAGAAACTCTCTCACGAATCTCTCTCAGCTCTCATGGAGGGGGTTAGGGCTATGGTGAAGAGGATGCTAGTGTTGAGGAAATACTTTAGGATTAAGGCCAGTTTAGAGATGGAGAGACTGGATGCTTATCTCTTGGAGAGGCAAAAGATTAAGCTTTTGAGAGTCTAGAAGCGGAGAGCCTTTTTTTGCAAGACATCGGCGAACGTTTTTACCCATCGAAAAAGTATAATCCCAGTCAACTTTTATTATGGTATATATGAAATTTAGTAAAGAAATACACAAATGATAAATTCAGTTTTTATCATTAGAGTGTCAAATATATATTAATTTTTTTTTAAATTTTTTTTATGACACAGAGATATATATATATATATATTTCTTATTTAAAAAATTCAAGTTTATTTTATATAAAATTATGATATCCAAGCATATACAATAGTCACTCATTATAATTTAATATTTAACAAAGATTTTGTCAATTTTTATTAAGTTATGCAGATAGTAATTTTGAATAGAAAACATTCACTATACAAAAAAAGTCTACTACATCAAGTGTTAATACAACAAAATATGTATAGTAGTATTGGACAAAATATTATATCTACAAGTTAAAATTGTTGTAATAGTAACTTAAAAATGTTAAATTATTGCATCAACAATAGTAAGTTACAGTGACTTATAATTTTCGGATGCAATAGAACCTTTAATATATTAGGAAAAATTGTTGCAATAACTTAAAATGAAGAAATCATTGCAATAAATTGATACTAATTATTTTTGCAATCTATTGCAAAGAAAATTTCAAACTAATAGCTTATTGCAACAAAGTTATCATTGCAATAATTTGATATTAATTCTTTTACAATGTTTGATACCTTACCTTTGACACTTAGAAATTGTTGTAAAATTGTTATGGACATAACACTCTCCAAGTCTCCATTATTTGCCTAGACATTAAAGTCAATAATATGTTTGTGTGCCCACGCACGTGTGTTATAATTCCATATGTTTGAAGCAAAACTAAATGGAGCTAAGAAAGTGAAACACTGTTCGTTCCTTCCTTTTATTTTTTTTTTCTTTTCTTCCTGTTCCTTCCATTCTATTGTCATTTTCTGTAGTTGTCAAGTAACAAAGCTAAGTCCTTGAAAGTGCTTTGGATCCGATCATGTCTCTAAAGAAGGTGATCTATAATTTCATGACCGAGTTTAGAGAAGCGGCGGTGGAGGTGGACTTGGCTAAGTGGAGGGTGGGGAAAGCGGGGAGCAATGCCGAGAGGGTGTTTGAGAAGCTTAAGGTTTTCAAGGTGCTTCCCATTTCCAACTTGGAGGAGGTGCAATTTGTTCTATACCTTCGGACCAAGTTGGCTTTCGCGGGAAAAGGAAAGATCAGCTCCAACTTGTCAGCTAAGACAAGATGTGAACTAGTTCAGTTTGCCGCATTGCACCAGCTCCTTTGGTTACAAATTAATTGGGATCAGTAAAAGAGTAGCGGTAAGAGAGTAGGTAGGGGGCTTTAGATAGGCTTGGGTTTAGTATGGGTTTAAGAAGGGTTTAGTGGTTAGTGATTGTAAAAAGTTTGAGTTGGCACTACACTAAAAAAATCTACTACATCAAATGTTAATACAACAAAATATGTATAATAGTATTAGACAAAATATCACATCTACAAGTTAAAATTGTTGCAATAGTAACTTAAAAGTGTTAAATTATTGCATCAACAATAAGAAGTTTTAATAATTTATAATTTTCAGATGCAATAGAAACTTTAATGTATTAGGAAAAATTATTTCAATAACTTAAAATGAAGAAATCATTGCTATAAATTGATACCAATTATTTTTGCAATCTATTGCAACAGTTTTTTTGAACTAATAGCTTATTGGAACAATGTTATCATTGAAATAATTTGATATTAATTCTTTTACAATTTATTGCAAGACAAATATGAAACTTCAATGAATATATCATTACAATAACCTAGTATCAATTATTTCATAATCTATTGCCATGACAAAATGAAGTAATTATCTATTATAATGAATATATCACTGCAATAATTTAATCCAGCTTGTTTTGGTCAGTTATTTGCAACCTATTATAATAAGATTCATCAAATAATAGCCTACACTTACAAGATATTTGAAATAGTAAATTGTTTATTGTAACAATATATATATATATATATATATATCATTACATTAAAGTTGTTATTAAAATATTTAGAATTTATTGCAACAAAATTTTTTATTGCACAAACCTATTACCTCAAATTTTATTAGAACACCATGTATCAATTATTGCAATGACTATAATATTATTGCAACGATTTTTTTTATTGCAATAAACATTTTTTTTGTCGTGATATATATATATATATATATATTAATTATACTCACAGAGTTTAAATATAATTTTATAAGGGTATTTTAAGAAATTTTGTTGATATATGGTTCCATTTCATTATCTTATCATGTTGTTCCAAATTGTGAAACATACAGATTCATGGTTCTATTTTGGTAGTATCACTGAATAGATGAATAAAAATAGCTATTTATGAATAATTATGAATACCAAGCATAGTATTCCAATTATATGGGATATTACGTGGCTTAAAAAGGTGACGTTCATGTTGATTTGAAGAGAGTAATATCATAGTTGGATCACATTGTGTCATAAAAAGACGCATGGGTCTGTGATTGAAATTTCTTTTGACTTTTAAGCAAAATCATGAGTAATTTTGCAATCAAACATGGTGCACGTGTCCATAATCCATATTGAAGAAAAATTCGGGTGGTAATTATCTAGCTTTTTCCTTTGGTGAGAAAAAGAAGAGTCCCCTGGCTTTTTGACCTTCTATTCGATTTCAACAATTAGAATATTTATCCCATTGTAATTGAATATAGACTATTTGGAAACAATAAGATCTGTTCAAGAGGTGGACGAAAAATCTGAGAAATTATGTAATAAGAGAAATGTGAAATGCTCAATAAATAGAGCAGAACAACAAATTCACTATTCTCAGGTTTTTTTTTTTTAAAATATATATATATATATTTTTTTTTAATAAATTTTTTTTTTTACACATTTTTTTAAAAAGAAAGTTTCAACTTATAACCATTGTTATTAATACCGTTTCGGACCCCGTTTCGGTTTGTCCAGTGGAATGGAATATTTCGGTACCGGCCGATTTCGGCGTACCGTTTCAGGGTGTTTCGGGGTTCTTAAAAAATAATTATATATATCCTTGTTGAACATAAAATTATCAATTCTAATAAATAAATAACTAAATATCAAATAATACAAATCATTTAGTCTTAACTCTTAAGTCTTAAACATCAATATAATCACACAATAAGAAGATTTACAAGACAATAACTAAATATAAAAAATACAAGATCTACTCCTCCTCCTCATCATCATCCATGAGAGAATGATCAAATTCATTATCAAAAGAACTCCCAAGAACTACCAACACCCATTGGACCTTTACTCTTTTTTTTTTTTTTTTTTTTTTTTTTTTTTTTTTTTTTTTTTTTTTAATAATAGGCCAAATCCGGTACCGGCCGGAATTTGCATCTCGGCCGGAATTGGCCGGAATTGACCGGAATGGCCGGAATGGACCGGAATGACCCGGAATTTGACCCTAGGTGGAATGTGAGTATTCCGGTACCGGTTTGCATACCGGTACGAAAAATTCCGGCCGTTCCGGCCGGAACGGAACGAAATCAATAACTATGCTTATAACATCTGCTCTTGATGAAAACTTTTTATTATCAAATCACGACACCGATTGATTTTTGGTGTAGGCGGGAGATTGAACTCTAGATCTCTTATTCAAATATCAGATACTTTACCAATTGAGCTAATTGAAACTCATTATTTTTGCACGTATTATTGGAAATAAAAGCAAATGCCAAATGCGACTGTTGTCAAAATATCATAAAGGAATGGAATGAAATGGAAGAGAATAATTATAAAGAAATGGAAATGAATGAGTATTCATTTTTACTCATTCTATTCCCTTTTACTTAAAATTTCAAACAAAAGAATGAACTTTTCATTCCTTCCATTAAAACTTCCCAAATAAGGGAAAGAAAGAATATTCTAAAATTATTATTTTCATTTTTTTTTCCCATTCCATTTCATTCACTCTTCCCAAATGAGGGCTAAATTCATCCACACAATTTTTTTTTGAGAGAGTTTCAATCTATGACATCCGCTTTTAATGATAGCTTTTTATCATTAGACCAATACACTAATCAGTTTTTGGTGTAGGTGGAAATTGAATCTTAGATCTCTTACACAATTATCAGAGACTTTACCAGTTGAGTTAATTGGAACTCACTCATCCACACAATTTAAGTGAATACTCCTAGATAATTTTCCTAAGAAACATAAAATGACTCTAGCAATTGAATATATAGTACAAGAAAAGCAAAAGCTCAAGGTTATGTCAAAAATCAAAAGGGAAGCATTTTGAATCATTACGGCAATTTGAAGACAGAAAGAACTTGAAGACAAAAAACAAAAACAAAGAAAGTGAAACGGAGAGGGAATCAAAGAGTAAAGAAGTCAAAGAACTCAAAGACGTCCAACAAATCGAGTATTGTTTTTTTGGTACACCATTTTTATTTTGACTGATGTTATGAAATTGAGGGGTTCATGGCACCTTGTCACATTATCCAGCCCATAATGTTCAACTTCACTTTGAAATCGATATTACAACCATTATGGATTAATTATGACTCATTAATCAAATGCCAATGCTAATCCACCTAATTTGTGTATTAACTATGTCACAGCCATATGCTTTTTAAAAATTAAAAAAAAAAAAAATAGATTTTTAGTTTATTTGTTTATGTACAACTTTTTTAATATCTAATTTTTTTAAAGTATAATTATACATAATTACTTTTCAGCAAAAAGTTACATCCATTGCACTCTAGATTCTCAATGTTATTGTATTGACTGGCAAAGAAATGATAAGTATTAAGCAGCATTAGTCCTTTTGTTTTTTTATATCATGTTCTTCACTTTTTTATAGGTAATACTTACATAGTTTTAGAGTAGTGCTCTGGACTCTCACATAGAAGGTGAGTCCATAGGGGACCTACGTGTGAATAGGTACTAAAATAGTAATAGTTCATACAAATTTAAATATTGATGACGTAGTAAAATCCAAACCATAGGTTTCAAAATAGTTGGGAGAAGTTTAGAAACCACATGGTAGAGTTATCCTAATAACTCTCAAGGCCCTAGCTTATGTTGTCCAATAGGTGGTAGAATTTCTTCACCAAGTTATATTAGTTGTAACTTGGTCTAACCTTTATAATTGTACAGCTCTTACCTTCCTTCATTCCTTTCATCATTGTAAATTCATTTCATGGAAACAAATTATTATTATTATTATTATTTGATAATTATAATTAAAAGAAGGAAGATTTAAACTTTAAATGTCATTATTGAAAATATTAGAATGTCAATTAAGATACAAGATTCAAAACAAAGATTATTTTTATGTCGGATAAGTCTTAATTTCATTGCTCTAGAGTTAACACGATGCAAACATGTGACAAAAATGAGAGAAGTGTCCTGTGTTCATATTTTGTCGACTAGGCCGTGTCCTTTTATCTCACACGTGAAATTGATGTACCCAAAAGGGAGTGCGTAAATTTTAAATTAATAATAATGTCATGGGAGTTTTTACATCAAAGCAACTTTTATTTTTTTCTTCTTAAAGAACCATAAGTAATGCGACATGTGGTGCCTATATTACAACCATATTATTCCGTGTTCCCCGTGTTTTGTTTCTGTGTTTGTTTTTAGTTACTTCTCTTCTCTTTGTGGCTGCAGAGGAGGTGCTTGGGCATAGGGGAAAAGAGCTCGATGTTACATCTTTGAGATGAAGGATACATACGGAATATTGAAGAAAGGAGTTAGGAATTACGGAAATTGGAAAATAAATAAATAAATAAATAAATACTACTAGTAGTTATTGATAAGAGCAGTAGTGTTTACTGGGGAGTGGGTTTGGCCGCGGATGGGCTAGTGATGTGGACGGTTAGATCCACGTAGGACGGTGGTGGTCGGCCGTGGTCTCCAATCATGCGGCGGACCGCATCATTGAACTCATTACACCATTTGTGGTCCCCAACATAAACGCCCCACCCCTCCCCCCCTTTCTCTAAAAGCTGTGGCGGTGATAGCTAAACAACAAATATAATTCCTCTTTTTTATTTACTTTCTTTGTGTACATGACCAAATGATACCACGTGTCCAATAAATTCAAATGCATTAATAAAAAGGAATTGAACCCAAGTTTTGTTTTTGTTTTTGTTTTAAATACAATTTTTTTTGAGCGAAGAAACGGTAGTTTTAAATAAAATTTACACTCTTACGGTTTGAGTTAATTATATTAGCCAAGTTTATGATTTTTAGAACTAACAAACTTAATCCCTAATCATCGTGAGAAAAAGAAGAAAATTAAGTAACGATTTAGAAACCAAATTGGTTAGTTCTGAAAAACCTTGGACCTAACTGGCATTAACTCAAACTTCAAGAGTGTTAAATGTATTTATTTTAAGGTGTCTTGAAATACTTCATTTTAGTTTTTGTAAGGATAGGGATAATTTTTTATTTTATTTTATTTTAAAAGTAACACTACGCTCATATCATATAATTTTATAAGTTGACACTATTTAATTTATATATAAAAAACCATTAACACCACTTTTATTTATATTAATCATTAGCATTGATACCACATTAAAAGTTGTGAAAAAATTGAATCCTTAGACTTATTAATATTTTTATTATCTATAATTTCTTAGGTATTGTGCCTTAAATTCCAAAATTGAATTTAATCATCCTATTGACCAGTGCACTAAAATAAGGGGTTATTTCTTTTAAGGATAGTTATACTCAACCATATAATCTAAGGAATTTTACCTTTTTAATTTTATTTTTAAAAACACACACACATGCATGAGAATGAAATTTTAATGCAAAGACATGTTATAAACTCTACTCAAAAGTTATAACAACTTACACAATACACCTTCTTATAAAACAATTACTTTTATTTTAAAATCTCTTATAAACAAATACACGCACAAACAAAAAAATACGCAAAAAAAAGGAAAACTAAATAATTTCACCTAAGTTTTACCCTCTCAAAAAGAAGGGGGCTCCATTGCACAAAATATGATAGCAAAACAAGAAACTCTCTTGCGTTTAGAGTAAAGTTAGACATTATATAAACAACTTGTAGATAAATTAATCTCTCTTGTTAGAGAAAGAAGAAGAAGCTTCTCCCGTGTACAATATTTATATACTTGATATAATAAGATGAAAAGTGTGAAGATGAAGTTAACGTAACCAGCAAAAGGAGATCCTAGCGGGGTCCTATTAGGATCTTAGCCCTTATGACATCGACCTCCCTCCAAACACTCTCTCATATTGTCCATTTCTCTCTCTTAATCTAAAAATAACACCTTACCCTTTAGAAACTTATTGTTAGTTAATGAATTTTAATTTATGGTTGACGGTGGTTGGTAAAGAGAAATCACTATGAATTTGTTGAATCATATAGTTTTTTTAAGTACAGTTAACAGATATTTTTAAGATATTTGTTTTTTTATAGAATGTTTGACGTTTGTTAATTGACTACTTTAGGAAATTTTAACTTTTAATACTATTTTCATGTGAAAAATAAAAAAATGTCAAAAAATTAGTTGTCTTTTATTTTTCTTAAAAAAATTTATAAATATATTTTCTAAACTAATACCCTTGAGGCATTTATTAACTCTTTATTTTTTTAAACCGAACTCTTCAACCTCACTCTCTCTATTCAAAGGTGTGAAACACAAGCTTCTTTCAATGGGGCATGAACTATCATTGTGCCCCCTTGTAGGTACTAATTCTAACATTTCATTTAAATGAAATAAAATAATTACTTTCTAGAATCTAGACCCCTAACATTTCACTCAAGCGTCTATGATTATAAGCAAATATTTTCTAGCCCCATTTGCTGGAAATTGTTTGAACCTTTTCAACATTTGTGGGGGAGAAAATGTTAATTTACTGCTGATTTCTCATTCTATAAGGTGATGATTGTCCATCATGTGAATTAGAGTGGACGTTCCTGTGGCTAATTTATATATGATCGATCGGAATTGAAAAGCTAGGGACCTATTGAAAACTGTAACCAATTTCTCAGATGGTTGCATATTATAGTAATGGAGGTTTTCATATCATAATCATTATAAGAGAAAGATATAGGACAAGAAGAGTATTGGAGGTTGAACTTTAGTACTCATTATCCACGTCAGACCAATAAATCAATGGTAGAGAATTGAAAGAAATAAGAACAAAATATTAAATATAAAACAACGAATGTATAGATGTTTTATATTGTTGATTGGATCAAATTCTATACATTAATTCCACCAGTAAAAGTTGGGAAAGAGAAAAAAAACGGAAAGGTAAAAAAACACTTCATCAACAAATTTGATTGATTGATACAAGTCGATTTTCTATTACGATAAATTGAGGAAACAATTAGCCTGGTCCAATAGCTATTTCAGCCGCTACAATAGGTACCATAACAAAAAGTTAATTATTTTCTACGATATCTATTGCTTGATCACAAGTCGAAGAGCCCTTATTTGTCTTCAACTTATACTGAATGCAATTAAATAGGCAGTTACAATAAGTACACGTTCGAACATCATTAACCAACTCTTTATCAATTATTTTCAAGATGAAAAAAAGAAAAAGTTATGACTTATATTGACTAGAATATAAATAATATATATTATAAGTGAGAAGAAAATGATGTGATAATTCCAGTAATTAACATCACACCAACGAGTAGGCACAAGTTTTTGTGTGTGATATTTTAATTGGTTTGAGGTCTAGAAGCTTTAGGAGAAATACTGGAAAATATGCATGTGTGACATTGATGGATGGGTGTTTTCAGTTGAACAGGAAGTCTCTAGGCATAAAATGTGGGGAAGATGGGTATTGATTGAGAAAGAAATGTGGGATTGATGCCATGATGGTCACAGGTGAGCTGAGGGGTCCTGTAACATGTATGGTGTGTTTCCAATGGGTTGGTTCAGACTCTGCCTCGTGTTTCTTAGATTTTTCAAGATTCAGTGGCGGGTCCAATTTGAATCAATGACAAACGCGTTGTAATTGACTTGCTAAATATCTGTGTTGCTAGTCTTGCAAAGACATGCCTAATTTCTAGCTACAGATTTTGCATTCATAAGAAACGTTGTTTGTGCTGGTTTGTCAAAAAGTATGGTACGTTCTTTCTGTCTAATCTTTTCTTTTTTTCCTTTATGGATGTTTTAGTCAATGAACTTTCATGTACAATCAAAGGTTATAGGGCAGACTAGCTATTTGTGCCTATACTTGAGATTGTGAAAAGAAATTTTTTTCATGATATTGGCAAGTGCACGAAGCAAATGTATAGTGCGGATAGTGCTGGCCACCACATGAAAATGCTTGTTCATATCATCAGCCATTTGCCTGGTTCTGTCTATGGCAATATGACCAAGCTAGGCAGAGCTGGTATGGGTGATGTTCAGAATTTTAGATAGGTTAAGACCTCTAGTAATCCCTATGGAAAAGGAAAAAAAGTAAACCGTCAATGAAATTGACCACTTTTACCATTTGAAAGCCCAAATCCATTCTTCAAAAGAATTATTCTTAAACAATATCATGGCCTTGTGGCAAAAAATTTGAGTAATTTTACTGATAATAGGAAAAGTGCAAGTCTTCATGAAATCTTAAAATGATCCACAACCTTTACGTTTAATAGACTATTTCAAGTACCGTAGAAAATGGACTCATAAAAAAGGTAATGGAAAAGCATCACGTAACTATTGCACTTCATGAGAATATCCACATGCTCCTTATAATAATTTCTAACTGATGCTTTTCATGGGCTTCCTTCACATATGTCGATCTCTGGTCCCATACCATATCTGAAATGTACGTGTGGCCAATACCTGTGCTTCGTAGGTTCAGTGCAATATCTATATGTTTAACTCTATGAATGTGATGTAAGATAATCATCTCGAATTCATTATAACAATCCGCAACAAGCATAATCAATGAGAAAAATGTTAAAGTAAACTTTTAGGCGATTGGAACGATCTCATCTGTGCACTACAAGTTTCAACAAATAGAATGATGCAAACAAGATTATCATGGGAACGTCTTTACATCTAAAGCTTAATCACAATGTATTAAATGTTAAGCATTCGCACGTTCACATAGTCCATCAAATCAGTCATAATTAGTGTCCATTATCTAGGGCTTTTGTACTCTTGAAGTAGATAGCACTGAAGATGCAAGAAGATGAAAAAGCTATTATATTGGTACTTATGTGCATCATGGTGAAAGTTCAATCAATCTTAAACCACCACACTTACTTTTCTAAACCAAGTCAAGAATGTCGAAGAGAAAGTAAGAATCGTTTAATTGCGAATTTGTTACGAAACACATGCATTTCCCTTATGATGCAAAAGGGGCTAAAAATGAGCGGCAAGAATAAGTACACTGACTTTCGGAGGAGAAGAATGAAGAAAGTGCACAACCATACTTCATAAAAAGTCTTCTTTTCATGATAATGGGATTTTATAAATCCGATAGCGGGGCCATTTTGCTGCCTAATGTTCACAAGTTATGTAAAGCAGGAAATGGGACAAAATTAACATTCTTTTGAATTGATTTAGCAATGAGAAACATTCTGTAAAATGGATACACCAGAGGTAATACCGAGTGATTTTATTTCTGCTTGAAGATTTCATGATAGCTTGAAGTTGATCAGAATGATACAGATCTATATAGGTGTCATTTTTTTTTATGCAATGGAATGCTTTGCTGGTGCCAGAGACTCTAAACTAGTCTAAAGTACGTAGTGGGTCTATCTATCTATTTAATTATCTGTGTGGGAATATATTGATGAAGTAGAACCCCCAATGTACCCCACCTTTGATGGAACTGGGATATATATATATATATATATACACAACTACCTATGACTCTAAAAGCCTATAACAGTATGGATCCCTATCTTTTGCAAACACCTTAGAACAAAAAGGGTAAAAAGGTTATTGTTTAGCAAGATTTTTTTTTTTTTTTGCTGAATGTTGTTTAGTAAGAATTGAGATGTAGAATTCTTGCTCTGGTGCATTTGCTTATATCAGTACAACATAGGAACCTCCTTGAGGGGCCCATTGAAACTTTGCTTTGAAGGGACTAATCTCTATTTGGGATGGTTTAGGACTAATCTCCTTGAGGGGCCCATTGAAACTACAGTTATAAAGTTATACTTATTTGTAACCAAACTAATAAAAAGCTTTTAAACGTGAGAAATAACAAAAGAGGATATTATTGATATATTAGTTTATAAATACACGTCTTAGCCTTTGGCTAGACCATGAGGATATTATTGATATATTAATTTATAAATACATGTTTTAGCGTCTAGACTATTTCATTTCTTACCCATTAAATACCTTAAAAACTAAAAACTCTATGGACTAATAGTATAGTAGATTGAATCTGAGACTTTTATATTTATGACACATCTCAAATCAATGAGCCAATTACTAGAATATTCTCTTGAGATACTTTATTTTTATACTTGAATGTTGCATCCAAATAATTCAAGAAAGGTTACTTGGTAATACTCCGCTAAAACCTAATATAAATTGATTTTATGCATTGATTGAGGTAAGAAAATGAATGTGAATGAAAAAGAATGTTCAAGTTTTCTTTCCTCTACGTGTTTGGTAAAAAAAAATGGAAAAGTGAAATGATATAAAATGTGATATGGATAAATTAATTGTTATTATATAAGGGTTAAAGAGAAGTTTAAAAAAGATTGGGCTAAATAGTAATTCCCAGTAAAAGACATTCTCTCCCAAATTGGCAGGTCCGAAATTCCGAATGAATGTTTCCATCGTCGTCCTTTTCCACCAAACCAAATAGACCTTAACTAAATTTATTTATGGGAGTATATGAGGCCTTCTCCATTAAAGTTGGCTTGTCAATTCCTATGGGCCAAGGCTTATCAAAGCTCGACCCAGATTCAAAATTTACAGCGTCATGTCATCACTCATCAGTCTAAATTTAGACTGTCAAGCCCTGTTTGTTTCATCGATTTAAATTTTGGGCTGAAATTTTCATCACAGCCACTAGTTGTTGATAAAACTGTTAAAACTGTACAGCCCATAATAAGGAAAGCCACACCGAAGCTTCCTTTCCTTCCACCCCATTCGACAACCAAAAACAAAAACAAAATAAAACACAATTTCCCAAACTCTCTCTCTCTTTCTCTCTCTCTCTAAAAGCGAACAATTTCCGATCAATTTCCCAAACTTTCCCAAATCAAAAACAAATCCTACAAAGAAAGGAAAAAAAAATGTCTTCTTCTTCAGTATTCAGCGGCGACGAAACCGCTCCATTCTTCGGCTTCCTCGGAGCTGCGGCTGCCCTAGTTTTCTCATGTAAAAGCACACTTTTTATCCTTAATCTTAATTTTTTAACTAGTAGTGTTTTTAATGATTCGATTTTTTGGTTAAGGTATGGGAGCTGCTTATGGGACAGCTAAGAGTGGAGTTGGGGTGGCATCGATGGGTGTGATGCGACCAGAACTGGTGATGAAATCGATCGTGCCAGTTGTTATGGCTGGAGTCTTAGGTATTTACGGTTTGATCATTGCGGTTATTATTAGTACCGGGATTAACCCCAAAGCCAAATCGTATTACCTTTTTGACGGTTATGCCCATCTCTCCTCGGGTCTATCTTGTGGTCTCGCTGGCCTCTCCGCTGGTATGGCTATCGGTATTGTTGGCGATGCCGGTGTTAGGTACTCTCTCTCTCTCCTTTTATTCATCGCTCTTTCTAAATATATCATATATCAGTTAATAGTTTGTTTTTGTGGGAAATGAGTATTAAGAAAGAAACGTGTGTATGTAATTGCAATAGGATGAGGTCACGTATGAGTGTGATTTTTGTTAATCTTGTACTTTTACAATTAGCTTGTGTGTGAAGAAATTGTGTTTCTAGAATGGGTTCATTGTAGGTAATTGGAACTGTTTGTTGCGGTTTCCATTTTATGGATTTAAGAGGATGGTAAGTTGATTCAAGTTGGGGGAATGAAAATTGGTAGAGGAAGACAAAAACAATAATGTTAGGAGAAGTAGTGAAAAAGGACATGTCAGTAATGGAAGTAGCACGAAGTCTGACTTCAAATAGAATAGAATGGTGGAAAAGAAGACGTGTGGCCAACTCTGATTAATATTGATTGAGAATCCGTAGCTGACCCCCAACAATTTAGGACTAAGGCTTCGTTATTGTTGTTGTATAAGATGCCTTGTCTTTTATATTTTCTTTTTATTTTTTAGATAAGTAACAAAACTTCATTGAAAGTAAGGGAAACCAGTACAAGGAACCAAAGCACACAGGTAGTGTCCTCTGGAACCAGTATATGTGAAAACTATTGAGTATGGAAAGTGCAACTATCAAGCAAATCAGTCAATGAGACAAAAGAAAAAACACCAGAAGCATTTGTCTACTCTAGCAATATCTGGAGGAAAGACAGCCTTGTCTTTTTATGTTTGTTTATATTGTGCATTGATTGAAATTCTCTGTTTGGTGCTTACAGGCCGTGGATATTTTTATCTCCAACTATCCTTGATCCAATTACCCCTGAACGCATCCTTAAAGTATATGCATAGTATTGGAACAAAAGGGGTGGAATGTTGTATTTCTCATGTACTATGCACTGTCATGTTATTATAAGTTTTAGCCTTACAGTTGGTACTCTCCCCCTTTATTCATCTCTCTCTCTCTCTCTCTCTCTCTCTCTCTCTGTATATATATATAAGGGGGGGGGGGGGGAGAAGAAAAGTACAAAGAAGTTCATGATGATGAACAACAACACAACACAACACAACAGCAACACAGCACAACACTACACAGTACAGCACAGCACAACACACCACAACACAACAGCTAAGAGAAGTTAGGAAACTAAGCTAAGAGAAGGCATAAACTCAGAGAGAGAAGAACACTCAGTGAAACCCCAGCAACGAGACCACTCCATTAGACTGCGTTGGCATAAAATCTTTAACTCCTCCAACGTTTTCTCTTTATCTTCAAAAGAATGACGATTTCGCTCCAACCACACAGTCCACATTAAGCACCCTGGAACCAAGTTCCAAATTTCTGAATTATGCTTCCCAGGCCACTGATGCCAACTAGATAACAAACCCGCCACCGAACCCGGCATAACCCAATGAACACCAAATGCCTGAATCATGAAAGCCCATAGGGAATGAGTAACTGGACAATGAAGAAGAAGGTGGTCTACCAACTCCCCATCACAGCAACACATACAACACCAATTAGCCAAAGGGCGACCTTTAAGCATTAGGTTATCCAGAGTGAGGATCCGACCATGTGCAGCAGTCCACATAAAGAATGCCACATGCTTAGGAATCTTAGGTTTCCAAACACCCTTCCAAGGAAATAAAGAATTCTAGGCACCCCGAATCTCATGGTATTAAGACAAATGTTAACCAGCACCGTGTGGTGCTTGTTAAGATTTCCCTTAATGGGTTGTGTTAATAAAAAGGACAAAAAGTTATTAAAAAGATTGCCAAAAAGGATTTAAAAAAAATTGCGAAAAAATTATCAAAAAGGACAAAAAGTAAAAAAAGTAAAAAAAGATGTATATATATATATATATATTTAGGTGCCAGTAATGGGAAATGAGTGTGTAATTAGGATGAGGTCATCCATGAGTGTGATTCTGGAACTGTCTGTTGCAGGTTCATATATACAACTTTTCAGAGTCTATATTGGACAAGAAATGTTATCTGAAATAATATTACCCGATTTGGAATACTTTTAGAACAATTTGAAATGGTGAATAAATTAAAGAGAACATATAACTGGAAATAACTTTGAAACCTCAAAATTTAAGCATTTTCTAGGTTTTATTGCCCATGAGCAATTAACGTACAAGTGAGAAGGAGTGAGTTGATTTAAGCTGAGAGAAAGAAAAAGGGTAGACGAAGACCAAAAGTAGCATTAGTAGAAGTAGTAAAAAAAGGATATGTTAATTGAGGAAGTAACAAAGAGTATGGCTTTGGATATAATAGAATGGTTGGTAGAAAAAAGACGTGACTGGCCTTGGCTAATTGTTGAGGATCCATGGCTGACCCCAAAAATTTGGGACTAAGGCTTGGTGGTTGTTGTTGTGTAAGGTGCCTTGGCTTTTAAATGTTTGTTTGTATTTTGTTTTGATCTTGAATCATTCCTGATCCAATTAGCAAGTCAAGCTTTTTTGAAACCCCTAAACACATCCTTAAAATTTTTGCATAGTATTGAAAGTTGAAACAAAAGGGATAGATTGTTTGTTTTTAATGTGTTATACATTGTGTATGTTGTGTTATTATAAGTCTTAATCTTACAGATGGTTCTTTTCTTCTGCCCTTGGAGAATACAAGAGTGCATTCTCTGTTTTCTTGTTAGACTATGTTGGTAGTTGATGTATGTTATGCTTAGAGTTGTTTAGTGGTCTCCCTCATATCCCCAAGTTCTATTTTCGTAAGGAACAATGACAAATTCTTGAATCTGACATTGTAAAAACTCATTGGTAGCATGAATTAAGAGCCTTCTTCCTTTTGAATTTGTCAAACATTTGACTCAGGGACACCAATAATGATTTTTGTTGTGAATTTTGGTTCCCTCGTCCAATCAAATTCTGTTGCAATCAATTTGAATTTAAGGGCTTAAGGATGGTTTTTGTTAATCTCTGCAATCATTTTCCTTAATGACAATATATATATATATTTTTTTTGATAAGAAAAAAAAAAAAAGGTTGTAGTGCTTAATGACAATATTGCATAAAATACATTGTAGTGCTTAAGAAGAGACTGAATGTTTAGCAAAAACTGGTTGGAGATGCATATTATTTTGTTCTGTGCAATAGATGCTAGTATAAGGTTGTTTGGCAACTTACAATTTTTTGTAGACTGGGGAGGATGCTACTACAAAGCTGCCTGAATGAATACTCTTTTTTAAGCCTAGGATACAAGTGAACCGCTTTATGACATTGACCATTTATTCAAATGACACTACTAGGTTTACTTACCTTTTTTTCTTTCTTTTTTTGGCGATTACACATGCACTTGGTGGGTTTTGAGCCCATGAGCTCAGCCTTCATCTTGTTCTTACAAGGGGATGGGGTGCCATTTGATCTAGAACTCATCGGTTAGGTTTGGCAGGAACATAACAACAGTATCTTTGAAGATAATGAGAGATCCTTAGATCTTTTAAAACATTTTCTTTTTGGTACTTTATTTCAATGGGCTCATATTTGAAGTTTTAAACAATGTGTTTCAATTTCTGCTTTCCTACAATCTGTTAGCTTTAGTTCTTGAGCTTTTTGTATTTTTTCATGTCCAGAGTGTTCATCATCATGAACACGATGTTCATTTTATTCAATAAAAGTATATTAATTATCAAAGAAAAAAAAAAAAAGTGGGGGCCTTGCTGAAATTTGATTGTTTTTCTGCAGAGCTAATGCTCAACAGCCAAAGCTTTTTGTTGGAATGATTCTTATTCTCATCTTTGCTGAGGCCTTGGCCTTGTATGGTCTCATTGTTGGTATCATCCTTTCTTCTCGAGCTGGCCAATCCAGAGCAGATTAGAGAAAGGTTTTCTGCAAGCTGCTGATGTTGGTGTTGTAGGCATTGCTCAAGGTTTGTGATGCATACTAAGTGGGCAATCTTGTGTCAAGTTATTCATTCTGTATGTGGACTTTCCATTACATTTTATAAGAGGTTCTCTGCTAATTTGGAGGAGAGTTCCAAAATAAAGCTTGCTGGACCGTTGCTTTACCTATTGCTGTATTGTAGATGTTAGCTTAAACTAGTCTAGAAACTGTCTATGAAGCAGATCCTGTCAAACATTCACTTTACATTTCTGATCATCATTATTGTACTGAAAGTTGTGTTTCTAGACTTTCTGTATGTTTTTGTGTGTGTGTACTTGAAGAAATGTTTCTAGTGTGGTCTATTCTTTAACTCTCTGTGTGTGAGAGAGAGATTAAGATTCCTGTACTGTAGCCATTTGTTGCTTGTTGGGGTGTACTGGATGGAGCCTGAATTCCAGCTTTGGACAAGTAACAAAAAATATGAGAGTGTTTGTTGTGTCTCCGTAAGTTTGAAGATTATGATTAGTTTCTTTATTTATCATTTGGTCATTTGGAGTATCCTGCATTTGGGCCCTTTTTCATCGGGTAATTTTAGTAGACCTATGTCATGGTTGCATTGATTTATCAGGTAAAACTTATTTGTTGTTCAGTGTTCACTCAGATTGCTGCATACATTATGTTTTTTTGCTCCATTCAGAATGTAGGCTGAGTTTGACATTGCTAGATGCAAAAGTTTATGATTAGGTTACATGTTGCTAGAAATTGGGAGCCAGGTCCCTTCAGATTAAAATAGTGATATATGTAATATTTTGGTATTTGATAAGATGTGATGTTTTTCATCTGTAAAGAGTGATCGTAGACAAGCTTAAAAACTCTGAACCTCCTTTCATTCAAAACTAGCTTAAAAACTCAAGTCAGATGTGGTCTGAGACTCTGAATGAGGGTAGCATGTTACATTGTCGACTGAAATGGATTGCCGAACAAAGTAGGTTAAATTAACGCGAATTTTTGGACCTTCAACCTTTCATTCTGGCAGAATAGGCTGTGGGCTGAGTTTCAAAGAATTCAATTATAAAATAGCATAGCTTAGATCAAATTAGCAGGGCAATGGTTTTTTTTTATTTATTATTTTTTATATTTTTTAAAATAAGTATAATTCAATAGTTACAAACTTGCAATAATGGGAGAGAATATTTTAACCTGAACTATCCTAATAAAGGAAGGCGGAGATTGCCCTTGGCAGCAGGGGTCTAAGTTGGGATACCTGTTTGCACAAAGGTATACACCCAGATTTGCTCAATCCCAGTAATATGAGAGCTCCTTGATGACCATGGTTGGATTATTGAAATATAGGAGGGGTTTAAGCTTTGTGCGGCAAAACTGGCTGATACTGAGCAGACTTGGAAAGGGTTTTGAATCGAAGAGTTTTTTTAACCGTAAATCATTAGGGAACAATTTGCTGTTTTCATTGGTATCATAGAATGGGAAGGGGGAATGGTTGTCAAAATCGCGATCTGGATCGTAAGATAGCACGATTTTACGATTTTACCTTACCAAAACATTTAAAATCACACTAGGATCATAAAAATAGTAGGATCGTATGTAGGATCGTGTAAAATCGTATTGGATCGTAGAATCGTATGGGATCCTACCGATCCTATCAAAACATTAGTTTTTTTTATTTTTTTTTTTTTTTTTTTTTTTTTTTTTTTTTTTTTAAGGGATAAATTTTTGGTTTTGATGAAGTTTTGAGGGTTTTTTTTTTATTATTATTATTTTTTTATGTTGTGATGGTATGGCTTTTTAATTTTATTTTTTTATAAAATTATGTTAACCTAAACAAATATTTTTTAGTTTTTAGTTCACTTGTAATAAAAATGAAGGAATGCTTCATAATTTCTAAATGAAAAATTTATATTGGCTTTGCTACATTTTAAGCTATAATGTTGTTAAATTTGTTTGATCAATATACTAATTTGTGTTATAATATTACTAAAATGTTTTTCTTATATATAATTTTATTAGTATGGCTGTATTTGTATATTGATTGATTGATTTTTTTGAGCATGCTCTGTAATTGTTGTTGAGCGGTATAACTTGAATAGTTGAGTCTAAAGTTGTATCTTGATCTCTTTTGCAGCTTTAGTATACAAATATATAATGTCTACAGAGATGATAAAATGGTTGATGATAATTAGGACAGTGGTCATAAAAACCTTATAATGAGAATAATTAAATGTTCACTTCACCTTAATATTAATCTTGCTTTTAAATTTCATATTTTAGTTAGCTAATTTCCATTTGATAAATTATTTTGGATTTTAAACTTGGAACTTGGAAAATATTTCCATATTGTTGATAAATATTTTGGCATTTGGTTGCTAATTAAACATTTATTGAACTTTTTAGATATATTGAGTCAAAACATAAATATATTTATTTCGTTATTATAGACGTAGCAATGTAAGACACGCAAATTATATCATATGGCTGTCAATGGAGGGATAGTGTTTGGGATTAGAGCTGGGTTCAAAATAATGAAAGATTTCATGGATGACCGAGTAGCCGAAGTTGCATTTGCGCAACTGACGACCAAAATTGGGAATTAAGCCTATTTTCCCAACTATATAGTTAGTAGGCAAGGTTTCAAAAGTATATATTTTACTAGCATTTTGAGTCTAAAAGGCTCGATTTTGGGCTATAAATCGAGTCTTTGAGGGTCTGTTTTCATGTTTTGATCAGGTCTGAGTTGACACTTAATCCACCTGGAAATCGAGTCTTAAAAACTCGATTTATATATCGATACTTAAATACTTAATTTGTATGTGTAAAACATTCACGCTGAAAAGATTTTCGCAAGTGTTGGAGTACAAAACACAAACACAGATCAGCCACCATCAAATACAAGCACAGATCAGCCACTATTAAATTCAACCCACAAATCCGAGCATTAATCCAACAACTCAGCATAAATCCAACCAAATCCACCCCCAACAACCACTTGAAATCTAGATTAAAAAAATAAAAACCCCAAAACCTATCATTCAACAGATCAGGTACGGCAGTGCTCTTGGTCATAGTAGACCAAGTACGGTAGCGCGTGGCCTTGGATTTGCTTGTAGGTGATGCGCTTGATGACCTAGTCTGGGTTGAGCCTGTACCAGCCCGAGGGCTCCCACTGTGGGTTTCAGAGGTCTGAATCATAGACAACGAGGGTTATGCGATAGATACGTGGGACGGGCTTGAACTTGTCAGGTGTTGCTGTCGGCCACAGAGGAACCCACTGTCATGGAGGCTGATCGGCCATGGAGGCTTTACCGAAAGAGAGAAAACGAGAGAGAGAGAGAGAGAGAGATGCAGGCTTAAAACAGATGAAGGCTGAAGATGCAGGCACATTTTAAGGGTTAACTTATAAATCGAGTCTTAGAGACTCGATTTTCAGGTGGACGCCACGTGGAAGAAACGCTAAATCAAAACAATGAAATCGAGACTCAAAATAATCAATGTTAGTTTCCAGTTTTGGCCCACAACTAACTGATAGGCAAGGTGTTTCGCTTGGAAATTGAACTTATGCAGTTGGAGAGCCACTCTTTTTTCTTTTCTTTTTTTGACAAATGAGGCCCACTCTTATTGGGGGAGCTGGGTCTTGCACAGTACGGTCTTGCCACTAGGGAGTTGATTCATTGAATTGATCTATCCTCCTTTTTTTTTTTTTTTTTTTTTTTTTTTTTTTTTTTTTTTTTTTTTTTATTTGCTACATTTTAAGCTATAATGTTGTTAAATTTGTTTGATCAATATACTAATTTGTGTTATAATATTACTAAAATGTTTTTCTTATATATAATTTTATTAGTATGGCTGTATTTGTATATTGATTGATTGATTTTTTTGAGCATGCTCTGTAATTGTTGCTGAGCGGTATAACTTGAATAGTTTAGTCTAAAGTTGTATCTTGATCTCTTTTGCAGCTTTAGTATACAAATATATAATGTCTACAGAGATGATAAAATGGTTGATGATAATTAGGACGGTGGTCATAAAAACCTTATAATGAGAATAATTAAATGTTCACTTCACCTTAATATTAATCTTGCTTTTAAATTTCATATTTTAGTTAGCTAATTTCCATTTGATAAATTATTTTGGATTTTAAACTTGGAACTTGGAAAATATTTCCATATTGTTGATAAATATTTTGGTATTTGGTTGCTAATTAAACATTTATTGAACTTTTTAGATACATTGAGTCAAAACATAAATATATTTATTTCGTTATTATAAACGTAGCAATGTAAGACATGCAAATTATATCATATGACTGTCAATGGAGGGATAGTGTTTGGGATTAGAGCTGGGTTCAAAATAATGAAAGATTTCATGGATGACCGAGTAGCCGAAGTTGCATTTGCGCAACTGACGGCCAAAATTGGGAATTAAGCCTATTTTCCCAACTATATAGTTAGTAGGCAAGGTTTCAAAAGTATATATTTTACTAGCATTTCGAGTCTAAAAGGCTTGATTTTGGGCTATAAATCGAGTCTTTGAAGGTCTGTTTTCATGTTTTGATCAGGTTTGAGTTGACACTTAATCCACCTGGAAATCGAGTCTTAAAAACTCGATTTATATATCGACACTTAAATACTTAATTGTATGTGTAAAACATTCACGCTGAAAAGATTTTCGCAAGTGTTGGAGTACAAAACACAAACACAGATCAGCCACCATCAAATACAAGCACAGATCAGCCACTATTAAATTCAACCCACAAATCCGAGCATTAATCCAACAACTCAGCATAAATCCAATCAAATCCACCCCCAACAACCGCTTGAAATCTAGATTAAAAAAATAAAACCCCCAAAACCTGTCATTCAACAGATCAGGTACGGCAGTGCCCTTGGCTGTAGTAGATCAAGTACGGTAGCGTGTGACCTTGGATTTTCTTGTAGGTGATGCACTTGATGACCTAGTTTGGGTTGAGCCCGTACCAGCCCAAGGGCTCCCACTGTGGGTTTTAGAGGTCCGAATCATAGACAACGAGGATTATGCGATAGATACATGGGATGGGGTTGAACTTGTCGGGTGTTGCTGTCGGCCACAGAGGAACCCACTGTCATGGAGGCTGATCGGCCATGGAGGCTTTACCGAGAGAGAGAGAGAGAGAGAGAGAGAGAGAGAGAGATGCAGGCTTAAAACAGATGAAGGCTGAAGATGCAGGCACATTTTAAGGGTTAACTTATAAATCGAGTCTTAAAGACTCGATTTTCAGGTGGACGTCACGTGGAAGAAACGCTAAATCAAAACAATGAAATCGAGACTCAAAATAATCAGTGTTAGTTTCCAATTTTGGCCCACAACTAACTGATAGGCAAGGTGTTTCGCTTGGAAATTGAACTTATGTAGTTGGAGGGCCACTCTTTTTTCTTTTCTTTTTTTGACAAATGAGGCCCACTCTTATTGGGGGAGTCGGGTCTTGCACAGTACGGTTTGGCCACTAGGGAGTTGATTCATTGAATTGATCTATCCTCCAAAAAAAAAAAAAAAAATTATTATTTTTTTTTAATGTTATATACTATCTACTATATTAAAGTAATTCAATAAATTTCTATGTTATGTTTTACATAATTGAAATTTATGCCAAGTGTCGTTCAATTTATACTTCTAGCCCATTTAAAACTTCTATCTCATTCTAATATAAAAAGCCTATTTAAAATTACTTCCAATGAATTTGAAATTAATCCAAATTGTCTATCAAAACTTATAATAAAATTCAAAAATAAATTTCAATGAATTTTTTTACTATGTTCTAAAAAACTAGTTGTTCTTTTTAGATATATTTACATAATAGTTTAGTTTTCATAATTATTGGAAAAAAGAGTATATATTAATTCTATGGATAAAGTTTAACTACAAAATTGGTTGTAGTTTAAAGTTACAACCTTACTTAATATCTTTTTATTATGTGAATTTTAACAAATCCATAGTTGGATTACATTTTCTTCTTACATCTTTCATGCTTGCAAAATTTATAGAAAATTAAAGATTAATAGTCATGTCATCAATAAATTGTTTAAATTGCAAGTTTTTGTAGTTTAAAATTATGCATAAAATATAAGTTTATCGATCATATAGTAAATAATATTCGACTTGTTTGGACATATGTGATTTAATGTTAGAAACATATGTTACTATTTTATGAAATTGGCTAATCTTTTGACAAAACGCAATTCACTTGTAATTTGGTAGATTTAAGATGTGTTTAATACTTCAAGAAACATGTTATTCAAGTCTAGTATTAAAGTCATGAAGATTGGATCAAGAAACAAGTGAAGAAAAACTGTTCACTAAAGTTAGACAAATAGCTCGACAGCTACGAACAGATTACTTGACAGCTGTTTAACAGATAGCTATCTATCGAGGTTTAATGAGGCTTGACAAATACTATCTATCGAGGTATCTATTGAGAATTACGAAAATCAGTTTTTCAGATCTAATTTTCGGCCCATGCTTATGTATTTGTGTAGGGTTTCTTTTCTCACAACCCTAGACATATATAAGGCTTATTTTAGAGGCCGTCGCATAAGAGAGTACAAGGAGAACACATGCAAAAAGTGACCGATGCTTTATTCTCTTTGAAAGAAGCTACTATGTCTTTGCGCCTTAGGGATTTGTAATCAAGTATTTCTTGATCTTCATTGTTGATGAAGTGAAGAACTTTACAGCCAACATTTTCTTTAAGTTGGTGTGTTAGTCACGTACTGGGAGCTTGCAGGGCTATACCTTTACCTAACTCACTCACGCTTATGCTCATTCCTCTTATCACGAACCTCTCGCTCTCATTGACCCAGAGCTCTCTCAAGGAACTCTCTCACGAATCTCTCTCAGCTCTCATGGAGGTACCATTTTTCTCTCTATTTTATTTAGGGTTTATTTACTAGGTAGCTTTTAAATGCTCACACTACCGCATATCATTTTTTCTAAGAATTTGAATTAGTTTGGTCCACAAAAAAGTGGCTATTATGTGTTTGACTAAATGCTTGAGTTAATTGCTTCAAATATTTTTTATGTTCTTGCTCATGGAAATAGCTATTAATACATTATTGCATTTTCTCTATTTAAATAAACATTATTGTATTTTAAATTTTTTCCATAGAAAGTTGCTTGGCTGAGCCTAATAGCACAGCTTGGAATAATTGTTTATTGCTTTCAACCCAACATTTGGTGTTTTTGAAGTTGATTGTATGTCTAACTGGTTGTGGGATGTGTGGGTTTGGGTTTGGGTTTGGGTTTGGGTGGACGTGGGCGTGGGTTGTGGGAGGTTTGAGTTTGGATTTTGGTGGGTCATGTGGTGGTGGATTCTGGTATGTGTGGTGGTGGGTTGATTTAGTGTGGTGGTGGCGGTCATAATGGGTTGTAGCTACAGTGAAGAGAGACAAATGTGTTGCAGTGAAAAGCTGGAGGTAGTGGTATGGTGTGGTGGTGGTGGTTAATTGTAGTGGTGGGCAGGTTTGATGTGGTTTTGGTGGTTCTTGATGGTTGTGGTGGTGGTGTCACCCAGACTCTTCGGATGCCTTTATTATATGGAATTCCGATAATCACTTATAGATTGCAACCTCCTCACCTCCTCACATGGACCTTCAATTCCACCTATCAACTTTGCCCTATAATTAATATACTTGCATGGAAAATAATTGAATTATAATAGTGAATAAAGTATATGATAGAAAGAGATTCTTTAATCTATTTAAGATGGATTTTCTTATAACATTTTTTTGGCAAGGGTGTGTGAGCTATTTAATCTATTTAAGAAAGAGATTCTTTAATCTATTTAACATTTTCTTATACAGTTATACAATGTATACAACAATGATCATTGTCATTTATGAAAAGTGCATAATCAAATTTGTTTATATTTAGTGGGAGAAGCAGACTAGTTTTATATTTATGAGGTTGTGATGTGGGTTTTCATTATTAAAAAATTATTTTCTCCATCTAAATTGATTATATGATATGGTGTAGTCAATGCGTTTCATGTCAAAAATAATTAATATACTTGCAGGGGGTTAGGGCTATGGCAAAGAGGATGCTGGTGTTGAGTAGATACTTTAGGAGTAAGGCCAGTTTAGAGAGGGAGAGACTGAATGCTTATCTCTTGGAGAGGCAAAAGATCAAGCTTTTGAGAGCCCAGAAGCGGAGAGCTTTTTTTCGCAAGACATCGGCGAACATTTTGACCCATCAAAATGGGAGTTATTTTTTGGGTATAACAGGAGTTGGCCTTGCCATTGATGCTAAACTTTTTTTGGACGGTCACTCGAGATGTGATGGAAATGCTGACAGTGATGGAAGAGCAGATGGAAATGTAGCTTTCCATTTGCACATCATAGTGGTACATGGGACGGTGGATACCTCCCCCCCTTCCAATGTGGTGTCAGCATATTGGACTTCCACATTCTAGGACACTTGCCCCCCCTACTTCAGAATGAGGGTGTTCTTCTTCTTCTTCTCTTTTTTTTTTTGGGGTGTGTTTTTGAGAACTCCTTGGTTTGTATTTAAGACTTTTTTTTTGGGAGGTTTTTTGATAAGCTTTAATTTTCATTAAACTAAAAGGAAAGAGCTGGTATGAGCCGAGACTAGGGCTCTTGCAGCTATTTTGGATGATTGATACCTGATTGTATGCTTATATTTTCAGTCTATAGAGTTTCATCAATTTTATGGTAACATAAAACTTTGATCTTAACCAAATTATTAATTTGAATTTGGATACAAGCAGTACCCGAATTAATAAAGAACATCTTTGAGAGTTCCATCCGTAAAGTTTTTCAATGACCCCCCTTTTAAGGAAGACCAGCAGTGAGTAAATACCTTTTTCTTTTCTCTAGGTTAGTGGAAATATTTTTCTAAGTGTAAGAGATGGATAAAACAGTTCAATCGAGAACCAGAGATAAGTTGGCTTCTTATTTTACTTGTATACTCTTTACTCATATTTGTAGACAGGAAAATAGTGTCGCCCATGCTTTGGCTAGAAGGGCAATTAACTCGCCCGATCAAAATATCTGGATGGAAAATGTACCACCAGATAACCTTCATGTAGTTCAGGCTGATTTAGTGCTCGTTTGGCTTGCGCGTTTTGCGTCCACGACTGGACGCAAACGCGTTTCAGCCTTTTTTTTTTTTTTTCCAACGTTTCCAGCTTTTTAGAGGAAAATGTTATTGTAGTGGCTACTATTCATGCACAGTAGCCATAAAATTTTGATTTTTCAGCACAAATTTTACTGTTCATGGACCCACAAATTTCACTTTTTAGCAACTTTTTCATTAAAAATGGGTCCCACGTACTATTCACACATTTAAAAATTATTTTACTACAGTGTTTTTCAGTTTTCAGCTGTATCCAAACGGACCCTAAGAGGGCATTTGGATTCAACTGAAAGCTGCGTCCACGTTTTTTTTTTTTTTTTTCTGCGCGTGAACAGTAAAATCACATGATTTTACTGTGCATGGGACAAAAACACTATTCACGCACTGTTCATGTACTGTTTATAGACTGTTCACGGGTCTCACAACACTATTCACACATTTAAAAATTATTTTTTTACAGTGTTTTCAGTTTTCAGTTTCAGCAACAATAAGTTTAATCCAAACGGATCCTAAGCCTCCATTTGGGAAGCGCATTTGCGTTTACCAGCGGGGTGCTTTTCATAAATTAGCTGGTCTCATGCACTATTTACAGGACCTGCAAACTACTTTTAAAAAAAAAAAACTTTAAAACTGGGTCCCATATTCACATATTTAAAAATTATTTTACTACAATATTTTCAATTTTCTGCAATAAGCGGTATCTAAACAGATCTAGTATGTTTGGATAGTGCTGAAAAGCACTATCTTGCGTCTGCGTTTTCTTCTTCTTTTTTTTTTTTTTTTTTTTGAGAAGCGCATTTCAGCTTTTCTAGTGGGATTTTTTTTTTTTTTTTTTTTTTTTTTTTTTTTTTTTTCTGCGCGTGAACAGTAAAATCACATGATTTTACTGTGCATGGAACAAAAACACTATTCACGCACTGTTCATGTACTGTTCACGGGTCCCACAATACTATTTACACATTTAAAAATTATTTTGTTATAGTGTTTTCAGTTTTCAGTTTCAGCAACAATAAGTTCAATCCAAACGGACCCTAAGCCTCAATTTGGGAAGCGCATTTGCGTTTCCCAGTGGGGTGCTTTTCATAAATTAGTGGGTCTCATGCACTATTTACAGGACCCGCAAACTACTTTTTTTTAAAAAAAACATTAAAACTAGGTCCCATATTCACATATTTAAAAATTATTTTGCTACAATATTTTCAATTTTCTACAATAAGCGGTATCTAAACAGATCTAGTATGTTTGGATCGTGCTGAAAAGCACTATCTTGCGTCTGCATTTTCTTCTTCTTCTTTTTTTTTTTTTTTTTGAGAAGCGCATTTCAGCTTTTTTAGTGGGTCCTGTGCACTGTTCACGAGACCCATAAACCTCTTTTTTCAACAAAACTTTCATTAAAAATGGGTCTCACGGCACTATTCATATATTTAAAAATTATTTTGCTACAGTGTTTTCAGTTTTCAGCAAAATAAGCAATATCCAAATACACCTTAACTCTTACCGGGTTGGGCCAGGTTAATTTGTTGAAATTTGGGCTTAACAGAGTGCATCAAACAAAATAATATTCATTAAATTTATGGAGTTCATTATTATACAATAATTATTCTTTATCATCAAACTAAAATATTATTCAAATTCAGTTGCTTATTTGACAATAAGAAATATTACTAGTTAAATTAATTGGAACCCACATGTACTCCATATCTATATCTATATCAATTAAGATCTGTACGTTATTAATAATACAAATTATATTCACAAGAATCACAAATGATATTGACAAAATCTCATAATGGTTAGGACTTATGATACATACTTTTTTTTTTTTTTTTTTTTTTTTTGAGGAACATAATGGTTAGGACTTATGATACATACTTTTTTTTTTTTTTTTTTTTTTTTGAGGAAAACGATACATACTCATAAGTCCTCACAAACACATTCCATCAACATAAGCCAAACTCACAAACTATCACATTTCCACAAATCCCAAACACATACTCCGAAGTTGCATATTTTAGCCTTAAAAGTTAAATGACCTATCACATTATTCCTGATGTTAACAGACTACATTAGGCCAGTTCCTCCACTTCGGATGAAATTTACCAAACCTTATAAGTCAATACTTCCACTTTGGCTGAAATTACCAAACCTTATTAGTCCTGCCTATATACAAAGCTTTAATTTCTATTTTAGTATTTGGATGACAAAGAATGTAAATTAATTTTTTAACAAAAATTAAATTCTTCTTTCAACACTAAAATTAAAGAAGTCGAATTGAAGAGAAAACAGCCATATTATTGTATTTTGAATTCTTGTTTTTTAAAACCCGTCTGGTTCCCGAGAAGGCAAAGGAATAAAAAAAGAAAATCTCTAAAATAAACTAATTTCAAATATTTTATGTTATTATATTTTTAAATTAATGACGTGTGGTAGCCTAGTGGCAATTTAGGTGGTACAAAAAACAATATTTTAATATCACTATTAGCCACATCATTTTTTTTCATCTTGCATTCAATTAGACTATTTTGATTTTTGACACAATACCAAAATGTTGAGAACTAAATTGACACTTTCAAAACGTTAGAAAACATTTTGAAACACACAGCAAATGTGGGGACCATAATGGTAATTTACCTTAATTTTTTTTCTTTAAAATTTTTAACTTATTTGTTATGTAAGGATAAAAAAAATCTTAAGTATAACTATAATTTTGCCAAATTCAAAATCACTCTTAATTTATAAAACAATTTTAACTTTATTTGATGTTTTATGTATAACATGTAAATGCGTTTTAGTTTACTCTCTTATAGAATATTAGACTTGTAAACTATTAGAATTGATTACCGAACTCCAAACTTAAGAATTTTTGTATTTTTTTGGTTCTTTTATTTATATCTAAAGAAGTAGTATATGAAACAAAAGGTTAGAATGTATGATAAAGAATTTTTTTTTTTTTGTGTGAAAATAATACAAGTCATTTCGGATTCCACCTCGTTGAAGACCATGATGGTAAAAGACTTGGACGAAAAGTGAGGATAATATTTAATTATAAATTTTGGCTGCCAAAAATTACAAAATTAATAATAAACAAAATGGAGAAAAGAAAAGAAAAAAGTATTCTTTTGCTGTCACTAGAGTAGGAAGTTTATTGTCTCACAAGTTCACAAGTTCACAACATTCAAACATGTTAAATAAAATTTAATATGTAGCTAATGCTTTCTTGGTAAAACTTTTGATCCCTTTCCAAGATTAGCTGACCTTATTTTCCACAATTTATTGATACCAATTCTCCTATGTTGAACAGATTTCTACACCTTTAATAGGAAGTAGGAACAGCTCTTTAATTTGGAGTTTTTTATTTTATTTATTTATTAATTTTTTTTTACCCTTTGCAATTCCATGACAAAACACCTTATACAAACTCAAGAAGTAAATCTTAAAAAAAAAAAAAAAAAAAACACTCAAGAAGTAAATGTGAGTTGGTAACACAAGAAGCTACTTGCTCACAAGTCTATAGTCTATTCTCTATTTTTTCTTTTTTTACCTAAGCATTTGGCATGCCTCGTTTCCACATCTGTTATTGGCTTTTTGCGGAAACTAGCAGCTATAGGCATAGGGAACTAAGGGAAGGAATATAAGGACCATGTTAATGTGCCAATTCCATTGATTGAAATGTTAATGTGATGTGGACAAAACACTCCTAGGAACCCATTGGCTTGAGATGGGACAGGTATTGTAGCATGTCCCCATCTCAACCCAATAATTTTTACATTTGATCCAAAGTTTTTTTTTTTTTCAACAATATTATGTACTATTTTTCTCATTAATTTTAAAGTAGATATTATGGTCTTATGAATTAAATATGAGGATTTTTTAATTGATTTTTTTAACATTAATTGACTAAACAAGAGTATCAAATAATAAAATCATATAATTAATAATAAATATAACCCCACGTCTGATTAGTATGAACAATCTAAAAGAAGAGGAAACTTAAAAGATAGATAATTATCTCATATACATGATGAAAAACATTATTCGTCCACAATCCATAAACATTATTCTAGGCACCATTTTTGTTTGTCTTTGTTGTTGTTCATAGTATTTTGTCCAGAACATTTAAGACACATAAAATTTTCTGCTTGTGTATTAGTATTACCCCAGTGCTCTCAATCATACTAGCGATAGGGAATCATTGGTTCCACAAGACTCTTGCACCAATTTTTGTTGATTGAGTTGAGCACTTCTTGCAAGGGATTGTGGGCAAAATGATTTATTAAATAACACGATGACTATTTAAAAAAAAAAAAAAAAGGGGATTATCTAAAGTTTGTCACACTTGATATTTTGTGAGGATGTAAATTATGTGCTCATATGGGGGGGGGGGGGGGGGGGGGGGATTTTTTTTCATAAGAACTTAGATATATAAATTTTATTTTTTTAGTTATTGCTATTGGCAAAAATCACATGTTTATTATTAATGTAACTTTTTTTTTTTTTTTTGCCATCAACATGTAATTGAAAATAAAGATACGTTAGCAAACACATGAAAAATTGAGATTATTTTTGTACAGTTTATTAAAAAATTAAATAGAGAGAAATTAAGAAATAAAAACCAAGAAAAACTCCTTTACTTTGCAGTAATTCAAAGTAAAAGAGATATCAAGAGAAACACATTCCAATATATTAATAAAAAATTAACTTAAAAAAAAACAAAGACTAATGTGGATTTTTTATTTTTCTATGGTTTATCAGTAATCAAACATTTGAAATTAAGAGAAAAACATATAAACATCAAACAACTGGTGGGTGAAACTATATAAACAAAAGGAAAATTTAAAATGCACAAAACATAATCCATAAATCAAACCCACCAATAAATAATGCAACAAAACAACTAATGAAGAAGAGAGCATGTACCCTTTGGATTAGATTAAGAGATTAACATTCAATATATAGTATTTAGTAAATGAATTTGTTGAAGAAGACGAAAGGTTAAATCAAAGTGGAACCAAACCAAAGACTGTTATGCAACCTTAGATCTTCCCTGATGAGATTTCATGGTAGTCTTGCTATTTATTTTTTACATCATTTGCAATATTTAATCTTAAAATAAATGATCCAAAAGATTTATTCGAATAATATGTAGTAGTAATTATCTCCATTTCGAAGCTTTTTTTTTTTTTTTTTACTATAAAAATTATATTGTATTGCACATTGCCACACGGCTAAAAATAATAATTTTGATATTTTTTATAGAAGTTATTTGCCATTTTGAATTTAATAATAATCATAGTGTTGGATTATTAACAGAAATTAAAACAAAAACATTGATACCACTAAATAATTTTTATGGGTTCTTTTTTAATTATTGGTTTAATTAGCCATCTCTCCTTTTGGAAGTTTTTGTTTTATTTTTTTGGTAATTATCGGGTACCAATGTCAAAGGAACATTTTTAGTATTTATTTATTTTGTTTGTAATTCTTAGTTATTATGCAATGAATGTTAATTACCGAATGGTATTATCATAGAAAATTAATGCTAATCTATATATATAATAATAGGTGAAGTAGAGAGAAACTCAAATAGAATTCCAAATTAGAGTTTCAATTTTGTGCCATGTGTCATTCCAATTGTTCAATTAGAATTTGAAATTGGAGTCCAATTTTACTATACACGTGTACAAAGAAAATAACCAGAAGAATATAATATGATTTGGGGTTGTTTTCGAGAGAACCATTACTCTGATTCATTGTTTTTATTTATTTTTACGTAGGTTCATTGTTCTCTTGGTTCAAACTTCAAAGTCCTAAGGAACTATAACAGGAAGCCAAATATGGAAAGTGGCCTTGGGAATTGAAAATAAATTTCAAAAAATTAATTAAAAATTAAAAATGAAAGAATATTGCAAGAGATGCATCACTTGGAAAATTGAATTCCAATTAAAATTCATTGGACTTGGTAATGAAATGAGATGAAATTAATAACACATTATACACTCATGCTTTGGGAATTGGTAGTACTAATCTAAATCCATTGGACTTGCTTCGTGATTATACAATTATGAAGGATGTATAAAAATACGCACAAATCCATCTCTCTATAAAAAGAGATTGGAGAGAATTTCTTTTATCAGCCATGCAACTTCAAAGGTTTTTTCTTCATACAAATGCCCATCATGTTACAAAATAACTCATCGTAAAACTACAAATTGAGTACAACTCTGAGGGTTTTTTTTAAAAAAAAAAAAAAAAAATTAAGCTACGAAAATTTCAATCACCAATAGAGATTGAAGATTAAAAGCGTGAATGGATCTTTTGGATAAACATCATCACCAAGGTTCATCTTTCTATGTAATATTTTCATTTAGTTTTGATTCCCTTAATTGATATAGTGATGGGTTTGTGTGTATACGCATACATTGAATCAATATTAACATTTTTTGAAATCCTTTGGTCCTTGCTTGATGATTGACTTCTCTTGCAGATATCAATCTTGCACGAAGATGGCTTTCAACCTATTTGGTGTGACCTTATTGAAAACAATATTTAGCACATGGGAAGAATATCCAATGTCAACCTTGTGAATTCTTAAACCTATTAATTAGTCTCCTTTATGGCAAACACCTCTCTCTTAGTAGCTTCATGGCTGCCAATTTAGTTTCATATTACTCTATTTTGGCTTATAGTTGTGCTACTTTTGAACATTTTTTACTTAAGTTTGATTGCTGTGCCGAATGTCTCTAAAGTTTTATTTACTTAAGAACCAATTAATCGTATGGGCTTAATTGCCCTTTAATTACCCTTTCAATATATGCATGACTGTGACTGTAACTTGTATACTATATCAATCTATTGTGGTTCAACTCGCTTTCTTTTATACATATATATATATATATATACTACTAAGTTTTGTTAATAATTTTATGGTTAATAATATGAATTTAGACTTAACTGAGCCTTTTAAACATGAATAAACTCATGATTAATAATATATCCATTCCCATGCGGTAGCATGGGTTACATACTAGTGTATAATAATGTCACTAATTTTCCTCTAATTTATACGTTGAAAGCTGAAAAGTTTTTTTTTTTTTTTTTAGAATCTTATTATCATATGCTAAAATTGTTATTCTTTTAATTATTTTTTACATTAAAAAAAACGTGGGATGATCACCATTTTTCCCAAGAAAGAAGGGAAAAAAAATTTAGGCAAAAATGCAAAATTGACCCTCTAACTTTTACTATTTTTCATTTCAGTCCTCTAACTTTTAGTTTTGTCAATTCAGTCCTCTAACTTTCAATTTTTGTCAATTTAAGGCTCCATTACAAATCAGTTAGTTTTGCCGTTATATATGCTTGAAACGATGCCGTTTTGTTGTCTTTCTCTTTTTTTTTTTTTTATTTTTTATTTTTTATAATTCGAAATTAAAATAAAATAAGAAAAATCTGAAAAAAAGAAAGAAAGAAAGAAAGAAAAAGCAAAAAAAGGAAGGAAATCAGAATCCTCACCGCGATCATTAAATCTCGGCCGTTGATCTTCCATTTTAATACGCAGTGAAGAACACGAGGAAGAAGAAGAGGAGGCCTCGAGTCTCTAATCCCGTCGCCAGTGACAAAGGCGGCGTTGTTCTGACTGCCGAAGAAGACAAACAGAGTAAGATCTTCAAGGCCTTAGCAGAGGCTTTCTCTCTGGCTTCTCTAGACGACGCCATTTCGACCCTCCGCCAAGCCAACGGCGATCCTAACAAAGCTGCCGAGATATTATCCATGACCTTTGTTATCTCTACCCTTCTCTCTCTCTCACTCTCTCTGCTAAAAAGCTTACACTCTGTTTACATTGTCACCCTAATTTCGGTACTACTAGTACTGCAAACCCACCTCCTTTTTTCTCACCTTCACTTTCACTGTTCCTCTCTCTCAACCCCTTTCAAAAAGCAGCCTCTGATAATATTCCATTTCTCATTTCTGTATACTGGCTCTCCCAACCATGGAAGCTTTCAGCTTACTCAAGTACTGGCGAGGCAGTGGTGGTGATGGTGTTAACGTTACTGGCGTTGGAGACTCCAGTGTCAACACGCGCACCGCCGGAACCACCACGATCGTCACCGCCGTTTCTCAAACAGATGACGAGAACGAAGACAACGACGATGACGGATGTAGACAGGGAAAATTCCCGACCTATCACAAGCTGACACGTCACACTACTAAGTCCACAAAATACGGCCAATTACAAAGCGCCGCGTATTGCTGCTAGGTTTTGCTATCATTACTCAGAAACCAACAGAAATTTGCCAAGTGTCATGCAAAAACCAATCACATATCATCGCACGTGTAAGCGATGACATAATCAGTTTCGCACGCGTAAGCGATGACACAATCAGTCCAGCATGTGCAGGCAATGACATAAGCGGACCAATCAAGCTCTGCCACGTGTCACCAATCAAGCGCTGCCACGTGTCACCAATCAAGCTCCGCCATGTGTCACTTACCTACCCCTAAACTCCTATAAATAGAAGCCTTCCTAAGGCATTTGAGAGGGGATGAAATCCAAGGAGGACCAGGCCATTGGAAGCACTCAGAAGTCTAGAAGCTCTGCCGGAACCAAGCTCTAAAGCCTCCAAGAACTTCAAGAACTTCAAACTTCGAATACGAAGAACATTCGAAGGAAAATCATCCAAATCATCCGCCTAGATCCAAAAGTTTACTGGAATCAAGCTCAAAAGCCTCCAGAAACATCAACAAATCACAAATCAGTGAAGCTCTACGGATCAAGCCTCTAAAGCCCCGAAGAACTTCCACCACAAACCTTCGAATACAAAGAACATTCGAAGAGGAATCATCCAAATCATATTCCTAGATCTCAAAGTTCACTGGAATCAAGCTCAAAAGCCTCCAGAAACCTCACAAACCACAAATCAGTGAAGCTCTACGGATTCAAGCCTCTAAAGCACCGAAGAACTTCCACCACAAACCTTCGAAGACGAAGAACACACGAAGAACACGAAGAACACACGAAGAACGTGAAGAACAAAGGATTTCTAACAAGCTCATAGCCAGAGATTCATTGTAATTCCGTTTCAACAATCTTCGATCCATCCTTCAACCAAATTGAAGGATACTTTGTGTTCAAGTGAAAATCACATTACCACAAATCCAATTAACAAATCTTTCAAGGAGATCGAATCAGAGGATAACTCTTTTGTAATTACAGAGAATTGTACCACACATTCATCAATACAAATTCACATTTGTGACACTATTTTACTTGTTTGACTTATTTCGAACCGAGAAATTTAGTCGTCCACATATTCTGGCACGCCCGGTAGGACATCTCTGCCTCTCATCTCATTCTCCTTCAAAGAAAGAAATCTTCATCATCTTGCTACCAGCTCAAATGGCCTCTAGCAAGAACATCCAAGCTTCAACAGCTACTTCAACTAAACTTGGTACGGCTACCACCAACAACTACATTGGTGCAATCAATTGTAGCCAACCCAAAGCAAATAATCAACTTCAATCTCAATCAACCAAGGAAGCCAAGGTCCAGACAATCATCTCCTTAGACCCTCTTACAAGAAACAAGGTCATCAACAAGGACATCTCCACCTTGGAACACCTCAAGTATGGGGGCAAATCCCCTCCTTCCTTCACAAGAAGTTGTTCGCACGATTTCTCTCCCATCAAAGGGAACCCAAAAGATGAGATTTCACGTGCCCACTTCAAATCACTTTCTTCTCCATCATCTTGGGAAGTTGTGTCAGTCATGATGACTAACACCTCTACAATGGAAGAAAAGATGGTTGAAATGGAACAAAGGGTCGTCCTTCTCACAAAAGCACTTGAAGATAAGGACCTCCAAATTGCAACTTTAATGAACAAACTCGAAGTACAAGATCTTGGTGAATCAAGCCATGGTCATAAATTCACATCTGCAAAGGATGACGAAGGGAGAGAAATTGAAAACACTCCCCGACGAGAACAATCTACTTCGGTTGCTTCGTTGTCAGTCCAACAATTACAAGACATGATAACAAATACCATCCGAGCACAATATGGAGGTTCTTCTACAAGTTCTCTCACATATTCAAAACCTTACACAAAGCGCATCGACAACATGAGGATGCCAAATGGGTATCAACCCCCCAAGTTCTTGCAGTTTGATGGCCATGGAAATCCTAAGCAACACATTGCTCACTTTGTAGAAACTTGTGAGAACGCAGGGACTCAAGGAGGCCTCCTTGTAAAGCAATTTGTCCGTTCGCTCAAAGGAAATGCCTTTGATTGGTATACAGACTTAGAACCCGAGTCAATCGACAGTTGGCAACAACTCGAAAGAGAGTTTCTTGACCGATTCTATAGCACGCGTCGTACAGTGAGCATGATAGAGCTTACTAATACCAAACAGTGGAAAGATGAGCCCGTCATTGATTACATCAATCGGTGGCGTTCTTTGAGTCTAGATTGCAAGGATAGACTTTCTGAAATTTCTGCTATAGAGATGTGCATCCAAGGCATGCATTGGGGACTTCTTTACATCCTTCAAGGGATAAAGCCTCGAACATTTGAAGAGTTAGCAACTCGTGCACACGACATGGAGTTGAGTATTGCTAGCCATGGAAGTACAAACCCTCCCATACCTGAGGAAAGCAAAAGGGAAGTAAGGAGGAATGATAGGAATGCAAAAGTCAGCCTCAAAGACCCAATGGTTGTTAACACTACCGAAGTCAAGGTTCCAAGAAGAGGAGCGAAGGCAAATGAAAAACAGCTTGAAGGATGGCAAAAGAACGAAGTGCGTCGCCTAACTTTTAAGGAACGTGAGCAAAAAGCATATCCGTTCCCCGATGAAGATGTGCCAAACATCTTAGAACAATTATTGCAATTGAAGCTGATTGAATTGCCAGAATGCAGGCGACCACAAGACATAGGGAAAATTGATGACCCTAACTATTGCAAATATCATCGCGTCATTGGCCACCCAATCCAAAAATGCTTCGTCTTCAAAGAACAAATCATGAAGCTTGCCAAAGAAAACAAGATTGATCTAGACTTTGATGAAGTTGTCGGGTCAAACCATGTGACCGTTGCTTGTGATGTACTTCCAACTCTCAAGCAGGGGGCAAACACCAACCAAGCTTACAAGTTGATCAACAATGATGATGCAAGGATCGACCCCATCAATGGGAAGTTCCTTAAACACTTCTACGCTTGAACATCGAGGATTGCTCCTTGGCAAGAGCTTAAACTGCCCACTGTAATGCTGCAAGGGTACATGATGTCTTCCCATTACCTTTGAAAGCATACCAATAAAGAGAAATTAATCCCACTCTATGTCACCAATTGCTAGTGTGGCGTAGTGGTTGGATGCCCAAGTCGCCCTTGAGAGGTCTCGGGTTCGATTAGTGGTGATACCCACTATTACACACTGAGCCCTCCTTTTTTGCAAAAAAAAAAAAACCATTTTGAACTACGTAATGACTTGATCCCTTTCCGGGGTACGTAGGCAACTTGGTATCATTTACTAAGTTCAGTCACATGAAAAAGAAGAACGATTGCCAGTCTAGCTTAAGGAATTTTTCAAAGGTCGTCAATATGCTTTTGAGATCCTTTTAATTGGCAGGCGTTGCTTAGGATCAGTCAATTCCTTACTACATGATACTTAAAGATCATTGTGGTAGAAAAAGACAGCTGCAAAGAATTGGTGTTACTCGGCTTTCCTTGAACTAATGATAAACATAAGTTAGTTTTTGGTGGTGGAGTAAAATAAAATCTTCAACATCTTTTGCAAAGAATGAAGTCTTCATGACATTGCCCCTCTTCTGTGGACATCCTGCCATGTCTCTAAAGTATGTTTTACATCACTTATCTTCTGGGGGCATCTTCTTGTGCCTTGCAAGTCTAAGCTACATCGTCTCTCTTCTAGGTTGTCACACTTCACAACTCTGAAATTTGAACCACATCATCTCCCTTCTGAGTGGTGCCGTTTCACATTATGTCTCCGAAATTTGGACAACGTCACCTTCCTCCAGCATCTAAAGTTGGTGTTGAAGTTGGTGTTGCGTCATCTCTCCTCTAAGGGCATGTTCGTGCAATATCAAAGTCGTGGTGGCATTCTTCTCACAGCTTCAAGATTTTGTTGGCATCATCTTTGCATCTTCAAAGTCTTGTTTTGGTGGCAATCTTTTTGAAACTTCAAGGTTCTGTTGGTACCTTTATTGGCATCTCCAACGGCTTGATGAGAGCTCCTTGCATCTTCAAAGTCTTGACGGCATTCTTCTCACATCTCCAAGGTTTTATCGGCATCTCTTTGCATCATTCAAAGTCTTGATAAAAGTTTCTTGAAACTTCAAGGTTTTGACGGCATCTTCTTGCATCTTCAAAGTCTTGATGGGAGCTTCTTGCATCTTCAAGATTTAATTGACATCTCTTTGCATCCTCAAAGTCTTGATGGGAGCTTTTTGAAGCTTCAAGGTTCTGTTGGTACCTTTGTTGGCATCTCCGACGGCTTGATGAGAGCACCTTGCATCTTCAAAGTCTTGTTGGCATCTTTAAAATCTTGATGTCTAGCGATAGTACTATGTACCCTTGATGTTTGAACTTTGTCGCCTCTAAAAATTGGCGCTAATGCAACTTCAAAGGCCAATATTGGTGCGACTTCAATGCAGATGAGGTGTTGACGCGATGTCATGGTGAAGACGAATATTGGCATGGCTTCAGTGCAAATAAAGTGTTGACGTGACTCCACAGTAAAGATGAATGTTGGCGCGGCTTTAGTGTAAATGAAGTGTTGACATGGCTTCATGTTGAAAATGCTTCATTATAAAAGACAAGTGCAAACATTCCTTCAATAGACAAAGTAATTGTGATGCTTCAACTGCAAATGAAAGAGTTGGCGCAGCTTCATGACAAAGATGAGCGTTGACACAGCTTCAGTGCAAATGGTGGTGCGACTTCATGACATATGTAAGTGCAAATATTGCTTCATGGCAAAGACAAATATTGGCATGGCTGCGGTGCAAGTGAAGTGTTGACGTGGCTTCATGTTGAAAAGGCTTCATTAAAAAAGATGAGCGCAAATATTGCTTCAGTAGACAAGTAATGGTGATGCTTCAATGCAAATGCAAGAGTTGGCCCAACTTCATGACAAAGACAAGTGTGGATCACCTTCATACAAAAACAAGTGCTAGCATTACTTCATTGCCTACATCAAAGCCAGTACGACTGCAAAGACAAGTATTGGTGATAGCATTGTTGCCTGGCTGAATATCCTCACAGACACGTCGTTGGAAAGACGAATATCACTAAGAGATTGTTGTTGCAGGAAAATAATGTAACAACATAAAGGCATACATCACTGCAAGAACGTTGCTACCAATGAAATATAAAGCCACCAAATGAAGGCAAATACTTGTGTGAGAACGCCAATGTAAAGTTTGATGTCGAAGCTCAAAGATCAAGGAAACTGTGCTGCAAAACAAAAACAAGCAACAAAAAAAATTTGTCAGGAAAAGGTCTCAAAGCACGTAAAAAAAAAAAAATTTTTGAAAGCAGGAGAAGAAAGCTGAATGTTCAGCATGTGTCTCAATGATAAAGGAAGGCAATAACATGCCTTTATATAGAAAATTTTTGAGATAACAGACAAAAAAAAAAAAGAAAGGAAAAATGTTGCCACCAAAGTCTCATTACTAATATTTCAAAATTAACCATGAAATGTTCGAGCAATGCTTCTAGGAAAAACATATAACAGATAGAGATTCAATCCAATCGGAGAAGAGGGTCATCAGAACAATGGGTCAACTACAAAATCATTTTTCTAATGGAAGCCAATTAACTTTAAACACATATATTATCATCAGTAATATTGAATGTTGGATCACCGGGAAGATTACAACTGATTTAGAGAGGCATGAAAACCTATAAGCTGTATTAAACAATATCACCACCAAGATTCAAAGTAATGGAATATCTCCTGAATTGTTTAGATCATATAGAATAAGTCATACTATGGTATAGTAAGGTAATGGATAGCACCATAATAGCATGGTGCTTAATATAAGAGGAAATATCATGTGACCTGCAATTAGCAAAGTTCTGCGTTCCATGGAAAAACATAGGGTGTTGTCCCTGATTCATGAAAATAGATCCAAATAGGTAGAAGATTCTATTTTTGGATCCTTTGGGAGCCTAAAATCAGAAAATAGATCCTAAATTCCAAATCCAAACGAAAATTAAGAAAAATATAATTTGAAAAAACAGTTAATAGTGGTCAATGTTGGTCAACATATGATCAACAATCAATTTGTAGAGAGAGAGAGAGAGAGAGAGGGGGACGAAGAGAAAGAACTTTCCATTATTAGAAGAGATTTTTATGCTGTGATTTTTTTTTTTAAAATAGTAAATCTAGTGCCACAACAATTTTCACAACTTTTGCTTTTGCCACAACTTGTTTATGTGGCGAGTTGTAAGTGACGGAAATAAAATGGTGGATCCATGATTCTACCATCCATGAAAAACGAAAACAAAATAAAATTTGATTTTTACTTTTTCCCTAGAAAACAAGAAAACAAAAATGGAAAACGAAAATAGTTACCAAACATGCCCTTAGAGTAAATGATGTGCAAGTTTAGTGGAAGTAAAATGGTAAAGATATTACCAAAAAGTTTAATGATATTTTAAGGATGTTGGTTTAGAAAATATTTTTATGGAAAAGAAAAAATTAATTGATTTTTTCAATAGGCTTTTATATTTCACATAAAAATTATATAAAAAATTTTCAAAAATGGTCCATTAACAAATGTCTTAACTCTTAAGAGCACCTGGACCTAAATGTTTTACCAAGACATGCCATTACGTTTTTATTCACATCAACCTTTTTATTTTTATTTATTTATTATTTTTATAAACAAACAAAAATATAGAAAAAAGAACACAGTTCACGGGCACATAATTTTTCAAAGCACAAGCACTTGATCAAACAATACTACTATAATTTATATCAATCGTGAATTTCACTAAATTTCGAACATGAAAACTGGATTGGGTTATTGTAGAGCTCTGGAGTTTGGACCAGGCCGAGACTAGTGGCCTTACCATTAAAAAAGGGAGGAAAAAAAGTGATGCTCATCAGCATCCATCATTATATCATGACATAACATCTCTCGGTAATATGTAATAATTAACCCTAAGTTATATTATAAATTATTACTATTACTCTTTTTTTTTTTAATAAGAAATATTACTCTACTTAATCTTATATTAAGATATTTTTATTAATAAAATTATATTCGAATTATATTATATGGCATAAAATTAGTAAAATATGTTTTTGTCATATACTCATATGTCTCATTAACTGTGGAGTTGCCATTTCATCCAAAAAAAAAAAAAAAACTGTGGAGTTACCAGCAGAACTGGACCAGGCCGAGACATGCCTTGTCCAATGATGCACGGCCTTACACATTAAAAATAAAAAATAAAAACGCGACGTTCATCAGCAGATTTTTTAAGAAAATAACTATAAAACACAGGTTATATTATTAGTTAGGCAACGTTTTAAATTAATTTGATTTTTAAACAAATTGAGTTCAGAGGACTCGATTTTGTTCGCTGAAAATCGAGTCTAGAGGACTCGAGTTCCAAACTCGAGTGTGAGACACTCGACTTTCAGTGTAATTTTGCACAGCAAAATTGAGTCAAAAAAGACTTGATCCGTTAGAAACCAAATTAGTTTGAAATGTTACCTAACAAATAATATAGTCAAAATTTTATAGATATTTTCTTAAAAAATCCTCATCAGCATCCCATCATAACAAAACACACACTCTTGGTCTCGGGTTGCAACGTTTGTTTCAGAGATGGAACCTTCTCCTCCTCTTCCTTCGAGCTGGAAACTTGGTATGAATTTATTTATGTTTATCGATGATTATTATGGTTTATATTTATTATTAGTATTTTATTGGATTTTGCTTCTTTTTTTTTTTTTTTTCATCGTTCTAACCCTAATTTCTCTTCTCGTTTTTGTAGTGATTGTTTTGGGTTGTACTTGGGCTACTGCGCATATAGTGCATTACGTGTACGAAGTGTTATTGGGTTATTTTTATTAATTTAATTTTTAAAATTTTAAATTTGTATTGGCCTTTACTGACCCGTGTTGAATCTTTGGTTATGCAGCGCTCCTGGTCTACGCCTTGTCAAAGAAGACGAGTAAGTCTGATTTTACAATGCTTTCTTATAGTAAAGTAAACTCCTTAAAAAAAAAAAAACACTACTCATGCTCCAATTTTCATGATTTGCTCAATACGATGTTTTGTGTTTCGGCGTGATACCGTTCAGTCATCTTGTTACGTTCAACTTTGTTAATTGTATTGGATGTTACTGATTTTATGAATCAGTGTAACTGTTGAATTCTATGCAATTTAATCCGCTTTATAGTTTGGACTTTGGATCGTAATAACTGTGAAAGTCCTTTCGTTGACATTGTTTTGTCACGAAAATTGTGCCATTTGGTATATCAAGCATCCAGATAATTTGTTGGCTAATTTGGATTTGTTGGTTTGTAATATAAATCAAAGTTAGTAATTTACATATGTTACTTTAACCTTTTATGGACGTGATGAACTGGATTGGCCATCATCATTTGTATTCACTGTTTTGTGAAATAGTTTCTTTGTAATATCTATTTGTTCAGTGTTCACCCAGTATTGTATTATGCTTTTAATGAACGTATGTGTTTATGATCTTTGATAACATTGACTGGAATTGAAATGGTTCTGCAAAACGGTAGTGGCGCAAATGGTGCAAACCATTTGGACAAAACAAAGGAGGACTGAAAGAAGTTGCGCATGACAGTACTCCTATGCTAATATCAAGGTTATATGTAAATGGAAATTAAACCTGTCATCAATGCTAATAACATAGCTTTGGCCTTTTATGTGCAATGGTGTATGGGTTTGATGAATAAAGAAAATTTGGTCAATATAATAGAGTCAAATTTTTTGATCTATTTTATTAGACTCAATTTTGGCATTGCTGCCACTTTTGTTGGTTGCATCAAATTTGAAAGAGAATAAGACGTATTGCACATTGGTGGGGCTGTAATTATGAGACTTTACTCTCAATTAGAGTGTACAGTTTACCCCTAGGTCAGAGATATTATTATTTATAAAGTTTAAGAGAATTGTTTGTATTGATACGGAGGGTTGTTGTATTTGAGCACGTATAGCCTTATTAATTACATACATGTATATATATTTTGGGCATTTGTGATATTAATGTGTTTAATACAAATATATGTTTTGTAATATTTCTTTGGATGGGATATATCTTACATGCCTTAAGAGTTGTCTAAAATTTGGAATGCACACGAGTCTGTTATGAGTGCTTATTAAGTAAGCAAGGATGAGGCATTAGAGATGTTTATTGGGTTTATGGAATTTGCATCTTGTTATGCCTATTGGGTTGTTTATATGGTGATACTTTTATTATATTCCTTTTGGGCATCTTGTTATTTATTTAGAATCAATTTGAACAAATACTGTAGTTTGACTTCGTTTCTGTAATTATTCTCATAACAGGTATGCTAGAATCCATCGCATAATTTGCACGAAGGGAATAACGGCTGCACGCTCTATGACTTTGGGGGAGTTGGCTGAGGAACTTAGGTAAGTCTTACAATCTAAACAAATTTGTTACACATATTGAAAGACACTGTAGTATCACTGTGATCCTCTCACAAGAATCTCCAAACTTGATCTGCTCAAACAAAACATAATGTATGTGTTTGGCTATATAATTTTTTTTTCCTTGAATATAAAATGGGAAAATCAAATTCATTTTAATTAGTTGTGGTGGTTCCTGAAATTTAATTGGATTTTTGTAGATGTGCTACAATCAAAGCATTTGTTTTCGCCGTAGCTGGTGTTTGTTGCACATAAAGACACAAATTACTCATGTCTATTTATTTATGGATTTCACACTTTTGTGATCAATTAGTAAAGCTCTTGGACTAGAAAGTGAAACCTGTGTCCATTTATATTTTTTCTCATGTATAAAGAATTCTTACTGACTTCCCAATTTTCTTATGGTTTAGGGGTTATGGAAGTATATGGAGAAATTTGGCCGATTCTAATGAAAAAGGAGGTATGAAGTCAGATTGTGTTATGTCTCATGTACATGTGGAACCCGAAAAAGTAGCTGCAACAGATCCGTTTGCCTTCGGCTTTTAGATGCTGTTTGGTTAAGAAAAAAGGTTGTGTATTTTGTTTTAATTTTCAGTTGTTAATAGGACCAACTACTAAAAAGCTGGTTTGATTTTGTTATTTTGTATTCAGTTTTCATTTTCAGTATCCAAAAATAGTGAGTATGAATACAAAAGATCAATACCTTTTTGCCGCTTTCATTTTTACTGGTATTTTTGTAGAAAATCTCAAAGTTTTGTGTTGAATTTTTAATGGAAAGGTGAAAAGTGAAAAAGAAATGGCACAATTACAACTAAACATACACTCAAAAACTAAATCATGTAGAATTAGTACATTACCGAAACTGGTAAGATCACCTTGGGCTAGACACGAATAGAAGAACTAGTTGCAGAAGAGTCGCGGTTCTCATCTGTTAATGCTTCTTTCTTGATATACTACGCAATCCGCAAAAGCTTCACGGCGGTGAGGCTCATTGGGGTTGTGACATCTTTGAATTTGCTTGTGCATCCGCTAGTATTGTTTGTGTAACATGATCAAGTAAAACTTGTTTGTGTCCTTGGACATTGCAGACAACGTGATCAAGCAAAACGAAGCTTTGCGGAAGCGCTACAGCAAGGTCAACGGTGATAAGCTCTTGTTCCTGTTGGTGCAGGCGTTATTGCCTCTCTGCAGCCTCGGGATGCATAGGCTGGTCTTCAATTTTTTGGGTGCTTTGTTCTGGTTAATGTTGGCTATCATGGGGTGGAACATTCTTTATATGAGAATCTAATAAATAAGACAAGATCGTATATGTTATAATATATGGGTCGTACTTTGAATGTGGGACTTGGAGAAGTTGGCTGGTCAGTTGCTAGTTGCTACCACATGCGCATAGTAGCCAAGCCTTAATAAACGATTTTCGTGTAACGACATAAACTTACTGTTTTATCCTGTAAAATGATGCTAACAACCATACAATAAGACAAATATACAAATATCAATGGCAAATGATAACTAATGTTAGTATCTTTAAAACATTCTCTCCTCTTTTCGTATGTATATTAAAAATATTAGTGTTTGGTAGAGTAGTTTGAAATAAAATTTTTGTAGTTTTTTAAAATACGTATAGGTGAAAAAATATGTAGAAATATGTATAATATTATTTAGGAATAATTACACATAACCCACTTGTAGTTAGGGCAAAAATCACTTTGTCTACTTCTGATTTGAAAAGTATCACTTAACCCACCTGTAGTATGTTTCCGTCAATCTCTGTAACCCATCTCAAGCCCAGCCGTTACAAAAACACCCCTTAACACCAAAACACAACATAACGCGAATCAAAACACCTAAAACTTAGAAACTTTTCAAAAGAGAGACTTGTGGTGAGATCAACATGTTCTTCATGGTTTTTATATCTCTTTTTCAACCTATCCCGGCCCGGTGGTTTCATCTCGTCATGGTGGTTCTAGCTCTCCATAAGTGGTTACAAATTTTCTCGCCATTAATGAGTTGTGGCTCTCCATTTGGTGGTTTTGTGTCACCATTTGTGGGTTTTGTTGGTTTTTGCATTTGGGTGTGCTTTATTTATTTTTTTTTTTTGCAGCAATCACGGTAGTTATGGGTTCACAATAGAGAGAAAAGAAAGATAGAAGTTTTCCCCATTGCATCCCTCAACCCTTTGGCTAACTCCTCGAATTTAAAAAAAAGAAAAAAGAAAAAGAAAAAAAAAGATTGGAAACCAAAAAGCATAACATAAACTACATTTGGGAACCATTAACAACATAAACTGCTGCCAGCACCACCTTCACCACCACCACCACCACCACCTTCACCTCTCCTACCAGAACCTCCATAGCCACCCGACCCACCATTCGAAACCGCAGAAACTAGAAAATGATCAAAACCCAGTTGCCTAAATCGCATTTCAGAACAGCCCAAATTCTTAAACTCGGCTCCATGGCCAAAATTCAACGGGTGAGAGTAAGAGTGGCACGAAGAACAAGTACGAAACCCACTAATCTGAACTGGGTTTGCAGGAATTCGGGTGGAATGCGAAATGGGTCTACGAGAAAACCCCATGAAACTAAAAAAGAGTAGGGATTTACAAGTGAGTGATGCTGGGTTTGGAACCATTTGTTTTTGTGAAGACTGAAGAAAAATAGGTGTTGTGGGAAAGTTTGTGTGACTGTGCAGTGGGTTTTTAAGTTTTTATTTTTTGCCTTTTTGTTTTTTTTTAGCACACTGGTATAGGATAGGAGTGCAGCTCTTGGGTTGAGGGAGGCAATGGGGTTAGGCTTTTTTGTTTTTTTTTTTGGGTATGTTCTTCATGTTTAAAATTCGTGTGAATGGAGAAAGAGATAAATACCACTTTTTGATCTTGTTTCTCTTACATTTTTGCTCTATTTTTTGTTTTGGGAGGAGAGAGACATAAAGTTTGAGCCAAAATACCTGTTTACCTCTAATTTTAACAGAGGTGGGTTACGGAAAACAAACAGAATATACCACAGGTGGGTTAAGTGATACTTTTCAAATCATGGGTAGGCAAAATGATTTTCGCCCTAACCACAGGTGGGTTATGTGTAATTATCCCTATTGTTTAAAATGTGAAAATATGAGTTTGAGTAGGATGACCAAACAGGCCACACAATATATATATATATATATATTTAGAAACGTTTTATAAAAAAAATGATAAAGTAATTACTTTTATTTCTAGCTTTTTATATTTTTCATAAAAGTGATGTCAAAATTTTCTTAGGGAAAATTACAATAAACTCACCTATGGTTTGACCCATTCGCACTTTGCCTACTAATGGTTTAAAACTTAACACTTAGTCCACCTGTGTTTAACTCCATCTAATCTCTGTTACCCATGGGTTATGTGTAATTATCCCTATTGTTTAAAATGTGAAAATATGAGTTTGAATAGGATGACCAAACAGGCCACACAATATATATATATATATATATATTTAGAAACGTTTTATAAAAAAAATGATAAAGTAATTAATTTTATTTCTAGCTTTTTATATTTTTCATAAAAGTGACGTCAAAATTTTCTTAGGGAAAATTACAATAAACTCACCTATGGTTTGACCCATTCGCACTTTGCCTACTCATGGTTTAAAACTTAACACTTAGTCCACCTGTGTTTAACTCCATCTAATCTCTGTTACCCACCTCTGTTAAAAACTGGAGTAAATAAGTCTTTTTATTCATATTTTATGTCTCTCTCCTCCCAAAACAATAAAAAAAAATAAAATAAAAATAAAAACGCGCTATTTCAAATCCAGGAATATGCATCTTTTAGAACATGGCTTAAATCAATTTTTTTTCAAACCTACAACACAAGAACACTACATTTGTAAATATAGTTCAAAATTTTTAGTTACACAATACCAAAACCCTTTTAAAAACTAACCCATTTTCCTTGACTCCATACTGAAAACCCTCTCATTTTTCAAACCCAAAAAACCAAACTCAACACAAACCAACCTCCTTCTTGGATTGAAGGTAGCAGTAGAAAATCAAAGCAGCCATGGGGTTCCAGCAAACACCAAAGAGAAACACCAAAGAGAACCATCATCATCAATGGTGGCAGTGAACGAAGTAGCAACACCCACCAGCAAAAACAAAAAGAAACCCACAAACAAACACAAACACAACAACCAAAAAACAAAGAAACCCTTTGAACTCACCATCTGAAATCAAAACTCATCATACCCACCTTCTTCGTGAAAGCTCACCCCCACGAAGTCCACCCATAACCACCACAACCATTATCAGAACCCACATCCTAGCACCACCACGCCCACAATCCACAAAAAAACCACAAGCCACATCAAAGAGAGAAGGGAAAAGTGGCTCCTGGGTTTTAGGTTTTGCTCCTGGGTTCCAACTCTTAGGTTTTGCTCCTGGGTTTTCGATCTGGGTGGCTAATTGGGTTTTCGATATAGGTTTTCACTGTGGTGGCTAATTAACCTCCTCAACGCCATTGTCGAAGAGAGAAGGGATGAGTGAGACAGAGACCATCGAAGAGGGTGAGACAGAAAGAGAAATTTGAGAGAGAGAGAGAGAGAGAGAGAGAGAGAGATTAGAGTGAGACAAAGAAATGATGAACCAAATGTGTTGAGCTGTCCATTTGATGTTGTTTTGATACGCATCTTGTTTCTCTACAAAATCCCCTCTTTAATCTTGTTCCTTTGAGTTTTTTTTTGTTATTTTTTGTTTTTGGAGGAGAGAGACATAAAAGGGATGGTAAAATGGATTTTTACCCCTGATTTTAATAAAGATGGGTAACGGGGAGCAAACAGATAGAAGCACAAGTGGGCAATTGTTAAATTTTAAATCACGGGTAGGCAAAGTGCAAATGGGCCAAACTACAAGTAGGTTTACTGTAATTTCCCAATTTTCTTAATATAGTTTATTAATAATTTCTCCAAGGACACCTGTTAATATGACTCAATATTAATTATGTTAGGTTAATTTAAACTACAATGGAACCTAGAACCTGCAAAAATAATCATAACTTGTCAAAAATTTTGTTGTAAAAGCTCAGAATCAGTGATTAGTCAACACTAATCACAGTAAAGGTTGTTAAGAAATTAAGAAGGTTCACGAGTCGTTTGTCGAATGTCCATGGAGAACTCAACTTACGTACTCAAAAACATGTATTTTCAAAATTTATAAGGTAAGCTATGTATATGGTCATTCTCTTTTGCACCATATTTTAATTTCATCCTTAATCTTTCAATCATGTTAATTTGATACCAAACCTTTTAATATTGTGTTAATTTAATCTATGTCGTTATCTCTTAGATGAAATTGTTGACATGACTAACAACCAAAATATAAAATTAGTTTATTGCCACATCAACATAAACTAATTTTTTTATTTTGGTTATTAGTCACGTTAGCAATTACCATTCAAGAGAAAATGCATAGACTAAATTGATGAAGGGTTTGGCCCTATATCGTGGCCGATGACACCACCGGCACCAACCTCATTCCACAAAGCTTTTTTATTATTTAATCGTAAATATTTGATTAATAAAATTAGATTCGTATTATATTATATGTCATAAAATAAGTAAAATATGTTTTTGTCAAATGTCCCATTAATTGTGGTGTTACCAGCAGGACTGAACCGGGCCGAGACAGGCCTTAACAAATGATGACCGGCCTTACCCATTAAAAAAAAAAAAACTACTAAATAAAAACGCGATGCTCATCTGCATCCTATCACAAGACTCACAACATATACAAGTTCTCGGGTTGCATCGATCTCAGATTCTATATATCAAAAATTTCCCAAATTTGCATGATGGAAACGCCCCATATGAATTCATGTTTATTTACTATTTGTATTTTATTGGATTTTGGTTTTTGTAGTTCTAACCCTTATTTCTCTTCTCGTCCTGTAGTGAATACTCTTGGAGGTGCTGTTGCAGCTGTTGCTTTGGGGTATCTACTGGCTCACGCGCGCCGAAAATTGTAAGTGTTATTTATATTTTTATTAGGCTTTAATGAGACGATGCTAATCTGTGTTGAATCTTGCTCATTCATTCAGCTTTCCTAACCCATTAGCTGCTGCCGAACAAGCCAGGTATGTCCGATTCCTTTTTATTCACTAATTCATAGAAAACTCACTCCAGTCAAGTATTAGTTTATTGAAACAAATTTTTAGAATAACATTTGTTTCAATAAATTTTACTATTAGCATTATTGTACTATTAGTTTTCTAGTATGATATACCATTGTAGGGTATACTATGCATTTTGCCAAATATGATAATCCTATGATGGTGTTATAATACCACGATAACTCTTGCTATTATATAAAACTATGATGGTAATACATTATGTTATAGATACTGTGGTGGATGCCACGCTTTCCATTTTGTATTTTCGCCTGGATTTTGATTTTGGGTTCCTTTTAACCTCCTCTCCCTTAGTCTTTTTGGGTTCAACCTATGTGATTCACCAACTTGCTCTCATTTGCATCATCACGACTTCCTCTGTCCACCAGTGTAGCCGTCCTCTGGTCATGGTAGAAACTCTTTGGTTACCGTTCCAGCTGTTTTTAGGCCATTGTCGCAATATCTTGACATTCATCTGTTGTCGTTATCCATCGCCATCGTCAAAAATTTGCACATTTCATTCTACCTTGTGCTCGGTCCATTCTGTCATTCGTCCCGAGCTTATATTTCAAAATCCAGGCGTCATCAATCTTCTACCTTGAGTTTGGGGGGAGTGTTAAAGACATTGTGGTTTATACTTTGAAAGGTTTAATGGCCCAAGAGGACAAGGTATGTTGTTGACCCAACTAGGCCTAACCTTACTCCAATATGTATCCTATTTAGAGTTCATTGTATGCACAATTGAACGTGATAAAGCAATATCCGCTTAGGCTTTCTCTAGTGGATGTACACCACCAGGCCAAACCATGTTAATCCTTATGTTGTATCTCTCTTGTTTTCGCTTCTTTCTACAATGTTCTCTATTTCTTCTTTTGGGATCCTAATATGGTATAATAACAAAATTTGATCTTTACTCATTTAAAAATTTTTCGTTTGTCTACCTTCAAGGCGCCCACCTTTGCCACCATCATTAACAACCCACAAGATCCATATATATATAGTCACCAAAAATTTACTACTGTACACATCTGATTTGCTCTTCATCTCTTAAAAGTAAATAATAGTATCTTAACGCATTAGGTGATGACTATCAAAATATCCGCTGACCAGTTCAACCCCAACAATCTTTTTCAAATTGCATGAACATCCAAAAGTTTCATACCTCAAAATCTTAATGAATACAAAGTTTATAAATTTAATTGTACTGGACAAATTGAATCTGTACAAACTGCCACGCCAAATGTACAAAAAGCTCTCATGTCCAGCAATAATTGGACCTAGCCTTGGGTTGAGTAAAATTGTAATATCTTCACCTGCCAAATCCCTTTTTTGACATATGAACTCGACATGTGACCTAAATGCACAGAAGAAGAAAATTATATATTGCCCTTAAAATTTCGTTGTAAAGATTAATAAGAATCTGAATATATTATCTTTGTTCTATTCCTTTGAGAATTTTTCAAAGCAAAGTACCTGCAATGAACGAGGTTTGAACCTCCCTTTGATAAGCGCAGAGAAAAGTACCTGCAATGTATAGAATTTGAACTTCTATAATGTTTAAAACTAGCATCCTTTGACATAAGAAAAATTTATCATGCTCTACACAAAGGCATTGACTTGGTCTATATTTCCCACACCTACCACCATAAGGGCCTGCACTCTCTCTCTCTCTCTCTCTCTCTCTCTCTCTCTCATTACTTGTCTTCTTTATTCTATTTATTCTACTCCCCCCCTCCCCCTCCCCCCAAGTTCACGTATATTTATCTGTTTTTTATTTTAATATCATTAAAAAACATACTATTTTTTAGATCATGTGTTGCCTCATTGGATACTTATTAGCGACATTAACTATTTGATGTATTAAAATACCTTTCATGTTGTTTCCTAGTGGTGGGGGGCTTGGGATGAGTTTAGACTCAAATATCTTGGGTTTGATCCCTCACTAGGTGTTCTTTAGATTACCTTATACATGGACATGGTTCTAATAGATGGGGTCGTGTATGTGGGATTTGTCCCTTGAGGTGGACCAAAGGGCCCATTGAGGTTCCATGTCATTAAAAGTGAAATAAAATTAATCAAATAAAATTCCATTGAGTTCTAGTTCAAATGGAACTTGCTCCGCTTGAAATGGCAAGACATAGGGTGATGTTTTAGGTTTAAGACTCAACAATGTAATATTTAATTTACTAATTTAAAAAAGAAAGGTAAAATTACACCAATCTATATTGGGATTTTTTGAAATGACACTCCCATCCCCCCTTTAGGTCTCTATAAACATAATAATTTAGTTTTCAATTATGGAATATTCTACTTCAAAAATGAATGCTATTGATTAATAGGTACCTAAGTAGTGAGAGGGGGGCAGGGGGGGAGTCAGGGACGGACGCAGGATTTCAAGCTAGGGGGGGCCGGAGATAAGTGAAAAAAAAAAAAAAAAATTCAAACGCACATCCATATAGTTATTGGCGGAGCTAGGAAATTTTCTTAGGAGGAGCAAGTTAGTTATGCCTACATTGTGTAAATAGTTTAAGCCTACATTGGCTCAAACAGCAAAAAACTCAAGTTAATTTGACCCAAATTATGGCCAAAATTAAATTACTTTATTTCACAAACTAACTTTAAGTAAACTTGTGCCTACATTTTTTTTCTCTGTACTAAATTATTTGTGCTTAGGTTAATAGGTTTGAACTTACCTTTTTACATTTTAGAGCTTTTCTAAGAAGTTACATCTAATGTTTCAGCATTTAGGATAAAAAATTGATTAATAGGTATGAAATTTTGAAGATTTATACAATAATTTTTGTTAAAAAAAAGTGTGAACAATGAGGTGCAAATTACCATTTAAGTACAATTAGATCAAATCAAACAATTAAAAAATTATTTGTCCTCCTACTATTATCAGATATAAATAAATAATCTAATATTCTAATATAAACTACATTATTATATATTATTATTATTATTATTATTATTATTATTATAAATAGATTTATACAATATTTTTTTTTTTAAGGTTTTCATGGGCTTTTGAAAACTCTTGGACTGGCTGGCTGGGGGGCCTGAGCTAAAAACTAAGGGAGGCCCAAGCTAAAAACCAAGGGGCCCAAACCTTTTTTTTTTAAATTTTACATACTAAAATTTTTTTTTTTTGGACCCAGGGGGGCCCGGGCCCCCTTTGCCCTGCACCTGGGTCCGTCCCTGGGGGAGTGGACTTAACTTTTGTATAAATGCATTTATAGTTTTATAAAAACCTCAAGGGGAAGTGTTATTTTATTAAACGTTTAGGCGGAGAGTAATTTCATAAAACCTCATGGGGGGATGGTGTAATTTACCAAAATTTAAGGATCAAATTCAAATTATAGGATTAATGACAAGACATGTAAACTTACGGGAACTAATTTGTAATTTAATCTTTTTATTTACAGGGTAGGTTTGTTTGTGCCCACCTGCATTTGTGTTTTAACTCTCAAAAAAATAAAAAAATAAAAAAATCTTTTAAGTTCCACATTTAGGTTTATGATGCTAATCAATACAGTTGTGACCAACTATTTTATCCTAAGAATTTTTCACACTTTGTTAAGCTTGTTGATGTTGCAGGAAGGATATGGGTTTATGGAATTTGTATTTGTTTATGCCTATTGGGTTGTTCATATTGTATGACTCTCATTATAGAGATTCTGCATTGACATGGTGTTCCTTTTGGGCATCTTGTTATTTATTTAGAATCAGTTAACAAATACTGTTGTTTCCATTATTATTACCATAACAGGCTAGCTGCTATCCATCGCATAATTCGTGAGAAGGGAGAGGCTGCAAAATCTATGACTTTGGGGGAGGTGGCTAAGGAACTTAGGTAAGTGTTACAATCTAAACAAATCTGTTACACACATATTGGAAGACTCCATAGTAACACTATGATTTGCTCACAAGAATCTCCAAACCTGATCCGTTTCAAACCAAACATAATGTTCTTGTTTGGCTATAGAATTTTTTTCCTTAAATATAAAATGGCAAAATCAAATACCTTTTAATCAGGTGGTGGTTCATGAAATTTTATTGGAATTTTAAAGATATGCTACAATCGAAGTTTTTTATTTATTTAGTTTTTGTAGTTTTTATTTTTTATTTATTTTTTATTTTTTTCGTAGCTGGTCTTTGTTGCACAACTAGGCTTAAGGACACAATCATGACTCATGTCTAGTTCTTTATGGATTTCACACTTGTGTGATGAATAGTTAAACTCTTGGACTAGAAAATGAAACCTGTGTCCATCTATTTTTTTTTTCCTCATGTGTATAAAGAATTCTTACCGACTTCCCAATTTGCTTATGGCCTAGGGTTTATGGAGGTATGTGGCCCGCAATGGCTGATTATGAAGGAAACCATTGTATGAAGTCAGGTTATTTTATGTCCCATGTACAAGCGGAACCAAAAGATGCATTTGCAGTTGGTAAGAATTTGTTTTGATGTTGAGATAATATAATGCCGCAAATATTAGTTATTTGAATTTCGTAGTTTTCTTGTTATCTAAATTTGATCAAAATTGGCTAATTCTAAAGGAAAAGGAGGTATGGAGTCAGATTTTGTTATGTCCCGTGCACATGAGGAACCAGAAGAGGCAGTTGCAGCATAAAGAGGCTAGAAAATAGTTATGTTGAGATAACATAACACCTCAAGTATAAGTTGTTATTTGAATTTCATAATTTAGTTATTATTTGAATTTGAGTTGTGGATTTGGATATGGACTATTTAGTGATTGGACTCTTGTGAATAGGATTAGATGATTAAGTTATCTTGTGTCATTTGAATTTCAGTCCAAAATGTGTATAGGATTAGATGTTTAAGTTATCGTGTGTCATTTGAATTTCAGTCCAATATGTATTCAAACGTAAGTATGAATTGTATTGTTATACTCATTTCTTCTTCTTCATTTGTTTGTTTGTTTTTTTTTTTTTTTTTTTTTTGGTGGAAAAGATTTCAGCAATTTTATTGAATAGGGAAAACAATTACAAGTTGTCTAGATTCATAATTTCTTGAGGTAAGCTACCGAACTGGATAAAATGATCATTTGCCTCGGGTTTTCTTGCTAGAGCATGAGCAGTAGCATTCTGCTTTTGACACACAAATGAGAAATACTCCATTGGAATGATTGAGTTAATACTTTTGTATCCTGTGTAAGATTTCCAAATGGAGCTAGAAGCCTAGAACCACCCACATGTACTGTTGAATATTTCAAGTAGAACCTGCAAAAAACCCAGACTCTTTGCATAATGAGCTGCATGCCTAGCCGCAAGAGCTTCAATTTCCACCACAGTTTGTGGTAACGGAAGTCTCTAGGCCATGGCTGTTAATATTCTACTGGCACTATTTCTCACGACCACTCCCACGCCCATTGAATTATGGCTTGGGAACCTTGCACCATAAAAAGAGGACAAAGTTTCTCTGCAATCTAAATTGGAGGAAGTCTCTCCAAATTATGTTGTTTCAACACCAGAAAGTGACATTTGTCCAACCCAACTAAAGCTCAAATTTAAGAACTCTCGTTAACTCAAACGTTAGACCACTTCTCCATATCTATTTTTATTAAAAAAAAAAAAAAAACTAATTGCTAACCCGTGCATGCATTGAATAGTTAAATTTAAAATCACATATATTTCTATTAACAGAAATAAAACAAATGTGTGACTGCTTTTTAAACAGCGTGCACCTCCAAATTCTAATTAACATGGAATATGAACTTAAATAAAATCAAATTTCAAATTTTCAATAAGAGCCTAAATACCAAATTAATTTTAGGCGTTTTTGGTATTTCTGCAAATAAGAAAAAATTATAACTACCCATGGAATCAGAACATTGTTTTTTTTGTAATTTAGTATAATCAATTCATTTTTAAGAACCGGGCTAGCTTTTAAGGAAATTCACCCTCTGAAGATACTCCCACACAAATTAGAAGAAGAAAGAAAAACTAATTTCAACCACAAATTTAAGACTATCTTAACATTAAAAATAAATTAAAAAAAAAAGAAAGGAAAAAAACAACAGTAATTTATGAACAACACATTTGGTTATATCCTCACAAAAGGATACAATTAGGAGAGTTTTGATTGAATATATTATATCCAAATAATAAAAAATTTAGCAAATAGAAAATGCCTAACCTTGATTTGATTTCTCAAATGTAGCAACCCAAGAAAAAGTGCTAAAGAAGGAAAAAGTATGAATGGCTGTAACCGTAGCTCAAGAAGAAGAAGTGTGGCTAGTATGAACGGCTTGAAAAACAAATGTGCGTTATGTAGTTAAAAAATAAGTTAAAAAAAAAATCACAATAACTATAAGGATTATGAATGAGAGAATTTTTTTTTAACTTTTTTGTTTAGATCGATTCAAAAGTTCTTCAAACTCTTTTTTCATTATTTATTATTCTTATACACACAAACAAACTTATGTAACTTTCGTATTAAAAAATACTTTCAATAAAAATATAAAACATCTTTACTTGATCAAACCTTGATCTGACTACCTAACTCATCATATTTATATTTACAACATGAGGAATTTTATTGTAGGTCTGCAAGTATTAAATATAAATAAAAAGAGGAAAAAAAAAATGTATTACCTGAATTTATGTTTTGTTGAATACGTGGCTAATGTGCCTTTGACTTTTTTTAGAGCTCTCACATTTTTACACATCAACATTATTTAAATAAAAAAAAATATTCTGATTAGAAATTATAAAAAAAAAAACACACCACCTATTATTTTATTATCAATGTTTGAGTTTGAGTTTAAGTTGTACTTATTAGAAAGATAGAGTTTTATTTCTTATTAAGTTTGGACTATCACAATATAAGAAACTTACATCAGAAACCCCATTGAAAACCCGTATCAAAATCCACGATCAAACCAGAGATCCAAGCCCATATTAGAATCTCCAATAAAAGTCCAGATTTGATTTGTGAGGAAGTCTTGGGCAATGATTGAATCATTTGTGCAATTTCATGTTATGTTTTAGTGTTTTAGAGTTTTAAATTCATGTTATGTTTATGTCTAGGTTTGGTTTGCTTTTTATAGAGTTAAAAACAAAATAAGAAACTAATTAAAAAATAATAATAATGTGGCAAGCTTGGTCAACAAAAAGTCAAAGGACTATAATAAAAGGAGCCCCATCGAGTAAACGGGTCTGAAAAAAAAAATAGAAATTTAAAAAAAAAAAAATTAAGTGTTGACCTGGAAAATTGTGGAGCTAAGTAAAAAAGTCGAAAGCTTCGGGTTTATATATAATATAGTGTATATATATATATATATATATTATTTCTCACCATCACTAAACGCTCAGTCCTTTCTCTCTCCCCCTCCTTCAATGCAAATACCTTCTCCATCTCTCTCTCTCTCCTTTTTTTTTTTTAATTTTAATTTTAATTTTTTTTATAGGAACTATCAACCCAATTGAATGTAAGGTAAGATTATAATTCATATGCACACAAACAACAAATTAAGTTCTAGCATTAATATCATATTGTACTTCTATTGTTGGTAGTAACTAATAACAGCAATTGCCTTTTTCATCAACAAAATACCAAACAGAACCTATATGGAGAATGGGATCATTTATTTTATAGCAAAATATGTCCACATCTGTTCCACGGATATAGTAATTTCATGCTATTTCCTAGTGAATTATACAGAGATAAATTTTTGGGTCTCATTGAACAAAAGTAAACAGAACCTACAAGTGATGTGATTACAACTGCTCGACTTCCTTGCCTATTAGCCTTTGCATCATGGAACACTAGGAAGCATGGCTTTTAATGAGGTCAACCTCTTCTCACTTTTTATCAATATCAATGTTTTTCTCTAGATTGGGTTCTGAAACAAATCACTAGCAGCATTATAAGTATTGCGATCAACACCTTGCATACCATTTTATAACAGCAAATAATATCTTGTAGAATATATGGGTCATTAGTTTGAGGTGTTGCAGTTCCATTTGATTTCAAGATAGAATTAATCCCCCTTGAATTCTCAGTGTCCTTGTGCTATTTCTTATTGGGACCTGAAACACAAAAGCTATGCTGACTGGCGCTTGTTGTATCCATGTAAAACAATGGCATTAAGTCATTAACATTCTCCCTTGAGTGTGCATGACAGTTTCTGCCAGACCTTTCTCCACCAATTACAATGGCTTACTCTCCAGTGACCTTTGGCTTTATAAATATTGTGTATAGCTCTTCATATGTAGGGCATCCCCATTTTCTGTATGGCTTAATCTCCGGATGCACCTGTGAGTTTCACAAGTTGAAATTTTGAAATGAAATTAAAATTAGATGGGGAGAGAGAGAGAGAGAGGGAGAGATCTAGCTCTAGCTCTAAAGAGAAGAAAATATTTACCTAAACATATTCCACACGAGGTCATCAACATCCACCATCTTCCAACAATAATTCTTACCGAAGCTGCCATGGTTATACAAAAGTTTTACAATGCAATATCGTTTTATTTAAAAAATTAGGTGTTTTTTTTTCAGTTCCATCTTGTCTTAATTTAGACCTGTTAGCGTCTTTTCGCAGATGGTATTATGCCTCCTCATTAAAGCCACCGACACACGTTTGGAAGGTAGTTCATTTCCTCAATCAACAATTCTACAAATATCTTCTCCAGGTGTGGTGGACAGTTTGAACTGGACCAAACTTCCTCTGATTGCTCTTGATTTGTTCGATTATCAATCTAGAATATGAAGGATTTTGCCACGTTTAGGTATAAAAAAAGATTAACTTTCTAATAATTTCTATCTTTGATATTCATAACCAGCATTGTAATTAAACTAACCAGCAAAAGGATGATATAAATACAATCCCTTAATTCTTGCATATGAAAAATAAAATGCTTTGTGCTGTCAACAATTTGTATTACATTATGAAGTAAAATTTGAATGGAGGATGTAATAGAGCATATTGACTCTCATAAACCAAAATCCATGCAAACATAATATGATTACCCACTAAAATACTACCTTCAATCTAATTCAACCTTGAAATATAGACAAATCTCAACACAACCTCTTTATATGATCAGTGGATTGTAGTAGCATTATTCCTTTGTGATTATTAGAGCAAATGAAGAAGAATTACGAGGACCAACATGAATAAGAAATACACGAACATTCTTTACTTGAATATCATTGCAAAAGTTTTGCATTAAAATACAAGAACAATTTTGGTACTTAAACTAGTCATTGGTATAATGACAGAGATACATTCTAATGGACTTGAAATGGCAAGTACTTGCATATTCTTGAACCACGTTGATTGCTAAAATTGAACCCAGTTGACCCTCTTCTAACTTTGCGCATCAATTACACATCAGAACAAAACTAAGAGATAATAATCAAAGTTTAAGAACACATTGTTCCCCTATAATACATAAAATTAGCCCATTCAATTCACATTTATAAGGGGAACAAATTTGCCATAACAGTAGAGGTAAAAAAAGCAAGGTGTTTGGTATTCCACTTTCTTAATAATATAGCCAGCTACACACACACACACATATATATTTATATGTAGGTATGTATGTATAGCAAGCATGCCCCCTCAATATAGTGTTGACAACATAAATAAGAGAAGAAATAGATACTCTTCATACCATGGATGGCTTCCGTATTGTCTTCCTTGTAGACTCCAAGGGGTGAGCCATGTATAGATAAAAGCATCTCACCAGGCTTAGGCAGCCTCAATGTTTTGGGTGTCATCCCAATAGATAGCCGTTGGCTACTCACCTGCAAAAATGATGAGATGTCACATCAATTCATGCCTAGTTAATAGCAACTGCTCCATTAGTTTGAGGACGGTAAGATGAAGACTTGTGATGCTGAATATTGAACTGCCATAGCAGCTTTTCTATTTCTCATTTGAAATGCAGCCCATTGTCAGAGATAATTTCATGTGGTACCCCATATCTTCAAATGATGTTGGTCTGAATGAATTGAGCAACTCTTTGAATTCAGAACCTAGTAATGCAGTTTTTACCCATTTAGTGAAGTAATCAATAACTATGAGTATGAATTCATGGTCATTGGATGCTGTTGGATGAATTTTTCCAATAATGTCTATTCCTCATGTGGAGAATGGCCAAGGAGATGTCATGGTATGTAGTGGCATGCGTGGCATGTGCTTCAGATCTCCATGGACTTGGCATTGATGACATTTTCGAACATGAGCCGTACAATCGTAGAGTAATATGAACCAATGTGTGGTTCCATTTTTATATTTATAGCCCAAAGATTTTGGTGCACAATTTGCAATTCTTGATTAACCCAGGGAATCCTCCAAATCAAAAGCCCAAAACCTTATGACAACACACCCCAATCCTATGTATTTTTCACAAAATTCCCTAGAGAACACAAGGGAAAAGATCATCATAAATATCTCTAGGATGTCAATGGCGTACTTCTTCTTTCTCTCCTTAAATTATTGTTATAAGGTGTAATCCTTTTCCTATTCTATATTTCTTTCTTGCTTATCTCTTTGTTTAAGATCTGAAAAAGTTTCTCACTTTTGGTGTTATAACACAATTGAAGGTGCAATGAAACAACATGCCTCAAAGCAAATATTTGTTAAAATAGGAGGCTTTTTTCTTCGAACTATGGAAATGGTGGAAAATTAGACGAAACTCAAATGCGATTGACACTAGAGACAGCATGATCGACCATTATTCACAGTGCACGGAATCAAATGTCATGCTAAGTTGTGTAAGCTCTAAACTTAGTTCCTTAAATTTTTGGTATTTGATATTTCAATTTTTTATTTTTATAGTGAGTCTGAATGTTTGACTTAAATTATTTTATCTTAGGAAAACAAATGTGTATTAGCTTATTTTATTGTTAATAAGCTAATTGTTTTGTCTTGCATGAATTTTTAGATGAGTTTGTGGCCATGTTTAGGGAAAAAAATTGAGCCCAATTATATAGCTACACATATGGTAATTGTTCTTGATTTTACCCATTTGAAAATTTTGTATTTTGATACAAACCCCATGGTTTTGGGATTAAAGATTTTATAAGTTTACCAATATGTAGAGAAAATTGCATGACTTTTACATAACTTGAAGTGAAAAGGCACTATGATGTCTAATGTGATATGGAATGGTTATATATTTCTTATGATTTAAAGAATTAATTAAAGTTTAATGTGCCTTTATTATTATTTTTACTGTCCCAACCGAAAGAAAACAGGGGAAAAAAAAAAAACCTAGAATCAGCATTTTTTACCATGTTTAAACCATCTTTGCTGACATTATCCCACCAAGAAATGGATGAAGTTGTATTTCTTATCAGCTAATTATTCTGTCACATACTATTATATGGGGAACACTATATAATCATATCTCTCTATATTTGGATTTATAATCCATGTGAATGTTTTTTCTAGCAATATTGGGACTTAAGTGATGCAGACCACTTTGAAACTAGCTTTTAGAGAATAAATGGGTGGTTGGTAGTTTGCTTCACCATGCTGATTTTTGAGATCACAAATAGGTTAGTTTGGAGCTTCCATCTATGCCACCTTGATAAACTCTTAATTCAACCCTTAAATTACTATTACCTTTTAAGGTATATCAAGATTGATCAACTATAAAAATACTACAATATATGTGTTTGAATGCTTTAGGTAATGTTTAACAAACAAAAAAATTTGACCCTCATTATCTATTCAAATGGAAAGAAGAACAAAAAAGGATAAAGCAAAAAAATGCATACCGATCCCTTGAGTTGAGTTTATTCATTTTGAATTTTGTCAAGAGATACACTACCAAATTTCCAATTTCTTTGGAGCTACTACCACTACCAAAGGTCTGGCTTGCTATAGGAAAATATTCAATTGTGTCATTTTTTTTATTCATTTCTGAATAGTTGAGTGCTATTTGTTGCTGCTTTGAAATCCATTCAAGGATTTGTTTCTCATTATCCTAGAGACTTAGTTGATTTTATTGTATGAGTTCCTTTGATAAGTGCGCCACTATTGATGATGTATTGACCATTTAATAATAGAGAGTAGCAAACAATATATAATATATAAAACCTTTTTAATGTGAGAGGGTTTGGTTAAAATGTTATGTTTTTCCCATTCTGCTAACTTTTTATCTCATTTGTTTATCATCTTGTGATTTTATGCAACTATTTTTGTTTCTTTAGATCGCAAGCTAGACCAAACTAATGAGCCATAATGGATTAAGGAATGCCGATGAATTTGTTATGTGGGCTGATAGGCTCATCATACCTTAATTTTCAAGATTATTGGTGATTTAGTAACAAATGTCTTGGTGATTAAAATAATATCACACCAACTTGGAGAATTGGAGGAGTTCTTGCTTTCTTGTGCATTTGGTGATAGACTCTCAATGTAATAAGTAGCTTCTAATCCAAAATTTTAGGTGCGGATGATTCTTAACATTGACTTTTCACACTTACTATGTAAAGGAAGTTTTACTTTCTTACTATGGTAAATGGTGATTCAAATGAAAACTTAAGATCAACTTTATTTATTTATTATTATTAAGAAGAAAAACGAATGAAGTTGCTAATATTATTATGCCTACATCGTAATTATCTTTGTGTGTGCAAGAATAATTATAGGTACTAATAATCTTTTTTAATTTGAAAATGTACAAAATTTATACTGGCATTTCTCAATGTACCTACATATGTGAATTAGCTTTCTCCTAGAGGAATACACCTGTCAATAGTAGTACAAGTCCCTCTTTAAGAGAGCTTTGGTTGATACATTTAGTCTGGTTAAGAGTGCCTTTTTCATGCTTCTCATTTTCAGTTTTTTGTGAATAATTAGCTACTAACATCCTTATAAAACTTGCAAGAGAAAAAGATTGATGCTTCCCTTTAGGTTCTTATCTTATCCTTGCTAATGACAAATTGTGAGATGCTTTCACATATGAGGTTTGTCATGCTTTTTGATTTTGTTATTATTATTATTGTTGTTGTTTTTAAGTTTTCCCCTTTTATTAAGATCCTTGTGTATTGCGAAAGGCCAAAACCGGTTATTCAAAAAACTGTTCATTGCACTCTACCTCATTACTAACACAATGGAGATTAATCTAGCATTTTTATCATGTACAGGGGAAAAATGTAATTTCTTATTTTATCAATTTTTGAATGGGTGTCAAGTGTTTGCTTGACTTTTGAATTAATCAAACATGCTATTACTCTTAACCTTTAAAGCTTGAACTCTCTAATTCTTTCCCCCTTTCTAGGTTGTCACTTTGGTTAAAACCAATCTAGGAGTTAGAACAAGTAGCAAAGAGGTTGATGTATGAAGCATACCAAAGAGGTTGTGCAGGATCAAGGAGATTCCTCTCACATTAGATGTGGAAGCACCCTTCCTTGACTTGATACTAAGGTTTGGTTTTCTACAAGAGTGGAAGATGAAGTGCAATAAAATCAAGTGGTTCCCAATGATAGAAAATCATATTGTTGTGCTATTGATGGTTATGTAAACAAATTCATTAGAATGTGAATGTGTACTACATAATCACCTTCTAGTGTAGAGCTATATTTGAAAGCTTAGTTTCTATAGTTGTTGAATTTAACTAGAAAACATGCCTTGTTTGATTTTGTAAAGAACCATTGTCTAAAGTCAACTATGATTACAAGGTTGACATAGTGCTTGGTAGCGGATGTATAACTATATTTGGTAGTAATACTTTGTATCAGCTAGAATCTTGTTTTCTTCTTCTTTTATGGGGTCTTATGGGTTTACAACAACAACATAGATTATTATGCGATTTGAAGGACTTGTTTTTACTAAATGTATTGCTACTTTTGTGTTTACAACATAGATTAATATGGGATTTTAAGGACTTGTTTTTACCTAATGTTTTGCTAATACAATTGGATCAAAATGTTATTTTGTATTGGTTAGTTGTCCATTACACTTTTAAATTTTTACACTAATATAGACAATGGGATGGAAATTGAAAATTTAACACAAGAATAAGGTGTCAACTTTAAATTTTAAAGTTCGACAAGCATGTGATTTGCACGTGCAGCCCACACTAGTCTTTAAAAAAACAAGAAAGTAATATCAGTAACATAACAAACCAAAGCTTCAATTTCACATAACATTTCAATATATTTTGTTGAAATTTATGTGAAATTTGAGCAAATCAGTTTTCTTATCAATTTTAAAAACAACCCGATGCTCATGGACAACCTTGATGGATCCAATGGAACTGAAATTTTGAAATGGATCAATCATAGTGAAATTTTAGAGAGAGAGAGAGAGAGAGAGAGAGAGAGATTTAGTGTTTGTGTGTGCGTGTAGATCTTGATATTTTGCACTTGATTCTACTATATAAAGGAATGAAAAAGAATTAAAGAAGTGCCTTAAAAACCTAGAAAACTCTTTAAGGAAAAAAATCTTAACCCAAATATGAAATTTATTCAAAATTCCAAATATTAAAAAAAAAAGGTACAATTAGATATATCTATACTAGCTGTAGGGCCAGAGAATTTGGCAACCCCGGCCCATTTTATACTGAGCCCAAGGCCCACGCCAAGGAAGAAGGAATGTCCGAGGACGAATGAAGAAGGCCCAAATTGTCGAGGAGCATAGCAGAGGATAATCCTGTCCTCGGTCAATCAAGATCATTGAAGGGAAGAACGGCACACCATCAAAGGCAGCCTCCTAGAGCATTCCAAAAAGAATGACGAGTATGATGGACCAGCCATGGGAGCATGGTGGAGGAGCAATTCAAGGAGAAACTGTCACCCCTGCATTAAATGCCTCCAACTAATGTTCTGGGCGCATTGATGAGGAAATGACTCCTGAACAGTGCTACCTCGGTTACCACAACTCACAGAACGCCAAAGAGGGTGTCTGATAAGACAGGCACTCAAGTATAGGCTTGGATAATCAATAAGTGAAAGGTCAAGATCGTTTAAAGAGAACTATATAGTTGGAGAAACCCACCATAGAGAGGGGGTGGTTGGAAAAAAGGGAGAGAAAGCATCATGGAGATCTCAAAAACTCTGGCAACCATTGTCACTCAATATATGTAAAAGTAGAGGTCCTCGGATTGTGCCGAGGACAAGCTTTCTTTGATAAATCCAGTTTATTTCTGTTTGATCAGCATAAAAACCCATTTTAACTGTTATCCCTCACTAAAGCCCAGCTCTTCAACTCACTCTCTACAAATTCATTGTATTGGGTCCACTAGGCCAAGATCTCATTCATTTTTGGGCTTAGTCTGAAAACCGAGACCCTACAGTAACATATTAAAATTCTTACCTAAATATAATACTATTTATGATCATTTTTTTCCTAATTTTTAATAAGATAGAACGTGTGGTGTTTTTTTTATTGAGTATATGTGATTGGTTTTTTTTTTTTTTTTTAATTTTTTAATTTTTTAATTTTATTTTATAGTTCATTAATATTAAATTTTTAGTATTGTGCACTCATTAATTCACTTAGAAGGAAGATTTAAAAACTTAAGTGCACACATGGCACAAACTTAAGTGTATAATTATGGTGTGGTTCCCCCTTAAATTTAGATGCATGACGCAAAATTGGATTCTAATGTCAAATTTTAATTGAATTTTCTCTAAACCTTTACCTATATATAATATATATATATTGTGGGAGACAAAACTAGCCCGAGGTAAGATCCACGAGATACAATTTAAATGAATGACACAATCTATTTATAAATGAGCAATATGGAATAAACACTCTACAATGGGAAACCCAAATAATTGATTTCATCGACACCATATATTTTAGATGAAGCTAAAGTATTACAATTGGAAATACTTCTTTTTCCCGTTGTGTTACCCTCTCTCTCTCTCATATAGATAACTTTTCTTCCTTCTCTCACATTTTTTCATTATTTTTCCACTCCTAAAATCCTCCCTCATATTTGCCTATCTTCCCCTTTATTAGGTACATTCCTTGTTTAAATCTCTACAGCTATCTCTGTCGCCATCTAATTTTAGGGATATTTTCCTCTCCTTTATCGGTTTCCTCCCTTCCCTTATCCTCAATTTTGACTTTTGAGGATGTTTGTATTGTTCAGGTTGTCTCATATGCATTCAATGCGGCAGAGGTTAGGTGGAAATCCCTCATTAATGCAAGGCAAAGATCTTTAACCTTTTTGCATGTTCTGGAAGTCTCCCCGAGATTCTAGGTACCTTCTGGAAGTTAGATATAGATTATCTGTGCATCTTCCCTCGGGTAAGCTCGGCTTTCTCTTGCTTATTGATGCTTCACGGGAAGACTTGCTAAAATTGCTCTCCTCTTCTGGGTGCTCGGGATTCCCCTGTGGCCTTTCTTCCATACCCTATATAGCCCATTGAGCCTTGTTACAAATATATATGCCTACCCCAATTCATCCATAGGGCCAATTGGGACTTGGGCTTTAGGCCTAGAGGGGGACTCTTCCACCCCCCCCCCCCCCCCCGGCACCCACACATATATATAATTAGATTTCAATTACTCTAATTTTCTGTCAAATGTCCCTTGGTTCAATTTTAATATAATTTGTTATATCTCAATTTTCATAACTCATTTGTAAAATTAGTTATTATTGGTACTCGTTTTTGCAAGTCCATACCCAAAAGCCCATAAGGAGGAAAGTCCAATGGAAAGCAAGCCCAAAGGCCCACCAAGAAGACCAAGAAACAAAAAAGAAACAAAGCCTAGACTTACCCTAGGCTGAGAAAAAAAAAGTTAGGGAAAATGATCTACAGCAGAATATAGATTTGCTGCAATACAAGTTTTCTATAGAATACAAGTCTTTTACAGAATACATATCTTCTGCAGACTGACTTTGGCAAATAAAGGCAAATTGAGTCTAATACCCTTTTGATCCAGAAAACATTATGTGGCCTACAAAGGTCCAAATCCTTTAAGAAACAGGAAGAATTAGATACCCGTAAGTGAGGCTTATTTAGATCATGTTATGAATGCTTAGTGAAACCTATTGATGGTCGAGGTGAAATTTTAGCTTTTGAATCTAGATTAATTGAATCACCGGCTCCTGGTATTATTTCGAGACGTTTCGTATATGAACCCCTTTGAACCAACATATACTTTATTGAGATAGGTAAACTTGGGAAACTCCCCCTCTAAGAACCGTATATGAGAATTTCATTTTGTATAGCTCAAACAAAAACCACCCAAATACTGGCTAGAATGAATTGTAATATGGTCTATATACAAATNTTCCTTGTTTAAATCTCTACAGCTATCTTGTCGCCATCTGAATTTTTAGGGATATTTTCCTCTCCTTTATCGGTTTCCTCCCTTCCCTTATCCTGCAATTTTGACTTTTGAGGATGTTTGTATTGTTCAGGTTGTCTCATATGCATTCAATGCGGCAGAGGTTAGGTGGAAATCCCTCATTAATGCAAGGCAAAGATCTTTAACCTTTTTGCATGTTCTGGAAGTCTCCCCGAGATTCTAGGTACCTTCTGGAAGTTAGATATAGATTATCTGTGCATCTTCCCTCGGGTAAGGCTCGGCTTTCTCTTGCTTATTGTATGCTTCACGGGAATGACTTGCTAAAATTGCTCTCCTTCTTCTGGGTGCTCGGGATTCCCCTGTGGCCTTCTTCCATACCCTATATAGCCCATTGAGCCTTGTTACAAATATATATGCCTACCCCAATTCATCCATAGGGCCCAATTGGGACTTGGGCTTTAGGCCTAGAGGGGGACTCTTCCACCCCCCCCCCCCCCCCCCGGCACCCACACATATATATAATTAGATTTCAATTACTCTAATTTTCTGTCAAATGTCCCTTGGTTCAATTTTAATATAATTTGTTATATCTCAATTTTCATAACTCATTTGTAAAATTAGTTATTATTGGTACTCGTTTTTGCAAGTCCATACCCAAAAGCCCATAAGGAGGAAAGTCCAATGGAAAGCAAGCCCAAAGGCCCACCAAGAAGACCAAGAAACAAAAAAGAAACAAAGCCTAGACTTACGCCTAGGCTGAGAAAAAAAAAGTTAGGGAAAATGATCTACAGCAGAATATAGATTTGCTGCAATACAAGTTTTCTATAGAATACAAGTCTTTTACAGAATACATATCTTCTGCAGACTGACTTTGGCAAATAAAGGCAAATTGAGTCTAATACCCTTTTGATCCAGAAAACATTATGTGGCCTACAAAGGTCCAAATCCTTTAAGAAACAGGAAGAATTAGATACCCGTAAGTGAGGCTTATTTAGATCATGTTATGAATGCTTTAGTGAAACCTATTGATGGTCGAGGTGAAATTTTAGCTTTTGAATCTAGATTAATTGAATCACCGGCTCCTGGTATTATTTCGAGACGTTTCGTATATGAACCCCTTTGAACCAATCATATACTTTATTGAGATAGGTAAACTGGGAAACTCCCCCTCTAAGAACCGTATATGAGAATTTCATTTTGTAAGCTCAAACAAAAACCACCCAAATACTGGCTAGAATGGATATGTGTAATAAAATGGAATCTATTCCAAACATATATGCCATGGTTCCTTACTTCAATAGGGTACAAATATCTAGTATAAAAGGATAAGAGTGAAAACTAATATGAAGAAACACGATGAAAAGAAACAAGGAACGACAAAAAGTGTCATCAGCAAGAACTGCATAAAGGAAAGAAAATTCAAACCAAAGGAAACGACAAACATAGCTGGAAACGCACAAAGAAATAAGACAGCCATAGCAACAAGCCAGCGATAGAAAATGGGTGAAGGAGAAAGAAAACAAAATCAAAGAAAAGACAAAAATAGCAAGGTAGGTGAGTAAAGAAAGCTCTGGGCTTTGCCCTTCTACATCCCAGCCATGAAAGGGAGCAAGACTCACAATCGATGATGTGTAGAGAGTGTGGTTTGGTGGAGGGAGGAAAGGACCTAGATTTGGTATCCTGCCAAGACCAATTTTGGGAATATGCTTTGCTAGGAAAGTATTATTACCAAAAATGGGAAGAAGGTAGGTGGGAACCATCTGATGCATATTAGAGAATGAAGACAAAGGGAATTAATGAGAAAGAGAAAGAGAGACAAGGTTATTGTGGCCGGTTGGCCTTTACCCAAAAAGAGGAAAGAAGTTGTTGCCAAGCAAGTAGTGGGACTAAACCCAAAACTAGTGGCCAAAGTTAGTGGAATTGAACCCATTTGCACATGGCCAATACGTTGTAGGTATTAACTGAATGCTTGCAGCAGACAAAATGGTTGGTGAAAACAAGGGTAAAGAAGGAAAACCACCTAGGCTTGATCTTGGGTATAAAAGGAACAATACCCATGAATATGGGAACAACTACAACAAGAGCGGTAGGAAGAACAACATAGAAATCAAGAAAAAACATATGAAGGAAGTCTGAACAAGGAGTTGAAAGTGAAAGAAGAGAGATAAAAGAGAAAGAACGTCATATTTGAGAGAAGAGAGAGTAGAAAATACACGGCAAAATTAGCTTGCATAACTAGGAATCCTTTCCCTCCCTCAGAAAACACCAAAGCACACTATTTGCAATCTCCAAAGGATGACTACTCTGACTCACATTCCAAACCACTTAACTTTGTAGCCTAATTGGGTAACAAGGCTGTGTGAGTTAGAGTTGAGCTCTCTTAGTCATTATCCTGCTGAGAATGCCTTTCTTTTAGTTCATGATTATGCTAGCAGAAACCTTATGTATTCTTTGCTGACACTTGTATTTGTATGTGAATACATATAAGCATATATATGAATATATGTATGTAAATATTTGAGAATACACTAACCCATGTAAATAAACATTTACTTGATGGGTATTTTTTTTGGGTTTTAGAGTTTATGTGCAGAAAGTGGAGAAATATTTCTACAGAAGAAAATGGAGAATAGTCACCCACATTACAGAAATGCGCAGAAAACTTTACTGCACAGCAGAAAGTTAAGCAAAGTCAGTTCTGCAGCAGAAACTAGAGAAATGTTCATTTTGCGGTTGAAACAGAGAATAAGCCCAGTTTGCAACATTGTTCCTTGAACTTTGGACTCAATGTTTATGCACAAACTGGCAGTAATGGAATGGGATCTTGGAGCCTATTTTGCGGATGTGGCAGACCCAACTTCCTTCTTAGAAATAGCCTAGACTAAGAGTTGTCTAATACCATCAAGACACGTGTCTAAGGTATGAGATGGGTAAATAAATAAATAAATGAACAATTTGCTTACTCTAGCAAATAATATTCTTACAAGATTTTTGAAAGAGTTGATAAAAAGTTCATAAACAAACATTGATAATATTCAACTAACATATATTTTTTTTTTTTGTTTTTTTTTTTTTTGGGTCTAAAATAGCACAATCAAAGAATGAACAAATTGTATGCATAATATATCAAAGTGAAAGTTTAATAAAGAATTCAAATTTGATTTTAATTATACTGTAATTTTTTGCCAAGTACGGAGTACCCGTCTAATCTAAAAACACGGAACTACTCTTTTATGATTATGGGGTGCCCTGAGTTCTATCTCATGGCCTTGGTAAGAATTATTGAACTCACATTGTTTCAGTAGGTAAGAATGTGTGGTGGATGGTGAGAGATAGTATATTTTTGCATTTTTCTATCAAAGAACACTTTCAATACATCGTTTCGTTACTCTTTTGGATGGTCAAGTCTTACCCTTCATCTACTCTTCTTCTTCTAATTTTTTATGGATTTTTTTCTTCTTAATTAACTGGAGAAAAAAGATGGTCAACTCTTAACGTTTGGAATGAAAATATTCTGATTTTGCCATTGAAGAGAGTAGTCATAAGAGCACAGCATTTTAGCTTCAACTAGAAATTAATTTAATTTTACTTGGGAGGCTCGGAGCTTCGTGCTTGAATTTGCACCTTCGAGGCGACATACAAAATTATGAAATCATTTGGCGTACCGTATTATATCTAGAAATTAATACGAAGGATTAAACAAATCAAAGAAGGATACTTAACGGTCACTGCATCGGATTGGACATAATTTGTCTTCTTCTTAATTTCACTTTGAATATTTTATTTATGTGTTTCCCTTTTTCCCTCAATTCTTAATTATCAATTTGTCATTGATGCCATTGAAGGACAATTGGAGAATCTTTCGGTTATTGCTATTTGCTCCATATATTCCAATGCCGGTAAAGCAAAAAGAAAAAAGAAAAAGGCGTGGAAACAGTGCTTTTTATTATCCCCCCCCATGAGTTGAGAAACTTAAATCGAGGGCAAAGCCAAAAAAGATAATTGGTACTTCTACTTCCACTTCCACTTCCACTTCCACATGGTACAACACAACAGACTAGATTTCAAATCAGATAAAAATTTGATTCCAATAGGGTCACGACTCATGACCCACAAAAAGTTCACAAAGTGGTGAGCTTGGTGACTATTTTTTGATCTTTTCTCTCTCATCTTTCTGAGTCACATTTCCTGCTTAATCCAGGGGCTAGTGGGACCCCAAAACTTGGGTCCTTGTGTCTTTTTCCTCCACTGCCTCGTAATAAATAAAAAAACACAGAGGGCCATCAGAGTAACCCACGTGTCAACCTAATAATATAGAAAACTCGGTGAAGCTGTACTCAACCAAACTAATGCCCCCAAACCCTGCCCTTGGGAAAAGACAGTTCGCCAGCGCCAGAGTGTACACCTCGGACCCCACACCATTAACGGCTACATTTTTACTCGCCACAACAACCGGGATTCAGTCTTAAAGCCACGTGACCAACACAAAGATCAGATCAAATAATTAGTACTTTTCCTTTTGGCGGGAATGGACTTGTGGGCCCATCATTGTCCATTTTCCTTTCATCCAACCCTAACTGCGGCTTTGTTCAAAATTGTTGACTGTGATGGGGTGAGAGACAGTGTGTTGAATTTTTCACCACACTTACAACCCTTGTGGACCCTACCTACTCCCTAGGCCAGAATCAAGTTAAAAAATGCAAATAATGGCAAAAGCATGAAAAACATTACTAATTAAAAAAAGGCAAACTTTTTTTTTTTTTTGGTTGTTGTTCCCTCAAAAACCTCTAAAAAATTCAGCTAACTGTTACAATGAGAAATTAATAAAAACCAAAAAGAGACAAAAGAAACAAAATGGTTAACGTTGGTTTTGGGGTTATGCCGGTGAAGGTTGAGAGGTTGGATCCGCGGAAGAAGGAATATCGGGTCCGACCCGACAACCCTCTAGCATGAACACAATGTCTGACATGGTGGGTCGGTCAAGCGGGTCAGGTGCTGTGCATAGTAACCCAACTTTCACTCCTAGTAAAAACTCTTCCCATTCTGATGATTCGGGGTCAAGCTCAAGCAAACCAGGCTCTAATAGCTCTGTAATTTGACCTCTTTGCAATTGCTTTTTCACCCACTTCACAATGTCTTCGTCTTGTGTGAACATTACTGGTCGCTTTCCAGTTAATAGTTCGAGTAAAACTATGCCAAAGCTGTAGACATCTGATTCTTTTGTGGCTTCCCCCGTTAGAACTGCTTCTGGCGATACATAGCCTAATGTCCCAACTGAAGTGGAAGTTGAGGCTTCAGCTGGAGTTGCAATTGTGAGGCGGTCTAGCCCGAAATCAGATAAATGGGCTTCGAAATCTGCATCAAATAGAACGTTTTGAGGCTTGACATCGCCATGTACCATTGAGGAAGTGTGTAGAAAGGCTAATCCACGGGCAATTCCTAGTGCAATGAGATGGCGCATTGGCCAATTGAGGACATGGCCATCTTGGTGAGATGCTTCTTGAAGCAAACTTGCAAGATTTCCATTTGGCATGTAGTCATACACTAGGAGCCTCAAGTCGGGTGAAGCAGCATAGTATCCGCGAAGGACTGTCAAGTTTCGGTGCCTTACTTTCCCTAATGATTCAGCTTCTTTTCTGAACATGTTTTCATCTAGTGATCCGTCAGGGAGTCTGCGGATTGAGAGCACCATTCCATCGCTGTAGCTGGCCTTGAAAACCAACCCATACCGTGTTCTGCTCAGCACGTTTTCTTCATCAAATTGCCTAGTTGCTTCAATTGTCTCTGCAAGTGTGATTTTGTTGTTGAACATAACAAGCTTTGGCCCTCCATTATCGGTGCTTCCACGACCTCCACTTGCTCCCGAGCTTGCCCTTCCGGGACTCCTCTTCTTTTCCCCAGATGCTTTTTCTTTGAGTTTCTTGCGCCACCTCAAGAGGCTGAAAATGTAGAAGCAACAACACAACGACAGTAAGAGAGCTCCACCAGCAGCTATGACAATTAACAAAATCAGCCTCTTCTTCCTACCCCTATCTATTATATTCACACAATTTCGATCCAATGGCCTCCCACATAAGCCTCGATTACCCGCAAATGCAGATGGATTATTGAATCGAGAACCCAGCATTAGGGGGATCTCACCTTGGAGATTATTATTCGAAACATTTAAGTTCGCCAAGCCAGAAAGCATTGTAAGATTAGCTGGAATTGTTCCACTTAAGTTGTTAGAAGAAAGGTCCAGCATTGTCAAATTTGATAGCTTGGACAATGAGACAGGTATGCCACCTGAAAGACGATTGAAGTCTACTAACAAAGCAGTTAACGATGAGCATTCAGAAATTCCTGCTGGGATTTCACCTGTTAAATTGTTCATACCCATATCAAGCACTCTCAAACGCGAGAGACCAGAGATATCAGCTGGAATGTGACCCGTCAAAGAATTAGACCGGAGCTCAATAACTTCAATGGCAGAACAATTTCCCAGCTCCGGTGGAATCGAGCCCGAAACATGATTATCAGACAACGACAGAACCACCAATGACTGAAGAAAACCATAATTTGCCGGAATGTGACCAGAAAACGCATTGCTACTGAGATTCAAATATCGCAAACTCATCAAACTACTAAACCCTTCAGGAACATCCCCAGACAACAAATTTTCCTGCACAGCAATAACCTGCAGATTCGGCAAACCCGAAAGCTCAAATGGCAATTCACCAGAGAGACTCTGTTTGCTCAAATCAAGACTCCTGAGCCTGAAAAGATTGCCCAAACTCGTTGGAATCTTCCCCCAAAAACCATTACCGCTCAGATTTAGAACCATTAGCCGACTCAAAGTCCCAATACTTGTAGGAATCACACCAGAAAAATTGTTCCCACCGAGGTCCAGTGTACTCAAATTGCTCAATCCCATTATCTCTACAGGCACTATTCCATTTAATCTGTTAGCTCTCAGATTCAAAGTCTCAAGCACCGAAAGGTTGCCAAAACTCTCAGGAACTGAACCGGTAAATGCATTTCCTCCAAGAGATAACACCTTCAAACCTCTCAATTCTCCGAAAAATTCAGGAATGTTACCTGTAAAGCGGTTTCCTTCAAAATCTAGAAACTGTAACAAGGTACATTTCTTGATTTCTATTGGAATTGCACCGCTAAACGAGTTATTCGCAATGTTGAGGCTCTCCAACTTCGTGACATCTCCAATCTCAGCAGGAACTACACCAGTGAAGAAATTATTCGAAAGATCCACCTTTGTTAACGTGGAGATACTCGTTAACCACGAAGGAAACGTGGCGTGGATTTGATTGTGCTGAAGATCTAAAACCTGAAGAACACTGAAACACGTCACTGTCTCTGGCTTAACAATGTCCGTGAACGCATTAAACCCTAACTGAACACAACGAAGCGACGACGTATAGAGCGAGACATTGCAAAACATCGAAGCGGGAACCGAACCGGAGAGATTGTTTTGAGAGAGAGAGAGAACCTGAAGTTTCGGTAGAGCTCCGAGCGCCGCCGGAATCACTCCTCCGAGCGAATTCCCTTCCACGCTTAAGTGTATGAGCGATGAGCAATTCGCAATCGCCGAAGGAAGAGTTCCTTGTAATAGATTGTAGTCAAGCCAAAGGTACTGAAGCTGTTGAAGCTCTCCAAAGCTCGCCGGAATCTCACCGGAAAACTGGTTGTACGAGAGGTTGATGAGCTGAAGCTGAGTCAAGTTCGCGACACTCCTCGGAATCACGCCGGAGAAGGCGTTCGATGAAAGATCAAGGTAGTCGAGGCCGCTAGGAAGTTCGCCGGAGATCTCGCCGGAGAGATGGTTCTGCGCGAGGTTGAGGATTTTCAAACCGGTGAGGTTCCCGATCTCCGGCGGGAGAATTCCGGTGAGCGAGTTGTACTGCAAGAACACGGAGCGTAGGAGCGTGCATTTGGAGAGAGATCGAGGGATGGTTCCGTTGAAAGCGTTCGAGCGAAGACTCAGCTTCCGCAACATGGTTAGGTCAGCGAGACTGTCACTGAGTCGGCCACCGAGTTGGAGGCGAGGCAGGCGGAGCTCGGTGACTCGGTTGCTAGAGCACGCGACTCCACGCCAATCACAGGGAGCTAATGGCGTCGACGAATCCCAGCCGTTCAACGCTCCAAGTGGATCGTGGAGATTGAGTTTGAAAGATGTTAAGGCTTCAATTTCCGTTACTGTCCCGGCGCACGATAAGAAGGGTGCGCAGAGAACCACTACACAGAAAAAAAGAGCAGTAACGGCCATGGTTGGTAGTTATGGAAGAAATATCAAATATCAAATTCGTTTGTTTGTTTAAATGGCTAAAGAACTAGTTGGGAGTGGAGGTTAAGGGAATGGGCACAGGGAGCGTATTTTAGCAGAGCTGAATAGTATAACGATGAGGAAGAGAAGAGAGGAGGAGTGGCCATTTTGAAAGAGTTTACGTTTAGTGTTCAGAGCGAGAGAGAGAGAGACACAGACACAGACACTAAAAAATGCTGCACAGAGAGAGATACAGATACTCTTTCTCTCTCACAAGCGCAAACCAAAATCTCTCTGTTTGGTATTGTGGGGTTCCTTCTTCCCCGAAACCCTTTGAACAAATACTTATTTTTTTTATGAAATGGCATATGGTGGGGCCTACTCACTTTTTAACCTCATATGATGTGGGATGGGTTGAATCATTGAACCTTGTGTGACCTTATCTTTGCTCTGTTGTTTAACCCCCTTTTTTTTTTGGTTATTTTTGGGTAAGTGAAATTTAAATGTTGGTTGGACTGGTTTTTGTAGGTCAGTATATTATTTGTACAAATTTTTAAATGAACATCATTTAAGAGCATGTCTATCAATTAAAATTGTAAAGTTTTTATTATTTTTCTTACCAATTTAAATTCTAGTGTAAAAGTAGTACTACTACTACAAAATATTGTATTTTGAAGATCAACAATTTGAGATCGATGAAGTATTTTATTTTGTGTTGTTGTCGCTATAGGCATTAACATCTAGAATTACAAAAAAATATTTTATTTTATTATTTAAAAAGTTATTTTATTTGTTATATCATCTCACTTTACAATATAGCCAATATCTTAGTTTTTATTTTTACATACAACATATTAAAATAATATAATATATACAATAAATTAATATAAAACTATTTATCTCTCTCTCTCTCTCTCTCACACACACACACACACACACACATTTCTGTCACTGGCTCTTTGTGTCTCTCTCTCAAATTTTTATGAAATGGCATATGGTGGGGCCTACTCACTTTTTAACCTCATATGATGTGGGATGGGTTGAATCATTGAACCTTGTGTGACCTTATCTTTGCTCTGTTGTTTAACCCCCTTTTTTTTTTTGGTTATTTTTGGGTAAGTGAAATTTAAATGTTGGTTGGACCGGTTTTTGTAGGTCAGTATATTATTTGTACAAATTTTTAAATGAACATCATTTAAGAGCATGTCTATCAATTAAAATTGTAAAGTTTTTATTATTTTTCTTACCAATTTAAATTCTAGTGTAAAAGTAGTACTACAAAATATTGTATTTTGAAGATCAACAATTTGAGATCGATGAAGTATTTTATTTTGTGTTGTTGTCGCTATAGGCATTAACATCTGGAATTACAAAAAAATATTTTATTTTATTATTTAAAAAGTTATTTTATTTGTTATATCATCTCACTTTACAATATAGCCAATATTTTAGTTTTTATTTTTACATACAATATATTAAAATAATATAATATATACAATAAATTAATATAAAACTATTTATCTCTCTCTCTCTCTCTCTCACACACACACACACACACACACATTTCTGTCACTGGCTCTTTGTGTCTCTCTCTCAACCACACCACCACCAACAATAGGAGGAACCACCACCACACCAAATCTCATTATTTAACCACCACCAACCCAGCCAAGAATAAATTAGCAAACCCATTATGACCAAAGAATAAAGCAGCAACCACCGTTCCTTTTTTTTCTTTTTTTTTTTAATTTTATCTTTTTAAAAAATAAATCATTATCATTATCATCATCATCATCATCCCTTTAAAATTATGAAAGATAAGTATTATTTGTGAAAATATATTGAATATAAAAGACCCAGAAGATTGCCCAGAAAATAAACTAGTAAACACAAACTAAAAAAATTAAGAAATTTGCCCAATCAAGAACAAATCCCAACAAACCCACCATCACCGCAACCATTGTGACCCAAGAACAAAACCATCGTGACTCAGCCACAACTATGACTCCACCGTCATCTCCATGCGATTGAGAGAGAGAGAGAAGAAGAAGAGAGAGAGACCGAGACAAAGAGAGTGGGGGAGAGAGAGAGAGAGAGAGAGAGACTGAGAGAGAGAGAGAGAGAGAGAGAGAGAGAGTATAAAATATAATAAAAATAATTTCACAACTTGTTATAATATCTTCTAAAAGTATCATTTTACTATAGCTAAGTTGCAAAAAATTTTAGAACTAGCATATGGGGTAATGCTTGTTTTGTTAATTTGATGGTAAAAAAAATAGCAATTTGGTGTTTTATAACCCCAATGTTAATGCTCTAAGTGTAACAAGTTTTTTGTTTTTAGGTTAAAGCTGTGTTAAGGTATTAAGTGTAACAAGCTTTTCAACATTTAAACTAATTAAAACATTTGAGCGCATTTAGAAAGCTTTATTTATTAAAAATATAGGGAAAAAAAATGGAGACAAGTTTTATTTTTAGAGTAAAGCCTCACAAATAAGCACAAAAATTCTAGAAGAAAATTGCAACTTTTTGCTCTTTGCCCAACTACCCTACTGAACTAAAGTGATTCTAAATATATATATATATATATATATATTTTTATTTTACTAAAAGCTTGTTTACATATTACTAAAAAAATTTCTAAATTATAATTATATCTAAAAGTAAAACGATAGATTTTAAAACATTATACATAATAACATAAGAGCATCCTTATCAAAGGTGCTAAAAATGCTAAATGCTATTTTTTAGCTTTTTTAGCACCTCAAATGATAAAAGCACACCTACATCAAATATGCTAAATCCTAAAAATTTTAGCATTGAGTTACAGTAGAACCTCATCTTTGACACCCTACTATAGTAAGATGCTAGAGTTTTTTAATATTTTCTTTTTCTTTTTCTCTCTCTCACTCGCTCTTGTGCCGTGCCTTTCTTCTCCACTGCTTTTCTCTTTATTTCTCTTTCTCCTTCTCTATGCCTCTCCGTTTCTCTGACTCTTGATCTCCACTTCAACAATGGTGAGCGACGCGACGACGAGGATGGCACCGCCGTCGTCATTGCCATTTTTTTGAAGGTTTCATCAAAGGTTTCATGGACGTGTTCCCTAAGTGTGGCTTCCACCACCAGTGCCACGCTAGACATGAGACACTCCAGGTGTGGCTAGATTTTACTGGGTTAATCAGGGTTTGCTCATCGCTTTTCACTGAGGGTGGGTTGTTTTGATTTTGTGATTTTGGTTGTTTTGTGGGTTTTGTGCTTTGATTTCGGTGGGTGTGATTTGATTTGTGATTTGGGTCTTTGTTGTGATTTTGTGATTCTTTGATTTGTGATTTTGTGGTTTGTGATTTCGGTGGATGTGGTTCGTGATTTGATTGGTGGGCTTCTGGGTCTTTGTTGTGATTTGATTTTGGCTGGGTTTAGGCCATGGTGGTGGTTGTGATTTGATTTTGGCTTGGTTTCAGCAGTGGTGCATGGTTGGAGGTGATGAGCTTGAAGAGCTCCAGCCATGGAAGTTTAGAAGGAGAGCTCAGTTTAAGAGGGAAGGCTCGAAGGGACGTGAAGAGTTTTGGGCCAAGAATATGCAGAGGGTGAGACTTAGGGTTGAACCATTGTGGAGTGGTGGCGTTGATGTTCAGAGATGGAGCTTGGTGATTAGCCATGGAGCACGAGTTTGAGAGCAGAAGATCAGAGAGAGGGAGAAGGTTCTAGATCTGTTGGGTTGAGAAAGAGAGAGAGAGTAAGAATAAAAAATAATAAAAAAAGAATTTTTAAATGAAGTGGAAAAAAAAATAGATTTTTTTTTTTTTTTGGGATAGAGATAAAATTTTTACTCTAACCTAATCTAAGTGTATGTGTGTGTGAAACTCTCTTCTGAAAACTTGAATTCCAGCTCTTACCCCCCCACATCCCACAAATACTTATACTTGTGAAGTGACCATCGTACTAAGGGTGCACGGTGGTAAAATAAAATTTTGATGTAAGTTTTATTATAAAGTGATATGTTAAATGTTCTAAAATTGGTTTTTTAGATAATAAATACTAAAATTTTTACAATCTTTGACAAGAATGCTAAATAGCATAATAAGTTAAAAAATTGTGTCAAAAAGACACTAGTCGGCTAGAAAATGATCACGGGCCCATTTCTGGCCGTGGATTATATCTGCCGAATGAAAATATGCCTGCTCTGACCTTTTAGGGGGATATTAATTTCAAATCTAAGCTACATTATTGATATAAAAAAAGGGGCTGGGGGATGTGATTTGATGCTGGTTACCCACCAAAATCCTTATTATTTTTCCTCTTCTTTGACAAATTTTTTGCCTACTTTTCCACCTTTATTCTTTCGTCCCATTATTCTGACTAGATGTCTCTATTGCAAATCTTTTTTTTTTTGGTGAAAGTCTCTATTGCAAATCTTGCTCCCTTTTACTTTTCTTTTTAAGTTGATTGGTCAAAAATGTCAATTGAAAAGGTGAAGAGTAAAGGGGAAAAGACGAAAAGTTTTAGTGTTATTAATAAACATTCTCTTAATCTTGATGAAATCTTTAACTTGTCAAGAAAAGGGACACGAGCTAAAATCCGGTGGAGTTAATTTGAAAAGCAACGCAGTAGGTAGAGGTTAATCGAGTTGATTGGGCCAAAAAAAAGGCACTCAAATCATTTGAAAGATGCAAAAGATGAACCATCATTTGGGTATTTTTTGGGTAAGCATTTGGCGCTCTATGCGGGAAATTTGAACGAGTTTTCCATTGTCAAGTGGTCTAAAAACGTCCAGATACTTGGTCATCTCAAAAAGGGTCCCTTTTGAACAAGAAAAATGATTGGTACATACGACACACATACTATTGCTATAATGACATCTGAAATTCTTTCTAATTGTTCTTATTAGCACTAGGCTATACCAGGGACCTAAGAGGACTTGTCAATAGATTATGCATCATCTTGTCAGTGCTTATTTATTAATAGTTACTTCTTGCTTGGCATACATAATCACCAGAAGAGCATGAGCTTGCATGCGTTACCAAATGCTGTTATAGTGTCATGAATTGTCTTAATTATTTGTTTCTTTCTCTCATAAATTATTATTGTCGAGTCACTGCCATGGAACAAGTGTAAAGAGAGACTGTTATATCTATTTATGGTGTATTTTGTTGCCGATGAATCGGACTACCATTGTTAATTGAATCATTTAAGGTTTCAGAAGCCTTTTGGTGTAAGCCACCCAACGCTATTGTTGGAACATTAATGGGGTTATGCCTGGCATAACTGTAAGTGAATCCTTTGGTGGAGGCTATTATACAGAGTCGAACGTTTTTAGTTAAGTTGTACAAGTTCAGTGCAGAAGTAGGTTTCATTGCCAACTTCTCCCAACACATATTGTCCTAATTTTAATATCATTGCCAAGTTCTTGCTAGCTAATACAGAAGTTAAATGCAGTAAGTTTGAACAGCTTGCAAACTTTTTCTTAATGTCCTGAAATTGCAAGCCTTTTCGGTCTTTAAAAATTGCCAGCTGAGAAACTCATAATTTTCTAAATCTTCGAGCCCAAGTGCTGCGCAGGCAAAGCTATTACTTGTAAACTCAAAAGTCAAACCAAAGTCCAACCAGCGTGAAGTATGCTGCCTAATGGCATATCTAGAATATATAATCTATCCATAATCTATATAAAATTGAAATCATTTCACTTTTTCATTCAACTACATAAGGTTTTTATGCTTGACAATTTTATACATCATTATCATAATATATATATATATATATAGCGTCCACTTTATGATAATTGCGCTTTATTATTAAGCAAAGACACCAATCAGGTTTTGGTTACGAGTTCAAATCTTAGATCTTTTATTCAACGATAAAAAACTTTACTAGTTGAACTAATTAGAACTCACAAATATATATTAATTGAATTTAGATAATATTTATATGCAAACTCTCCATTAGAAATCTTAGTACATCATATTTTCTTTAAATAATAAAATATATAATTCCATAAACAAAAACAATCACAATCAATATTTAATGCTAGAATTCAGGTAAATTGCCCCTCCCAATAAATCATACCTTCATCACTTTAATCCCAAAAGTGAAAAATCTTGAACTGGTTTCTGAATATCGCCCTATAAGCCTATGTAACATGTTGTATAAGATTTTTTCCAAAGTATTAGCAAACAAATTAAAAAAAATTATTGCCAAAACTTATAACTGAGCATTAATCTGCTTTTGCAAAAAATAGGCTTATATCAGATAATGTTTTAGTTGATTTCAAGACTTTGCACTGTATGAAAAATCACAATCAAGGAAAAATAGGTTTTATGGCAGCAAAGCTGGATATGAGCAAGGCATATAATAGGGTAGAGTGGATTTATTTACAAAATCTAATGGTGAAAATGGATTTTTGCTCCAAGTGGATTGGGTTAATTATGGAGTGTGTACGTACTATTCCGTACTCAATTTTTGCGAATGATGAACCAAAGGGGCTAATTAATCCAACAAGAGGCATAAGGCAAGGGGACCCCCTTTCCCCCTTCCTCTTCCTTTTATGCACGGAAGGCTTACACGACCTGATCAAAAAAGTTGCAAGAGCAAAGGAAATCAACGGCTTCTCTCTTTGTAAGACAGGCTCAAAACTAACCCATTTATTTTTTGCAAATGACAGCTTACTTTTTTGCAAGGTCAACCCCTAAGAATGTGGAGATGTGCTCAAAATATTATCTGATTATGAAGTTGTATCGGGCTGAAAAATCAATAGAAAAAAGACATGTCTTTTCTTTAGCAAGTCCACTGATGATGATATTAGGCAGGAGATAAAAAGAGCGTCGGGAGTACAAGAAATAAAATTTTATGAGAAGTATTTGGGACTACCTTTGTTGGTATGTAGGGGAAAAAAGACAAGCTTTAGCTATATAAAGGAGAGGGTATGGAGAAAATTATAAGGGTGGGAAGGAAAACTATTGTCTCAAGTAGGAAGAGAAGTTTTAATAAAAGCAGTCGTCCAAGCCATTTCGACCTATGCCATGGGATGTTTCAAACTCCTATTGGGTCTATGTCACGATATTGAAGCAATAATTAAAAAATTCTTTTAGGGGCAGCGGGATGATAAAAGAATAATATATTGGATTAAATGGTCGGAGTTGACAAAATCAAAGCTAGTTGAAGGAATGGGCTTTAAGGACCTTGCCTTGTTCAATGACTCACTTCTTGCCAAACAAGCTTGGTGACTAATACATAACAAAGATACTCTCTTTTAAAGGAGTCGACATCCAGGTCATATGCTTGGAAAAGCATTTTGAAAGGTAGGGAGGTCATTAAAATGGGTTCCAAATTTCGGGTTGGCAATGGGAAGAATATTAAAATCTGGCAACATCACTGGCTTCCCATTAAACACCCAACCTTAGTCATTTCCCCAATCATTGAGTCCATGGAGGATGCCACGGTTGATTGTCTAATTGATGAGAATACAGGACAATGGAATGCTGAAATGTTGGATGGAATTAGAAATGGCAACGGGTCGGGTTCGGGCCGGGTTTTTACATACCCGGACCCGACCGGCGGGTCTAAACCTGCAACCCAGACCCGGCCCGATTATTAATCGGGTTTTTTTTTCCGGGGCCCAGACCCGCCCCGCCGGGCCCTGCGGGCCCCACGGGCCCCGTTTAGCTCGTAGCCCAAATTGTGGCCCAACCAAAATTTTTTTTTGAATGAAGCCCATATTCATTTTTGTCTCCCATCTCCGTTTAGGCACATCATTTACAAGTTACAGCAAACACAAAATACACAATTTCTTCCACAATATATTACAGTTACACACAAAGTCTCAAAATTTCAATTCTTTAAACTACAATAACTAGAAGTAACACAACCCACCTGTTGAAGTCCATAGTTTAAGTAGAAAACACCAAACAAAAAAATTGAAACAAACATCTCATATTCTCAGAGACTCATATTAAAACAAAAACAAAAAAAACCAAAAAAAAAAAAAAATTAAGAGAAGTAGAGAACAGATCGGCGTTGAGAACTTGGGCCGGCGATGAGATTGAGAGTGGGTGAGAGCTTGGACCAACGGTGGTGAATGCTTGGAACGGCGGTGAGAGGTTGAGATCTTATAACAACAATGGACCGCTCTTTTATCTTCAACCTCTTCCTCTTATTCTCTGTGGTCGCGTCCACCATATCCGCCGATGAAATCAACGGCGGCGATGACGATGATCTTTTCATCAAGCAACAGCAAGTGGTATCATCGGACGGTGATGACGATCTTCTCCTCCACGCTGAGCACCACTTCTCGAGCTTCAAGGCGAGGTTTAGGAAAAGCTACGAGAGTGCAGAGGAGCACGATTACAGGTTCGGTGTATTCAAGGTGAACCTGCGCAGAGCCAAGATTCACCAGAAGCTGGACCGGAGGTGACAGAGATCAGAGGTTGGGGAGAGCAGAGTGGGAGAGGAGACTCAGGAGTGTGATGTGAGAAAGAGGGAAGAAATAAGGATTAGGGTTAAGAATATAGGAATATATATATAGAGACAGAGGGTATTTTTGTAATTTTGAATACCGGGTTTTTAACCGAGTCGGGTCTCGGGTCGGGTCCGGGTTTTTTTTTATAAAACCCGGACCCGCCTCGGGTTTTTTTTTTTTTTAAATCCATACCCGACCCTATTTCTAATCGGACCGGGTAAAACCCGACCCATTAGGGTTGGGCCGGGCCGCGTACCCGCGAATCGGGTAAAAATTGCCATCCCTAGATGGAATTCTTATACCTTCTGAAGCTGAACTTGCAATGAAAATTCCACTAGCTCAAAGCCAAAATGATGACTCTCTGTTTTGTCCTTTCTTGGCAAATGGGCAATACAATTGCAAATTAGGATACAAGTTTCTAAAGGAGTTGAGGCGAGGTCTAATGAGGATACACAACCGGATTTTGAGAAAAAATTCTAGAAAAGCATTTGGTCTTTGCAAGTTCCAAACAAATATAAAAATCTGGTATGGTGAGCAAGTAGAAACTCCCTTCCAACAAAACTCAACCTTACACGAAAAACTATCATTATGAACCCAACATGTGACGGATGCTCTTCAACCATTGAGGACTCGTTGCATGCTCTTTAGGGTTGGATGAGGTCTGGGATGGAGATAGGTGGAGCTTTCAATCAAGGGAGGTGTTTGCAGACTTCAAGGAATTATGCAGGTGGATAATGGAGAATGGGAAGTCACTGAAGCTATTTATTGTCCAAGTGTGGTCTATATGGCACCAACGACATTAGACCCAATTGTAGTAGCCTTGCTGCCTCACAAAGGATCTTAAACAAGCTGCAAAGGAGTGATCGGTGGAGATCAAATCTGTCAAGCCCCTGCAAAACCTGAGCAGACCACAGCCAAAACCGAAATGGACAACACCTCCACTGAATAAATACAAGATAAATTATGATGGAGTGATCTCAACTGCAGAAAACAAATCAGGGGTTGGAGTGGTAGTTCGCGATTGCAATGGTCAGGTAATTGCATCCTTAGTTCAGCGATTGGGGTAGGCATACCAACCTGTGGAAGTTGAGGCAATTGCAGCTTGTAGGGCCGTGGAGTTTGGCAGGAAGATTGGAATTGACTGTGCTATTGTGGAGGGTGATTCGGAAATAATTGTGAAGGCTTTGAGGAATAGGGATAATGGCTTAATTTCTTACGGTCCTTTGATTAATGATGTCTCTTTATTTTCAGGTTTGTTTTCAGAATTGTCGTACTCTCACATTCGGAGAGATGGCAACAAAGTTGCTCATAATTTAGCTAGGCTAGATTTGATCACATCAAAGTGTACTGTGTGGATGATGGATGTTTCATCTCGCACCTTACCTTTTGTTTAGGCTGATTTAGCCACCCTTTAAGTTTATATAATGGATGTCTTCTTTCTCAAAAAAAAAAAAAAATGCTAGAATATATGAACATAATCATAATAAAAACTCAAAGCATATACTATATAACAAAAGTTGGTTCTAGAAATTATGGCAATGCCCAATGATTATCTTCTCTTTATAAGAAGTGGTTACACTCTCATGATAATTTAGTGTAAATGAAACTTTGTTACCAAAACATCAAATTGCTTATTAGTTAATATGATAGTTTATTCCAAGTAAAACTCTATTACCTAAATTTCAAGAAATATTAAATTCTTTGCTCAAAACATAAATTTAAAATTCTTTGCAACTCAAACTCAATTACCAAAAATTGTAGAGATTTAAAATAAATTTTTTAATGTAGGGATAAAGGTCCAAAATTGTATATTGGGCCTTGGGCCTTATTCAAAGACGTGAGTATGTTCGAGGAGGGGCAAATAGCCGTGAAAAGTTCCAAGTCTAAAGTCTCGTAAGGAAGGAACAGGGGAGAGTGGTTCGAGGAGTGACTCCTCCTCAGACTGGATGAATACGGTTTAGATTTGTATACCAACAACCTAGGTGACTCTCCAGAAGGCTCTCACAATAAGGACGTGCATCATACACGTATAAGAGCGATAAAAACTCAGAAATATCTAAGGAAAAACTGCTACCATCGCATTAAATACATTGCATCTACTTTTCTAGCCGCATGTATGTGGAGAAGATCCCTGAACAGTGTATTCTTAACTGCCACAATTCACAGAGAGCTAAAGCAGATGTTTGATGGGATAGGTACTCAAGTAAAGTTTCAAATGATCAACAAGTGTAAAATCAAGATAGTTTAAAGAGAACTATATAATAGGAAAGACGCTTTGGGAGAGGGGGATTGAAAAATTGGAGAAAAGACTACTGTAGCAATCAAAATTGCATTTGTAATCAATTCTAACGATTTCTATCATAACTTGCCTCCTCGGACAATGAATTCATTCAATCCTATATGTTATAATTCTTGATTGATCATCATTTAAATCCATACCAACTGTTGTTAAATTCACAGAAGGCCTAGTTCTTTGATCCACTCTCTACAAATTTACTGTCTTGAGCTCGTTGGGCCCATATCCCATATCTTTTGAGCTTGGGTTGTAAAACAAGACCCTACATTTAATATTATGATAGTTTTCCTGACTTTAAAAAATTAAAATTAAAACTTTACTCCAACTATGTTTCTATTACCAAAATTTTTAAGAAATTTTAATATTTATTTTGATAATCTATAATAATAATAATTATTATTATTATGTGTTTTAATATGGTAAATCCTACATAGTACAAGTCATACTTATGATAGGTGGCTCAAAATATGTATGTTCTACATTGAAAATTAATACATTTTTGTCATTTGATAAATTAATTAGTACGATTGTTAATTTGCAAATGAATCATTGATTATTAAAATTAGTTGCTAGAATGAAATGATTTCTTTCTTTTACATATAATTTTTAATTAAGTAGTGCATCGCTTAAAAATTATACTAGTATTAAAATATTGTAAATTAATATATTTGTTTAAATAATGGTGAGACAAAAAGGCTTATTGAATCACTAATAATTATCTTATAAGTCTTTTACCCAAAAAAAAAAAAAAAAATTATCTTATAAGTCCACTTCACTCATAGACAGTGAGTGGCTTTACACACCAATGGAACCCACCATATGTGAGCTGACCACTCCTTGTAATGGGCTCACAAAATATCACCTCCTATTGAAGAGGCCTAGTGGACAGAAAATTAAACAGGCCATTATTTCTTTATGGTCGGAAAGAAAAAGTCAATAGTATACTAGTAGAGGTCCCACAAATGACTACATGTTTACAACGTATACTAAAAAACATAAAATAGAAGTTTATCAAAAAATAAAAAACATAAAAAATAGAAGTAGATTTGCCATCAAGCGTGTGATTGTTAAGGTGGAGCATTATTACGACATAAAAAAAAAAAAAGTGTTTTTATCTTCTTTCTAATAAAGTTATGATTTTTTTATTAAAATAAAAGAAAAAAAAATGTTTATGATGATATTCATGCCATGGGCCAGAATCAAAAATTTTGTTTGGGAGCTAAGTTATAATATTAAAACATCAGTCAAAACAAACCTCACATACATGTGCGTATATATTAATTTTCTAATACTACAAATCTACAATAAATCATAATTTATAAATATGTGTATGTGATATTTTCGATTTGGTAAGACACTGAATTTCTATCATGACATTAATACATCAATGCAATAGAAAATGAAACACAATTTTTTTTATCGTGAAATCCCTCTATATTTGGAGAGGGAGAAAACCACGGTTTCAAGTTAGTCGAATTTTTCACTATTTTTTAAAAGTAGGTAAAATGGGGTATAGTTTTGCAATGGAGAAAGAGAGGAGAAACATGGAAGAAAAGAGAAAAATGAGAAAGTGGGAGAGGCTTCTATCATAGCAACAGAGCGATGGTAATTAATTTTTCTTCCTTGAGTCCTTTATTCTTTTATAGTGGTGAAGGTAGGCATGTGCCACTCTCCTATTGGGTAAGATGTTGGCTTTCGAAGGCGTGGAAGAGTTTTGACAAAATAAAACAACATGCAAGTGGTGCTTCTATGTATGCGTGCTTGTGCATGTGTTGCATGTAGTGATGCTGTCTTGATAGTTATAATAGTCTTTGACTGATTTTACCATTATTTTTACCCACTATCTGTGCAGTGGACAATAACTAATGGCTATATGTTTTCTCATTTTATACATACAAGCCTATACACGTATAAAGCTAAGCAAAGTTGGCCGTGTATAAGGCATATAAGGGGCTCTTTAACCAATTTAGTCATATAGCTAGTTGAAGCAAGATTTTGGTTTTATCTTTTATTTTTCTTCCCTTCTTATTAGTATTTTGTTATACCTTGGACAAGCAATGATGGCAGATTGGCCTATTATTTTACCAATTAACACCATCCCGTACAATAACATACAAATTATCAATTTTGTTTTATGTATATTTACTAATTTTGTTCAAGAGAACTTATCATTTTTTAGAACCCTAATAAACATATAAACGTTGTTTAATTCAATATTAGACATACAAAAATATAAAAATAAAAATAGAACTTATTATCTCTTATACGAATTATGCTCAATAAAAATATTATGCATCTTCATAGTGAAATTCTTAAGAATTTTATTTTTAATATATAAATTACCACTTGTTTACCTAACTAAGTGAATAAAAAAAAATTACAATGAAATCTTCAAAACCACAAATGATCCGAACTTAATCAATCATAAGAGTAAACTTTACAATAACAAATGAAATTGAGGGGAAAAAATAGTTTCCTCTATAACCACTAAATTAACTCAATTATTATTATTATTTTTTTACATATTGTTCTGCCCCTGCAAATGGTTTGGTAGCTAGACCTGTAAGGTTTGCTCTTCGGTAGCCAAGGTTGGTAGAGGTGCAACCTTCTTCTTTCTGGAAGCTTCAGCGATTGAATTGATAATTCCAATGATAACCAAAATATGATCATCATGATAATTCCAATGATAACCAAGGTCGCGTTTTGGTTTTTGTGCCTATTGCATATGTCTCCGAGTGCTACATATAGCCCCATACCGCATCCAACTGTGCATGTGACAAATACGAAAGCTCGAAACCAAATAGGCTTGCCTTCAGTATTGCTTTCCATGATGCTTGAGACTTGAGAGAGAGAGAGAGAGAGAGAGAGAGAGAGAGGTGAGATTTTTCTCTTTTATTAGTGTATGAGAGAGAGATACTTGAGAAAAGACTTGACTCTTTTACACAGTTGAATATCATATATATAAATGGAGCAGAATTTGGAAAGTCACATATAAACGGAAAGTCTGGGTTGGTTTGTGAAAACAGAAGGGCTATTGCAGTTTTATTATTTGGGTCTTAACAAACTAGCAGATCACAGGTTTGTTCTGAAAATTTATGACTTAATAGCTAAATTGGAATGTGTAAATAGCTTGTAATTTTTTGTTGTTGTTTCCACATAGATCTGAACTAATTTCTATAGGTTAGGAAATTTATGGCACTTCACGGTTGAACCTTGAACGCCCAACCATTCTTAATTTGAGAATCAGGGCATCAATTTTATTTCAAAAACTATCAGAAAAATCTGATGCAAACGCAAGCAGGAAAAAACCATACGTTTCTGATGAGTAATGACCATGTAATACCTTACCCCTCCACCAAAAATAAAATCAATTATGGACAAACAGACTAAAAATTAAGTTCTTCTAGATGGATACACATTTTTTACTCTTTCACACATTTTGACATACCTTGTGCATTTGTCAATGAATAATTAGATTACATAATTTACACAAAGGATCACTGCTGATATTTGTGAAAATTAATCAAATCACCATTTAACATGTGTACTAGTTGTGGTAAAGTATGTATAAGAGTATATCTCTCTAGACTTTTTGCAAATGTAAATAAATGAAATATATTTTATTAATATATTTATAATTTATGAAATGAGTCACTTGAAACTTTACTAGAGTCTCACTTAAAATAAACTAATGGGTCAAAAATAAAAAAACGCATTAAGTTATGTCGTGCAATACATACATATATTGGTCACTTGGTAGTTGATACACACGTTGCATAGTGGGTAAGTTTTAATGTATATTAATACACAAATTATGATATATAATTAAAATAAATATTAATTTATTTTAAACTACTTTAAAATTTTGGTAATACAATTTTTGGGGGTAAATTTGGTAATAGAATTTGAAATTGCTTAACTTGTGTAATAGAGTCTTAGTTAGAGCAAACTTCATAACAATTAATAAGTTGGTATTTTGATTCTCAAAAAAAAAAAAAAAAAAAAAAAAATGGGGAGGTAACCCCTTGGCAGGATAACGTTGATCAGAGTGAACCACTTGAGTACCGATAAGGCCTCTGATGGGACGGACGGCCAGAAAAAAAGGCAAATAGATGATCAACAGATGGAAGGAGGGGATAGGAAGATAAAAACTATAAAAGAAAGGCTAGTAAAGAAAAAGGAGGGGGGGGGGGAACAATAAGGCCTCCTCGGCCACAGGCCGAGGAGCATCCCCCCATTTGTAAAGAAACTCTCAGCATTTTTTAAGAAAAGTTCATGCATGGTGATCGACGGCCAGCATCTAAACCTGTCAACCCACTCTCTATAAATTTATTGTTTGGGCTTACTGGGCTGAAGACCCATCACTCAGGGTCAATCCAAATTGAGTCCTTACAATAATATTTTAAACCAAACTTTTATTATATAGTATATAATTCAATATCATTCACTAGGATTTTTAGTAATTTTTTCTATAAATAAAAGGATTTTTAGTAATCAATAAATTGAGGGGTACAACTTTTTTCACATTGTGTCGTTGGTTAGGAATTGCTCATGTGAAGGCCAACAGGCTATTGGTGATAGATGAATAAGTCATATGAGATTTGGGGTCAAAGATGGCATGGGATGGAAGACCATAGTTTGGAAAATGAAACTGTTAAAATTTTTTTTTTTTTAACTTTTTTTTTTACAAGATAAAAATTCTATTTTAGTATAATCTAAGTGTATATATGTGAAACTCCCTCCTAAAGACTTGAATTCCAGTCTTTGCCCTCCACAACCCACAAGCACTTATACTTGTGGAGTAACTATCGCATCAAAGGTGCGTAGTGGTAAAGTTTCTAAGTTTTGAGTTTGAATTAAGGCTGGATTAGAGATCAAATTATAATGATGTCATAAATAAACCAACAATTAATTAAAATACTAATCATTTTTTTTAGAAGAATTAAAATACTAATCAACCTGTCATGTTTATTAGAAATAACAATATAGATTAAAAAAAAAATCTAAAATACTATTTAATAGATCGTGTTTATTAAAAAAAAAAAATTAGCAAAATTGATAAATAAAAAATCTTAAATAAAATATTAAAAAACTTTCACAAAATTTTATAAGACAAATAGAAAATAATCATAAAGCATAAATAATCGTATACAAGTACAACCTATATCCCTTATTATAACATTTATAAATAATAATAAAAACACACACAAAAACAAAGTATACATAAAACTAAGAACTAATGTTTAGCAAAAAACATAAAACTAAGGACTAATTGCTTTAAGAATTGATGGAGCGCTGCCTACTGGAGTTTTTGGGTACTTTTCTCATGTTTATACCGTAGGGAGACTGACCTCAAGTAAGAGAAGGAATATGGGTTACAATTAATTACTAAAGGGACTAGAGAATGGGAGAACATGATTATGAAATTCCGTGTGCTTTATATGGTCGCTCCTCTCTTTTGCTGGAAAGTAAAAAATAGCAAACTTAAGTTTAAACCAATGATGCTGCTGGAAAACTCCAAATTAGTAAAGCCTTAAACAGCTTGGTTGGAAGGAGTTATGTAATTGTAAATGAAGATTTTAGGGGAGAGTATCCCATCTGAAAATGCCCAAAAAACCAAAAACAATTTGCATCTCTAAAAAGTTGCTTTATCTATTTTATATTTCCACTTTTAATAATACATCCTACCTTCCCATACAACAAAATGGGTAAATATTCGTAATTTTAAAACTATGTAGCAAAATACCTCACTTTCCAAAATATTTAGCAAAATGCCCTTATTTTGAAACTTTTTTTTTTTTTTTTTTAATTTCCCAGAGTATTTTCTCAAAACTTTCAATTAGAGACTAATCACTGTTCACGATGGGTGGGCCCATAGCAGAGTAAATTGCTAGCCCAATGAGTTTTTTTAAAGTGTTGGTGCCTGGACTTGAATTAGGAAGCTCTTAGTCAAATCCAAGACAGCCACTTTGAGACCAAGTGTCCAACCACTCAGCTAACCCCACTGGGTTACCTTATTTTGAAACTTAATTTTAACAAAATTGAATTTTGTATAAAACTCGATATCCTCAAAATCGAGTTCTATACGTATTTTTAAGTATTGAAGTGGTAAAATATGAATAAAACTCAACATATTGGAAAAATGGGTATTTTGCTACGTAGTTTAAAATTAAGGATATTTACCTGTGCGCGCCAAAGATGAGGCTAATAGGCTAACCCTCACTTGGGCTCACAATCTATTTATAGTGTGGGCTTTGGATTTCCTACCTTGGGTAGTTCCTTATATAGAGACCAAATGGAGATGTCTCTCCCTCCTATTACTGCTCAAGCTTAATTCTCACTTTTTCCTCTCTTAGTCTCTTTTAGAACTTTTTCCATCCCCCTTTTCTTCCTTCGCTTCTCATATTTATAGCCAAAAATTAGTGGGGAGATATGATTACTTTCATGGTTAGTGGGAAAAGAGGTCCAATGTCGTTAACCCTAAGTGGGTATTTAGTTGGGAGTGGGGTGTGGTAAGAGTGGCATTGGAATTGGTTCCCACTTAAGTAGAACTGCTCGGCAGCAATGTTCCCCAAGGCACAGTCAAGTAGTCGAGAAGAGGTAAAACCGAGCAGCTATCTTAATGTTTGGTAAGTGTTTCACTGGGCATGATCTGGGTGATATAGCATGATACAGCATGGTGCGTACTAATTAAGATCGCTTGCCTAATGGGCTTTAAGGTGGCTTGAGGCCTAGGCCTCGGGACAGTATGTGCCATACTGTCAGGCTGGAGCTCAAGGCCCAAATGGGCCTAGATATCCCAGTGCCATACATTACCCATTTTGCCCATCCCATACTCTATTCTCGTTACATTTTATTATTATTTTTATTAATTCTATTTGAGAGAGAGAGAGAGAGAGAGATCTAAGTTTAAAATAATAAGGGTATAGTAAAATAACAGTATTTAAGTTATAAAGCTTATTACAACATCTATTTTTAGAACTTACTTTAGCATAATATAAAACTATGAATAAGAATAGAGCTTCGGATGTGGAACTATTTTTAAGCTTTTGGTGATAAGATAGAGGCAAAATAGATAAAATGCAAAGTAAAGCCCGGATGGGAATGGTATGGCTAGTGTGGAATGACCATTTGAAGAATTGATGGTTTACTGCTTGTTAGAGTTTTGGATACTTGTAGACACCTCATTTTGTACCCGTTAATAACCTTTGGTTCTTCATTCCAATGATGAACTTGACATATGTTAACCATAGGTAATTAAAGTTCACAATAATTTGGAAGTAATCACAACTCAAAAATGCTCAAATCTCTTTAAAAACGATGTTAAAAAATGACTTTTGCTCACTATTTTAATCATAACTTTTGATCCATAAAGAATTTTTAAGTGAGGTTTATTTCATTGGAAATTAAACATCCAAGGCTTTAATTTGAATATAAATTTTGCCTAATTTGGATTTATATTGAGTGAGTTATGACCATTTGAATTTGGGCCAACACTATAGTCAAAATTGAGATTTTTTAGGAACATGCGTACGCATGAATCAAGGGTGCATGCGCACCCACGAAACTTGCATACATAGGCACATTTCCAGGTCATTAAAACATGATTTTTGAGCCCCCAAAATATAATTCTTTGATGGGGGCCGGCCCCTAGACACTTGGGAACATCCAAAGACCTCTAAAAAGCCCCGAAAACCCTAGTTTAAATGTATAAATACCCACCTTATGTTTCCAATCCAAATCCTAGCTAGAGAGTTTTTTTTTTCTCCATCTCTAAAACCCTAGTTCTTCTTTAATAAACATACACACAACACCTTTGTACGTTTTTTACAAATTCAAAACCTTTCTCTAGTAGTTTTACAAAGGCGGAAACTAATGTTCTAATTTAATTTCTCTAAATCTTTTCGAATCCTTTTGCTCTTGAATTGTGATTACCTAAACTATTGTGTTCTTTTAATTATTCTTGCTCTCTCAATCTAATCTTTGTGTTATAGGCACTAAGGGGTGGGTTAAAAACTTTAAACTCTTGATCCTAAGCAAGGTGAATGTTCTTTCCATGAACTCCTCATTTGCTTAATATGATTTACATGAGTTTCTTAATATAGTTTATTCTAATTGTTATGTTTGATTTGTTTAATGTTTTTAAAAATGTTTGAAATGTATTAAATTAATTTTGGGCTGATTATAATATGTTTTGGTTGTTCTTGTTTTAGTATTTTAGTTTTATGTAAAGTTTAACATGTTTATTTATTTTATGTTAGTTTAGTGTTTAGGGTTTATAACATGCTTATTTGATCTCACATGCTATACCTTTGTTTGTTCAAATCTTGTAAAATGTGATTTTTTTTTCTAGATCTATGCTAAAGGATGCGTATGCATCATCAAGTATGGGTGTGCATGGTTTCGACCATGCATACACACCCGTAAACCTAGATTTGACAAAAATCTTGTTTTTATTATTTTAATAATTTTTCCATGTGTTCTTTGATTTTGTTTGACTCTATTTAGGTGAATTATTCGTGTTTATCTGCTTTCCATACTTTATTTGGTCAATCTTGCCATGTTTAGTTTATTTGTGATATTTTTCCTTTTGTGTTTATTTAATTGTTTTCTTTTCCTTTTTAGTATCATATGTTTGATTTGTTTCCTTTTCTGTTATTATGTGATATTTAACATGTTGTGTGTGTTATTTTATTTAAGTGAATGATGTATATTTAGGATAAGGATTATGGCTCTTTTAATAAACTCTTTAATTAAATATGGCCTAGCAAAACATAATGGAGGCTAACCTGCATGCTGGGCGGTCTTGGGTGCCTAACACCTTCCCAAGTCATGCCCAAATTCTGGACCATAATCTCGAATGCAAGCCTATGCATGTAAGTGAGTGACCTAAAAGGCCCAATTTGGTTCCTGGACCTAAACCAAGTGGTGACTCCATTTTTTCACCTTCCGCCTGCTCCACTCTAGGCCAAAGCGTACTTTGCACGAAGAAACCACGAGGACAGAGGCACTTGTGCCCATAGTACTCTTATCCTATTTATACCAAAGGGAGATTGACCTTCCTGGAAAGGATTACCTATGTAGATAAGTGATAATATAGCTTCTTGCACCTTGGGCAAAGAACTTGCATATGCGAATGAGTTGGTAATACTTTTACCTAATTTGGGATCTTTGGTTGCTTAGGTTTAGTTTGGTTTTGTCAAAATGGAGGAGCTTTTGCTAAATAAGGTGGCTTAGGGTTGTTAGGCATTTAATGCTTGATGCTATTGAGACATGCCATAAGGGCTATTTGATACCAGTGTTTAAGTATTGGTTTTTAAAATTATGTGAAAATTGTGATTTAAAAAGTATAGTAAAAACAAAAAAACAAAAAAAAAGTATTCTGAGTAGTCGTAATGCAAAAAAAAAGAAAAAAAAAGAGAGTAAATAGTACCATAGTTCTATAACTTTTTTTCAAAATTGAAAACACACAATTGAGTGTTTAGTATGATTATTGGTTTTTTGTTGTCAACATCATGTGGGTCGCATAGTTTTCAAAATAATTATAACAATGTCACTTAAAATTGATAGTTGAAAACTGAAAACACTTAAAGTGTTCTCAAAATACATTAAACACTCTAAATAGGGAATTGTGACTCAAACGCTCTTTGTTAAACACTGTTACCAAACATGTGTTTTTTTTTTTAGGCCCATAGTTTTTCACACTTAAATACTAAAACCTATGGTTAAATTATGCTACCAAACAGGCCCTAAGGTCATTGCTTTTTTAGGCCCTGTTTGGCAAGGGATTTTAAACAATAATTTTCACTGTTTAAACACTAAAAACTGTGAGCAAAAAAAAAAAAAAAAAAAAAAAAAAAAAAAAAAAACGAGTTGGTGTTGAGTTACGTTTTTCATTTTAGAGTGTTTGAACATTGAATTTAGAGAACTCTTCCTACCATTTTCAGTTTTCAAATAATATTGTTTAATAGTACGTTTGTAAATATGTTAAAAACTGTACTCCACCTGATAATATACCACATATACTATACTCATCAAATAAAATGAGGGAACTTTCTCTCTCTTCAAATAAAATAATAATACTTTTACTATACTCATCAGTTTTTATAAAAAATACATACATATACTAAACACAAATTATGTTTATTCGCATTTTAAAATATATTATTTAAAATATGGTGCAAACACATTTTTTTTTTTTAAATACTTTAAACATGTATTTTCAAATATTTTTAAACCACAATTTTCACTTTATTTTAAACAATATTACTTGAAATCTGCTGCCGTATATCAAAAGAAAAAACGGGCTTTATAGGCCATTTGCTGGAATGCTATGCGGCCATAATAGCTCGTTATTATTTATTATTTTTTTTTTTTTTATGTGAAGATTGAAAACTTGTTAATTTGTTCGGACAAGAAAAAACCCAAATAAATGTAACAGGGATTTTGGGTTTTATTTGGTCTTGAGGCTCAATACCATGTGGTGTAGTCTGCCATTCCTATTGGGTCATGAGCCGAATGCGTACAGTGCCTTTAGTTAAAAGTAAATGGGATTGGAGACCCAATTATGTGCAATTTCATTCGTTGTTAACATTGGGCTTAGGCTAAGAAATGCCCACTTAAAAGAGACCCATGAACAATAATAATTTAAAAAGAGCATTAAATGCGCTTAGGCAAGACATAAGGGTTCTTATTTATTTATTTATCATTTCACTCTTTTATGATAACAAATTGCTCCCTTTACAATTACATGCTAAGAAGAAATTGATTCCAAAACCAATCGAGGCCTAATTTTTATAATCTGAAGTGGCATTGTAAAATCTTGAAATTTAAACTTTGTCTACAAAGATTGTGACTCTACTCCCCCCATATTTAAAACTGGCATAAGAAATTATTTGTTTTCTTTATTTTTATTTTCTTTTTATGGAAAATTCAAAAAAAAAAAATCTCTCAAAGTATTAAAAAAAATTAAAAGATATCTTAAGGAAATTATTCATTTAAAAGAAAAAGGGATTTGGAAAATCTCTCCATTACAAGGTGGAAAGCAATTTTCAATTGTGGTTATTAGTTTTAATTTCCATCCCAAGATGTTACAAACACTTGGGTAGAACTCATCCTTGAAAACTGGCTTGCAAGGGATAGTACCCAAGAGCTTATAAACACATGTTTAATGATACGCTTAAATAATGTGGGACACTAGGATCATAACACAAGAATTAAGGATGAGATTTGATAAGCTAGGTTTGATAGTTACAACGAGAGAGGAGATTTGAACCCTAAATATTTTTGTTAAAAACACCAAAAGATGCCAACCTCTCATATGAGTGAGAGTTTTGTATGGTAAAATTATTTGAGACAAATTTGTTTGAGGGAGATCTATTGATGATAATGACATTTGTTGTATTGATCGTCTCTACCCATAAGACCTTAGGCAACTCTACATCCAATCTCATACATCTAGCCCTTTCTATGAAGATTATGTTCACTATGTCCGTAACTTTGTTTTGATATGGAGTTTCTATGATTTAAAAATGACAAATGATACCCTCAAATTCACAAAATTCTAATAATTCATTTTCTCTATACTTTATTTTAGTATCATTTTCAAAGTTTTTTATTTTTCTGCTAGTTTGATTTTCAATTTGTTTTTCATTTTTTAAATAAGTTATATATTTGTGCTAGCTTTATAATTTAAAAAAATCCATATATTTTTAGGGTAGTTAACAATAAAACATACTCAATTATTTGTAAAGTAAAAGAAGACTTCACCCTTCCATAGATTAAGTTCTCAATTTCAGTATATTAGTTAAATAGTCATACTAAAATCTTAAGGAAATTCAAAGATGTGAATTTGGATACTCTTCCTAATGATAACACCAACATAACAAATCTCAATGCCATCATTGGCAGAAGTACCAAAATAACAATATAGAACCCAACCAAAAAAAAAAAGAAAGAGTAAAATTCAAGGTTTTGAGTTTAACTTCATGAGAACTATACTATAGATACAAATAGTATCAATCATCCTGTTGACAATTATCCTGGGAGAGAAAATTATCAAAGGGAAAACCTTACCTCTAAAACGATTACAACAAAGCCATCATCATTTACAAAGATAATTACAGAATAGGTGCTACACCATAGATCGATCGGTACCATCCACCGATGTTGGAGTATGTATAGCAGTATAGGTGTGATCTTTACGGTCCCAAAGAGTGGAGGTAAGGGAGGTGCAGTCTTCCACCAATTCAGAAACACCTCAACGCAAACTACAGCAGCAGGGATGAGAAAAATACAGCAAGTGATGATGCCAAAAATCATGGTGAGACATATGTTTGGAATGTTGCGGTATGAATGATCAGGATGTATAATCTCCATTACAGCTTCCCAGATCAAACTACCGCCAAAAACCAAACATACAAAACCAGTGAGAATCCAAAGTAGGAGATAGAGTTTCTCAGTCCAATACATAGATACACACATGATTAATTTCTCAAATAGCCTGTGGAGTGAAATTCAGGTAAGTTCTGTGTAATGTGTCAGCCAAAACTAAAATGTAAAAACACCACCATTCTAGCTCGTTTATATTTTTCCTTTTACAAAATATTATATTCTAGGTCCAAAGAAAAGAGAAGACAAGAAATAAGAGATACAAACGTACCAGATTGAAATCGCTAGCTAGACTAGCTGTTGGTTAGTGCATTCAAAACAAACGTCCAAGACATGTAAATTTGTAATTTATTTATCAAATTCAGTTCATATTTCATGGCTGAGAGGTGACCGAATGTTACCTGTTCGTGAAAGAGACAAGACAAGACTGCAATCATCTTTAGAGGAAAAAGTTAAAAAATATAAAGAGGGAGTTGCCATTATGCATCCGCTTGAAAAGTTGAACTATTAAAAATAAGAGAAGCTATGTTTAGGTGAGGCAGAGGCCAATTGTTCAAAATTTTCACTTTTAAAGTAAGAATATCAATCAAGAAAAGAGAATAGTCTCCCTCCATAATTAAATTATTATTATTTTTTTTTTAAAACCCGTTTTTCAGTCTTGTTGTGGAGATGATATTTCATGCACTCGTTATTGTAATTGTATGCCGCGGATCAAAGCAAAAATCATGGGCACCCTTAGACAAGGGGGACATGACCCGACCTTCGCAGTATAATTTTTGTTTAAAGATTATACTACATATGTGCGTGTTAAAGAAAATTATGTGTGTAGGCCTGTAGGGTCAAAATTTCACATAAGTGCCCTGCCTAACAAATGAAAGTTGGTGGAATAAAAAATCAAAGAAAGTTGGCCAAGATGACCGAAAAAAATAAAAGCCAACAGGAGTCACAGACCCATATGCTTCTAACCCCTTTAAAAACAAAAACAACAAAGTTTGCTTCGAAAAAAAAAACCCTAAAAATTTGATATTGACAAGAACAACTTTCTTCAATCCATAAGTATTTGTGGTTCTTGCTTATCTCCACTCACTAACTTGTCCATGGTCAACATTTAGTCACCATCCTCTCAATCTCCTCAAGTGGTGTTACAGAGTAGATTTTGTTTAGAACTAGCTTGTCCTTTCATACATTATGTTTTTATAACTGGAAGCGTGAATTAAAATATAGTGTGTGAAAGAGTTTTTATAACTGAGTTTATTAAAAGACACTATACTACTGTGTCTTTATGTAAGAAACACCGTTCTTTATAATAAATAAATTTATTCAATGAAAGATAGTCATTGAATCTATCTTTCATGGAAGACGGTAAGTTCCGTTTTTAAATATTTTCTGTATGTGTTAATAGCATATAACATATTAGACTATTTTTGATATACTAATTGTTTATTCAGGGTATTTATGAGTTATGACTAATGTTAATGTATGAATATATAATCTGACATCCAAGTAAAAATGCATAGTTGGTATTGATTGAGCTATGGCCAAGGGAGATTCGAAGATGGTGGTGCAAGCTTTGATGTCGACGAATTCAAGTCTGGACTCTTATAGTTTGCTGGTACAAGCATGGTTTTTAAATTCAGACTAGACTGTATGGTCCAATTTGGTTTATCGAGAATCTCTCACTAACACGTTTCTTTTAATCCTAAAAAACGTTCTAAGTGAGAAAAGCAAAGAACCATTCAAACCACCCGGGTTTGAAAACCGGGGATGGTTTTCACGGTTCAAGCCAAAGCTATTTTTATTTAAAAAAATAAAAGTATTTACAAACTCACACACAAAATGTGGTTTTTTTCTTTTTTTTTTTTTTTTTTTTTAAGAAAGTTAACTATGTTTTTGCAAGAAAATTTTTGAATTGTCCTACTCTCATACAAAGAGAGAGGAAAACAAATAGTGTATAGTTTGGCTAAGTTAGCTATTAATTTTTTAAATTATGTGTTTGGATGAAGGACATTCTTTCCTCGGTCATTCTTTATTCAGGCAATTTAGCTTCTCATTCTTAATAATATTATTCGAGGTCTTCTTTCTAAAACTCTCACTCACCAATGTGAAGCTATAAATAAGTTTTTTTTTTTCCCTTTTAGATGAAACTATAAATAAGTTGATTGATGAATATGATCCTAAATAATAATATGAAGAAAAAAGAAAGCTGATTGTTGATAATATATACTGTATTAAATAAAAGTTGGGCATAGAAACTATGGTTGCACCAAGTAGTTACTTTCACTAATTAGTAAATTAATTTTATATTATGTTATGTATTTTTTTTCCAAATTAAGGGATAATTTTTTTTTAAATGTTTAATTTTAGTAAAAATTTATCATTTAAATTCTATTTAAACTAAAATTTTATTAAAAAAATTCTAAACTTAAACCCCAAACACAACCCATGTTTCTTATATATATATATATATATATAACCCATGTTTTGACTTCTACTACAACTAAAAGCCTATTATCAATATTTTAAGTACAATTAATTAGTAAATTATTTTATACATTTAAAATTAACAAATTTAAATTCTATTCAAAGTAAAAGTCTATTATAAAAAATTTATGAACTTAAATATATAAACAAATTTAAATTCTACCAAAACTAAAAGTTAATTATAAAAAATTCTAAACTTAAATTTCACATAACAACCCATGTTTTATTTCTAAAAAAAAAAAAAAAAATCATTTTGACTTCTACTCCAATTAAAAGTCTATTATCAACATTTTAAGAACAACTAATTAGTAAATAATGTTATCTTGTCTGTTATGAGATATTTTCTCAAATTAAAGGATAACATTTAACAATTGTTTAATTTAAATAAAGCTAAAAGTCTATCATAAAAATCTAAACTTAAATCCCACACAACTCATTTTTTCCCCTAAGATGTAACTTAGGCTTATGTTTTAATCTAGTAAATTCATCTTACTTATTATTTTTTGCTTCTAAATTTGCATTTGAGATTTACTATAAATAAGCAAAACACTAGACACCCATTTAAGTTTTGGTTCTGTTATATAAGTTTTTATTTTTTTTATATTCGCTAATTAGTAAATTAATTGTATATTATTTTTAGGATATATTTCTTCAAATTAAGGATAATATTTAACAATTATTTAATTTAGAAAAAAACATATCATTTAAATTTCAACAAATTTAAATTATATTCAAACTAAAAGTCTATTAAAAAAAATTTTAAACTTAAATCCCGTACAACAACCCACATTTTGTTTATTAAAAAAAAAACCCCATGTTTTGACTTCTACTCCAACTAAAAGTATATTATCAATATTTTAAGAAAAACTATTTAGTAAATTAGTTTTATACATTTAAACTTAAATGATTCCAATTTTATTCAAACTAAAAGTCTATTATTGAAAAATTTTGAAATAAATATTTAAACAAATTTAAATTCTATTTAAACTAGAAGTTTATTATAAAAAAAAAAATCTAAACCTAAATTTCATATAACAACCCATGTTTTCTTTCTTAAAAAAAAAAAAAAACATTTTGACTTCTACTCCAACTAAAAGTCTATTATCAACATTTTAAGAACAACTAATTAGTAAATTAATTTTATATTATTTGTTATGATATATTCCTCAAATTAAAGGATAACATTTAACAATTGTTTGATTTAAATAAAACTAAAAGTATATCATCAAAATTTTCTAAACTTAAATCCCACACAACTCACTTTTTCCCCCTAAGATTCAACTTATGCTTATGTTTTAATATAATAAATTTATCTTACTTATTATTTTTTGCTTCTAAATATGCGTGCAAGATTTACTATAAATAAGTAAAACAGTAGACACCTATTTAGATTTTTGGTTCTCTTATGTAAGTGGGGGGTAGGGGGGTAGGGTCTAAACAAAGGATATTACCCAAATAAGTTCGGGTCGAGAAGGCAATTAGGCCCAAGTACTCATGATCTCAAGCCCAACACAATAAGGGCAATCCAGATAGAGAAACTAAGGAAGTCAATCCGCTGGAGGAACATACATTCCTTGGGAGACTATAACGAACTACCAAGGTCATGGATTGAAGACCGAGGAAGAAAGTAGAGACATGCAAGAAACGCAAGAAGAATGCTTCCAAGTAAAGCACTTATCACCTCTACATTTAATGCACTGCACCAACTCACCCAGGTGCATTAATGGCAGAATGACCCCTAAACAATGTCACCATACCATGTATCCTACTTTACCATCATTAGCAAAGCAATGATGGGACAATTACCTTTGAAAGGATCCAACAACCCTTGTTTCTTTATATATATATATATATATATATATATATAAAACCTACGTTTTGACTTCTACTACAACTAAAAGTCTATTATCAATATTTTAAGTACAATTAATTAGTAAATTAATGTAGGGTCTGTTTTTGTTGCCCAAGCCCAAAGAATATGGGTCAAAGGCCCAACGAACCCAGAACAATAAATTTGTAGAGAGTGGATCGAAGGTTTAGGCGCTGGCCGGCGTTCACGTAGCATGAACTCTTTTCTTTTACTGAAAAATACTTAGAACAATTTACAACTAGGAAATGCTCCTCGGCTCCTGGCCGAGGAGGTTTTTCCTTCCCTTTTCTGCTCCTCCCAAAAACCCTTTCCAAAAGACCCCCCTATACATTTTGCTCACCCCTCTTATATATCCCGCTCTTCCTCCTCTTGTTGGTCATCTATTGGCCTTCCACCTGACCATCTATCCCATCAAAGGTCCTATCCGTGCTCAAGTGGTTCACCCTGATCGATGTTGCCCTGCCAAGGGGTTACATCCTCATTAATGCGGCCAGAAGGGTTAGGTGAGCATATTCAATGCCGAGGTGACAGTTCGCCCAGGGCTTGCCCCCTCTTCGTACTGAGGTCTCGGACGACCAGGGATAGGATCATCCTCGAACCCATCATGCGTCCTCAGCATGGGCCATTTGGGCCTGGGTTGAAGTGGGCCGAGGCCACCCGATTTTCTGGCCCCACAATTAATTTTATACATTTAAAATTAACAAATTTAAATTCTATTCAAAGTAAAAGTCTATTATAAAAAATTTATGAACTTAAATATATAAACAAATTTAAATTCTACCAAAACTAAAAGTTAATTATAAAAAATTCTAAACTTAAATTTCACATAACAACCCATGTTTTATTTCTAAAAAAAAAAAAATCATTTTGACTTCTACTCCAATTAAAAGTCTATTATCAACATTTTAAGAACAACTAATTAGTAAATTAATGTTATCTTATCTGTTATGAGATATTTTCTCAAATTAAAGGATAACATTTAACAATTGTTTAATTTAAATAAAGCTAATAGTCTATCATAAAAATTTCTAAACTTAAATCCCACACAACTCATTTTTTCCCCTAAGATGTAACTTAGGCTTATGTTTTAATCTAGTAAATTCATCTTACTTATTATTTTTTGCTTCTAAATCTGCATTTGAGATTTACTATAAATAAGCAAAACACTAGACACCCATTTAAGTTTTTGGTTCTGTTATATAAGTTTTTAATTTTTTTTATATTCGCTAATTAGTAAATTAATTGTATATTATTTTTTAGGATATATTTCTTCAAATTAAGGGATAATATTTAACAATTATTTAATTTTAGAAAAACATTATCATTTAAATTTCAACAAATTTAAATTATATTCAAACTAAAAGTCTATTAAAAAAAATTTTAAACTTAAATCCCGTACAACAACCCACATTTGTTTTATTTAAAAAAAAAAAAAAAAAAAAAAAAAAAAAAAAAACCCCATGTTTTGACTTCTACTCCAACTAAAAGTATATTATCAATATTTTAAGAAAAACTATTTAGTAAATTAGTTTTATACATTTAAACTTAAATGATTCCAATTTTATTCAAACTAAAAGTCTATTATTGAAAATTTTGAAATTAAATATTTAAACAAATTTAAATTCTATTTAAACTAGAAGTTTATTATAAAAAAAAAAAATCTAAACCTAAATTTCATATAACAACCCATGTTTTCTTTCTTAAAACTCCAACTAAAAGTCTATTATCAACATTTTAAGAACAACTAATTAGTAAATTAATTTTATATTATTTGTTATGATATATTTCCTCAAATTAAAGGATAACATTTAACAATTGTTTGATTTAAATAAAACTAAAAGTATATCATCAAAATTTTCTAAACTTAAATCCCACACAACTCACTTTTTCCCCCTAAGATTCAACTTATGCTTATGTTTTAATATAATAAATTTATCTTACTTATTATTTTTTGCTTCTAAATATGCGTGCAAGATTTACTATAAATAAGTAAAACAGTAGACACCTATTTAGATTTTTGGTTCTCTTATGTAAGTGTGGGGGGTAGGGGGGTAGGGTCTAAACAAAGGATATTACCCAAATAAGTTCGGGTCGAGAAGGCAATTAGGCCCAAGTACTCATGATCTCAAGCCCAACACAATAAGGGCAATCCAGATAGAGAAACTAAGGAAGTCAATCCGCTGGAGGAACATACATTCCTTGGGAGACTATAGACGAACTACCAAGGTCATGTGATTGAAGACCGAGGAAGAAAGTAGAGACATGCAAGAAACGCAAGAAGAATGCTTCCAAGTAAAGCACTTATCACCTCTACATTTAATGCACTGCACCAACTCACCCAGGTGCATTAATGGCAGAATGACCCCTAAACAATGTCACCATACCATGTATCCTACTTTACCATCATTAGCAAAGCAATGATGGGACAATTACCTTTGAAAGGATCAACAACCCTCCAAGTTTAAGGCAAGGATGCGATCCAAGCAGCTATATATAGTAGGAAAGATCCTCGTAGAAGTGGATCGAAAAAGGAAAAAGAAAACAAAGAGAAAGGAGAGAAAAGAAGAGGAAATTGTGTAACCTAAAAACTTGACTATTATAAGAAATATTTGTTCCTCGAACAGGCTCTAGGAAAGAGTTTGAGTAATATGAATTGTTCTTTCCATGATTAACTTCTTCACTTTTGTTTTATGTATTGCTTTTCCTCCAAATTCACCAATTAAGGCTATTAAAACTTGACCTTAACAATCCACCTCTACAAATAAATTACATTGGGTAGGAGCTTTAGCCCACACCTATTCCTATTGGGCCTGGGTTCCCATCTTAGCCCCCTACAGTAAGTTTTTAATTTTTTTTTTTTTAATTACATTCTCAAAATTTGAACTCTTTTGTGTATGTTTTGATTTTGGGTTTTGGTTATTGTATGTAATTTGTGAGTGCATTGAAATTTTTAATTAGACAATCACTAGGAAAAATCGGTATTGAGGAACTATTTTGTTTATTATTGTTTGTATTGACTAGGGCATAGATTAAACATAACCCAAATAGAAATGATCAAACTCATATCACATCTCATATTAAGAAATTAACACAAAGTGCAAAGATAATTTTAAAATATAAAAATAGATAAACACGGATAAAGTTTAAAGTCTAAACTCCAAAAAATTAGAACTTAAAGTAATTTTTTATTAAAATTATTGACTTATTTTATAATTTATTATTACTATTTATTTAATAATTTAGATTTAATTATTTTAAAAAAAATTTAACTTATATATGAATCTTCATCAAGCTGTACATCGTACAAGAATAATACTAGTATATATATAAAGCTGAATGATGATGTGTGATCCGGCCTATTAATCAAATGTTATTCCAACTTCACATAATTTTTATGATTAAAACTTGAACTTTCTTTGCAACTTCTTAGAAGCAATCCAAATTCCAAAAATAACATGACAAAGCTTAAGCAATTGCTTTCATATTTTGAAAAGCCACAGCCTTGTCCTACCGACGTACTTGGCCCACAGGTTGTAGAACGGCAATACTTTGTCTTATATTTTTGTCATTAAACTTTGTCACGGATGATATGAACTACGGCAGGTATTTATAATAATTTTTTATTTATTTATTTGAAGATATGATAGGATTTGTATTAGGATTGGCTTGTTCATGTGACGGTTTTCTTAGTTTTCAACGAATTACCCCTTTTAAAAATGCTGAAAGTGAGATTATAAATATATATGCTGAAAGTCATGATGTTTATTACTCATTATTTATAACTTGTGTATACAAGTTGTAGTAAAATGCTTCTCAAAAAAAAAAAAAAAAAAAAAAAAAAAATTGTAGTAAAATGAACCTAGTGAATTAGGTCCCACCAAAACTCGTTAGTGAGGTGGTATAAACTTGAATTCTTGCCATAAGTGTTTGGTTAAAGTTTCACCATAGATAGAGTTGGCAAACCTAAGCTTAAGGTTTAAAACACCCTTGTGTTGGGCTCATGTACAACACTCTAGGAATGCCACCTCTCTCCTTCAATGTCTTATATTTTAACCAAAAAGAGAATTAGATCCTCAAAATTAAGATGCTAAATATCTTTCTTTTTTTAATTATATAAATACGATAAAATCTCAACCTATTATTATATATATATAAATATATTGGTTAAAAAGTTGTTTATATAGTTTTTGCAACAATAAGGGGAAAAAAAATTGGCAGCAAATCTTCTCCATATATAAAAATTGATAGTGCACTCAATTCCATGATATAAGTTCTGCAATTTGAATTTGAATTTGAATCTTTGTCAATCAAAACAGAAAATTATTGAATACTCAATAATTACCCATCAAAACACCACCAAAAATAAAGTTACGGCCCTGTCAAACTCACACATGCTTCATTAAAATTACTATAAATTATTTATGCAACTCATAAAGACACGATTATCTGAGGTATGATAGTAAATTATCCCAAGAACACCATTGCAATAATTTCATGTGATTAAAATATTAATAATAATAAAAAATTCTGTATAACTAATGTAGCTAGAATAAGAAACATACAGAAGAACTATAGAATCTGTTCATCTCTAATGTAGATAAACTTGCTAAAAAAGTAGATATCATAATACTATTGACATATATGTTCCCTGGCCTGAACTGAGTGTTTACATAATCGCAATTCTAAATCATTATTCAAACAAAATATTTACATAGTGTCCATTTCAAAATCATGGCAAATAATAATTACAGACTTTTAACACCATTGATCAAGCATTCTTGGCCATTTAAGTTGAGAAAGGTGTGACCTTGGCTAAGTTGGCTCTGCGAGGCAGTAGTGAAGGTACAGACTTCCAACATTGCAAAAACACTTCAATGAGTAGTTTAACAAAAGGCACGAGAGTCATACCACCAAAAAGAAAGCCAGCAACAGAAGTAATACAAATCTCTTCTCTCTTGATATCTGGATTAGGATGTATCATCTGCATCACAACTAGCCAGATAATAAAACTGCCAAATGCTGCCCACGCGAGGATAAAGATAACCCAAAGTAAATACAAGATTTTTTCAAAGGTAGACATATATAGAGACTAGAGAAAGAGAAGGATTCAAATTTTTTTCTCAAAAGATGATGTAAATTCAGAAACTTTTAACTACTGCCAAAAGCTTCTTGTATAGTCCTTTTGTCAGCGAAGGACCATTATTAGGTTGCTAGCTAGACATAAGAACAATAAATCAATCATCCAACAATTCAGGAAAAATCAATCAATCAATCAATTTTACGATAACTTTACAGGAAAACAATCAAGAAAGGGGGGTTGGGAGTTTCACTCAGACTACAAGCTTTACTAGAAGAAAGTTCACCTATTTTTAGAGTCTTAATCTTTGAAAGAGACAAGATATAATTATTGTAGAAGGGAGACCAATTCATCATCTTCCTTAAAAATACTTATTAGAGTGTCTTTTTTGTGTTTGGTGGTGGTCCATTCACCTTCCATGTATCCGAGAGACTGAAAAGTTTGTCTTAAAATAATGCAAATAGAGTATAACACATTATTACTTAAATTAGAGTGTTTTTTTTTTTTTCAAAGTCCATATTTGACCTCGGATGAAATTCCCATCATCATGGGTCATTGTGGAATTCTAGGGGTGAAATCTGTCGGTCCTAAGGGTTGTTTTTGGACTGAACCAAAGTAGTCGATATTTAAAAACTTGGGACTGAAACTGACCACACTTGTTGGAATCTTGAACAAGTTTGGTTTGCATTGGTTTGATGCAGTTCGATTTTCATTTTTTCCAAACTCTTAACTGTTTTATCACATAAAAATTAGAGAGAGAGGTTCAAATAAACAACAAAACCTAGAGAGAGAGAAAATAGGGAAGAAAGAGAATCATGGAGAGAGAGAGAGAGAGCATTGGCCTTACCGGAGTAATGTTGGCATGGGGAGATCATGGGTAGTGCATAAGCTTTTTTGGAGGCCGGCATGCGCAGCGTGGGTTTGGGCGGATTTGGGTGAAATCAAGAAAGTGAGGGAGGTGGCTGTGTTTTTTTAGTGAGAGAGGCGACTGATAGAGAAAAATAAGGGGGTGGGGGTAGGGTTTTTTTTAGTTTTAGTTTAAATGTGTTTGTTTTAGTTAATTAGTTTAAATGGTTTTTTTTTTAATTAGTTTAATCTTTAGTTAGTTTGATGGGTTGGGCTTTATTATTTGGTCGGTTTCGGTTCGATTCGGTCTCCTTGTGATTGAAATCAGGATCAAACTGGAAAAAAAAAATTGGTTTTTAAAAAACCAGACGAAACCAATCCAAATTGAGAAAAAAAAAATTGAAAAAATCAGCCTAGTTCAGGCAGTCCATTCGATTTTTTTTTTCAGCCCTATGGAATTCAATGGCAAACTAGTCACTTTTAGGTGAAATTTTGAGATTTTGATCTAGTTAGACGGAAAATTGATTTTCATTTCAAAGTGGGTATAAATGCATAATTTTAAAATTGATTTATTTTAATGGATCCTTTTTTTTTAGTACCACAAACAGGGAGTACAAACACAAACAGTCACAAAAGAGCTGGATTAACCCAGCAAAAGTTTATAAGCGTACAAGTTACCTTTTTAGCTAAAACATATAAGGGGTTAACAAGCAAAGAGAGGACTAAGATCATTTTGTAGACTAAGCCAGTTTGAAATAGAAAAGCAAGATTAGCAAATCTAGTGTTGTCCTGCCAACTAGAGGTTCTTCTGTTATGAAAAACTTTGAGGAGACCTCTGCTATCACTTAGGATCAAAATTTGTTGAAGACCATGATTAGATGCAGTGAAACATGCTTCCACCACAACTTCAAGCAACACCCCCAGTGTTGTCCTAGTTACACTACTGCTGACACCAAAAAGTACACATGCTCCCTATAGATTAACGGCTTCATACACATATGCACATCTATTCTTCCTTTTATTCTTGAAACCAACAACCTTTAGGATAAGTTGCCATGATCCTGTTGCAAATTGGGATTCAACATCTGTGATTGAGATTCCAGTGCAATGAATGAGCTCTTGTACCTGCAAGATAAGGATTGAGCTATTATAACTACTTGCATCGGATTAGGAGATAATCCTTCATGTACCACTTTGTTCCTATGATTCCAAATGGTCCAGAGGATTGTAAACAGATTTTGCAGGTACTCCATAGAGACTTCATCCTTGAGGTTGTGCTTACTAAGGATGAGGCTTAGCCATTGCTGAATAGAAGTACCGTGAAAGTCTGAAGCATGTATGGCAAGAGAGGAGCCATGCCAACAGGCTCTAGAAAAAGAACAAATGAGAAATAAATGGGTAGGAGTCTCATCCTCTTCATTGCAGAGAGGGCACAAAGTAGTTACTGGAATACCTCTATGTCTTAAGTAAGAAAATGTAGGTAGGCAACCCTGCAACAACTTCCAAACAAAATTATTGACTTTGAGAGGAACTTGCACTTTCCAAACCTTGGTCCAAATTACTTGATCCAATGGATTAGATCTAGAATTTCTCCAAGTCTTACTGTTAATGAGGTCATAGGCTTTGCTTACCTGGTATTCTCCACTACTAGAATGTTTCCACATCAACTTATCTTGGGCAGAATTGGATTTGGGAATGGGAATTTGGAGAATGTCATTAGCTTGTTATGGGAGGTACAGAGCTCTGACCAAACCAGGTCTTTAAAAGGAAGTGTTATGGTCAATGAGGTCTCCAATCGTGCCTGTTGGCAACCTAGGATCAGGTAGGTTTAGAGGACATTGGAACCAACTTGAATGGTTTAGAAGAATATTAAACCCCTTCCCAATCCACCATCTCTCTTCTCTTAAGGCTGGGTGGTCATTATGAATAATATTTTTCTAGAACCAAGAATGGTGTTTTTTGGGACAGCAATCCTGGATAGTGCAGTTAGGGCAATACTTTGCTTTAAAGGTCCTAGCAAACAGGGACTGAGGTTGGTGGTTTAACTTCCAGAACTGTTTAGTAAGCATAGCTTGGTTCATGGATTTAAATTTTTTCAAACCTAAGCCACCTAACTTCTTAGGTTTACAAATCTAATCCCATTTTAGCAGATGCAATTTCCTCTCTCCCTGCTCATGCCCCCACCAAAAGGACCTAATGATAGAATCCATTTTGTTACAAATGGTATTAGGAACCTTAAAGCAAGCAAAGGTATATAGAGGCAGATATTGAAGGACAGAGGTAATAAAGGTAGTTTTGCTAGCTTGAGAGAGCAGTCTTGCCTTCCAACTTTGGAGTTTGTCCACCAGAAATTGGAAATCAATACACCTCTTACTTTTGAGCTTAAAGTGAATTCCAAGGTACTTGGTTGGATTTTGAGCAATACTTTCCTGATCTTCAGCAGGCATATTAGGAGAATAGTACAAGTCTGATTTGGCAAGGTTTTTTTTCTAATCAGAAATGGAAACAATACCGATCGAGGATAAGTTGCAAGTTCGTAATAGTCTTATTATCCTTCTTGAAGAAAAGAAGTGAGTCATCGGCAAAGAAGAGATGAGTGAAGGAGAGTCCATTTCTACCAACCTTCACACCCTGAATCTACTTAAGGTTATGTGCCTAAGATAAGGAGATAGAAAGGATGTTTGCATATAAAAGGAATAGATAGGGCGAAAGAGAGTCTCCCTGTCTTAACCCTTGTGAGGGTTTAAAAGAAGAAGTCAGATTGCCATTAACAAAAAGAGTGTAGCTAACTGTTGTGACACATTTCATGATTCATTTAATCCACTTGTCCTCAAATTTTATTATTGTTAAGACAGCCTTAAGGAAGGTCTAATTTACCCTATCATAAGTTTTGCTCATATCAATCTTAAGCACTCCAAAACCGGTCTTCCTCCCTTTTCCTTCTTAGTGTATTAATCATTTCATGAGAGATGAGGCTGTTATCAGAAATGTTCCTCCCTTTAATGAAAGCATTCTAGTAAAGGGTGATAATGCTATCCATCAGGGGCTTCAACCTATTAACCAAGACCTTAGAGATGATTTTGTAAACAACATTACAGCGGCTAATAGGTCTAAAATGGGAAACCTCTTCTGGAAAGGGTATTTTAGGAATGAGAATAATAAAATTTTTATTAAGGGGTTTAAACAAAGAACCAGAATGAAAGAAGGCTAAGATAGTTCTAATAACTTCAAATTTAACAGTGCCCCAATATTTCTGAAAGAAAAAAGCAGGAATGCCATCAGGCCTAGGAGCTTTGTGGGCTTCAATTTGGAAAACATATTCTTCAATCTCTGAAGCGATAATGGGTTTGTTAAGGGAAGCAAGTTGTTGAGGGGAAAGAGAAGTTATAGGGAGGGATTGAAGTTCTTGAACAATGCTATCAAAACTTGATTGAATTGAATTTTGATAGTAGGACCTAAAATGATTAGTGAAGATGGCCTCAATTTCATTAGGATTTTCAATAAAGCATCCTTGATCATTCTTGATTTAAATGATTCTATTTCGTGCCCTTCTTTGTCTAACCACAGTCTGAAAGAACTTAATGTTCATGTCCCCTTGGAGAATCCAATTTGATCTTACCTTTTGAGCTCACATCAATTCTTCTCTGTTTAGAAGATTTTCTAAATCATTCCTAAGGGATCTTCCCATCCTAACATCCTCAATTGTTGAAATAGAATTTTGAATTCATTGCAGCTAATCCTATTTCAGTTTAATATCTCTCTCGACTTTCCCAAACACCTGCTTATTCTAAACCAGAGCTATCTTTTTAACATTAAGGAGTTTCTTCCATAATTGCTCAGCTCTAGAACCATGAGAATGAAAGAGCCAAGCCTGTTGGACCATGTCTTTACATGAAGGAGTAGTCCACATATGCTCAAACTTAAAGGGCCTTTTCCTAAAAGTAGTAAGGTATTCAAAATCCAGAATAATAGGGCCATGATCTAATCTAACAATAGGCAGATTCCTCAAAGAGTAGGAAGGGTATTGATTGAGCCAATCAATACTTGCAAAAGCCCTATCTAGTCTTTCTATAACAAGGTCAGCATCCTCTCTATTGTTCATCTAGGTGTATCGCTGTCCAGAGGCAGATAAGCTACATAAGTTCAAATCTGAAATAACTTGTTGAAGTAAATTGGCACCAACAATACTGCCTTATGTGAATGAGAATTTCTCCTTCCTAGATAGGATTTGATTAAAATCCCTAATGCAGATTTATTGAGGGTGTGCTTTAGTTTTAAGAGCTAATAGCTGATGCCAAACTTCCGCCCTCCTGGCTAGCTTAGGGTGACCATAAACAAAAGTGATAGAAGCAGGTAAACCCTTATTATCCAAGAAGTTGATGTGGATAAGGTGAGCAAACTTAAAAATAATACTAACACTTTGCCTAGGCATCCAAGCAAGGAGCAACCCCGCACTAAGACCCACTCTAGGAACCTTCCAACCATCAGTGAATCCACATCTATGCCAAATATCTCCACCCTTCCCTTGAACTAATTTGGTTTCCATAAGGAATATAAAATCAGGTTTATATTCACGGGCTTTTTGTTGACATTGTAGAATTGCAGAGGATTTGCCCAAACCTCTGTAATTCTAGCTTAAGATCCTCATGACTGCTGGGGAAGCTGTTTAGGGACAGCTTCCCAGCACCTATTTGGATATGAAGGAGTAGTTTCATTGGTAAAACAAACAGAAGCTTCAGCAATGTAATAGGGGGAATCAAGTGATGCATTAAGATTACCTTCCTTTAAGAAGAATTCACAGAGGAGTTTATGTCATATGTTTGTTCCAATCCTTCTCAATTCTGATCTAACTCTCTTCTTGGAGGAAGCTTGATTCCCTTCCCACCATTCCTCACAGTGCAAATTTGTTGAGGTGTTAGGATCCGAAGCAATTAAAGGTGAAGGATGAGGTCCTGGGCCAAAGCCAACAGATTCAGAGGGTAGTATGTTGTTGAGTCCAATATCCAGGCTCACAGAGTGGCTATGAACAATGTGATGTGGAGCAGGGTCAGACAAAAAGTGAGGCCCATCAAGGTTTTAGCCTAGTGTTTGAAGTCTATGTATTTGAGGCCCATCACGAGGTCCACCCACTTCCAATCTAAATCTGTCTCTATCCACCCATTGGACCAAAGCCTCAATTAGGGGTTTAAGGTCTTCAAGAATCTGACCTCTTCCCCATGTATCCCTACGTACCCATTCAGGACATCCCTTATTAAGCCTATTAAGGTTGAAAATCACCACTGTCTCATCACTATTAGTTTCAGAACCAGCTCTAGAGTAATCTCGCCAAACAACATTTCTCATAAAGGGTCCTCTGTCAGCAACCCAAGTCCAATGAAGAGAAGAGTCAGAAGGGATGACCCTAGGAGGTCGCAAGGTAAAGGTAGCAGTGTTCTCAGTGTTAAGGACAGTGTCAGTAAGGTTAGCAGAGGATTGATCAAGTGAAGGGTTGGGAGAGGTATTCATGGTGTAAGTATAAGTAGGGGATGAAACAGAGGAATTGAAAGGAGTTGGGGGGGGGGGGATGGTATATGTACCTAAAGATAGGGGTGCAGAATTTAAGTTACATGTTCGCTTTTAGAGTTCAATGTAGGGGGAAATGGGTAGGGAGGGGGAATACTTAAGGGATTGGGGATGTTAGGTGTCTCGGGGTTAAGAAACACCTACTGATCATCCTCCTGAAAGTGAGAGGAGGAGTTTGATTGCGGTAGGGCTTGATAAAGATGAGGGTCTGGATTGTGAAGTTAGGAATTGTGAGAGGTTTGAAGGTTTCCATACTTGACTTGGGTAGTCCATCGGCGTAGTCTGTTGTGAAAAGCTCGAAGCTTATTGTGGAAGTGAGCATCTAGAGAATCAAACCCAAACTACAAACGCGTTGGATTCGGTTGTGTTGTTTGATGAGCATCCTCTCTACCTCATCCATGCTTTCACTGCATTGGCTTCTAGTATGGCCAATCAAACCACATCGGACACATAATTTATGGACCCTCTTATATGTACATTGTACCCAGGTCCTCGAACCATCATCCATTTACAGCATGAAGCCTACAGTCAGTGGCATCCAAGGGTCAATCCGATCTCTGATTCTCATAAATCTAATGTTCTTAAGAATCTGATCCTCCCAGTCCACTTTTTCAAAATATACCCATAATCTTTTCCATGCGATTAGCCAACTCTGGATACTGGTATTCTAAGGGAAGACCATGCAATTGAACCCACAAAGAGACGAAGTTCAACTATAGTCTGTTAAGCACCAGATTAGGCCTTCATTTCTCTAGTACTAGAAAAGCTTCATCCACCACCCAAGGCCCCTTTGAGAAAAAGTGGTTTAAATCCCCTAAAACCTCAAAATGTATCAAATAGAAGAAGGAATCACGTCCTATAACTGAAACTACCCCTCTAATCTACCATGCAGAGTTGATTATTTGTTGGAGATGATGGATGGAGAATTTTTGATAATCCATGATGAACCTAATGGCACAATGGCTCCAGAAATCTCGTTGCATATGAAGGTTTTCAACGTCAACTTCCAAAAGAGGGCCATGCCTGGCAACTCGCCTATGAAGAAGCATTAGATTCCTTCACAAATGGACCAACACTGATCTTGAACCCACTACTCTCAGTCCAGCCAAACTCTCTAGTTGGAAACTGGTCCCCCATGGTCAACACAAGAAGGAGACAAATAGTACCAAACAGAGAACAACTGAAAGAAACGAGACAAAAAAAAAAAGGAAGACAAACAGTCAAAGGTAAGGAAAGGTAGGAAAAAAAGAAGTAGGTGAGAAAAAGGTTGAAAAAAAAAACACTTTTTAGTACAAACAAAAGGTATAAAGTAAAAGGTGCTTCTAGATTTCCACAATCCACCATACATGAGATGGGTCCTAGTTGTTGGAACAGTGCAAAAGAAGTATGGGAAAGGTAAGAAATAAATAGAAGGATGGTGATAGGAGTATAGAAAAGAATGAAAGAAGACTAAAATAATCAGAAAAAGAAGAAGGAGGGTGTGGGGTAGAGCACCGCAGTGAAGTGGCGCCGTCAAAAGCTTGGTTGAAGTGAAAGACGTTCTCAAGAGAGAGAGAAAAAGGTTTCATACGCTCTCTTACATCTAATGGATCCTTGAGAGTATTACAAGTCAATTGAAATATTATTTATCATGTTGGATTGAAATGTCACAATGGTCATGCATACATTAGAAGATTTCTATAAGATAATTGTGAAAACTCTAGTTGTTAAACTATATTATTTGTTTTTCAAAAATTGATTATTAGATTGATAATTTAGAAGACCTAATCCTAGTTGTAAGCATCCTTATCCCAAAGAATTGTCAATTCTTATTAAAAAAAAAAACTCATGAATTTATCCTTTAAAATTACCAAAAAAATCAAAATAAAATGAGAAAATTGAAAGTTTTCAAAATATAAAAATTTAAGTCAATATGCTAGTGATAAATATATATATATAAGCAAAGACCTCATGTGGAAGAGTATGAGGTTTTGCCATGTGGTACTCTAATCTTGTATTTAGTCTCTTTAGCCTCTTTTCATTAACTCTATTTTACTGTTACCCAAAAGATCATGTTAACTATTATCTAAAAGATAGGTTCCTATTGAAGATTAAACCAGATCAAACCAAACTTTATGAAAAGCCCAAACTCACTTATTTTCTTACATATTATGACCTAAGCATGATCATTTCCTATGTGTAGATGAAAGTTAAGACCTTAACCCACTTACAAACTCTTTTTCTCCTCCCCCACATGTAGATGAAACTTGAAAGCCAAGACCTTAACACACTTAAAAGTTGTCTCCATCTGTACAAGCTTCCCTTCAAACTATATACACTCTTTAGCTTCTTTGTGAACAATAGTTTGCGGTTCAGATTCAGTGATCCCATCTAACCAAACCAATCTTCCTATTCATTTTTCAAGTCTTAATTCAGATCTCTTGTGTAAACTAATGGAGATGTACTGTCAAGGAAGACATACAATCACTCTAAAAAAAATTAAAAAAAAAAAAAAAATTACAGTCTAATCTTAATAGTCCCACCACTCTATTTTCTCTTCCTCTACCAAAACTTCTCTCTCTCTCTCTCTCTCTCTCTCTCTCTCTCTCTCTCTCTCTCTCTCTCTCTCTAGGAGGGTGTGGGGTAGAGCACCGCAGTGAAGTGGCGCTGTCAAAAGCTTGGTTGAAGTGAAAGACATTCTCAAGAGAGAGAGAAAAAGGTTTCATACACTCTCTTACATCTAATGGATCCTTGAGAGTATTACAAGTCAATTGAAATATTATTTATCATGTTGGATTGAAATGTCACAATGGTCATGCATACATTAGAAGATTTCTATAAGATAATTGTGAAAACTCTAGTTGTTAAACTATATTATTTGTTTTTCAAAAATTGATTATTAGATTGATAATTTAGAAGACCTAATCCTAGTTGTAAGCATCCTTATCCCAAAGAATTGTCAATTCTTATTAAAAAAAAAAATCATGAATTTATCCTTTAAAATTACCCAAAAAATCAAAATAAAATGAGAAAATTGAAAGGTTTCAAAATATAAAAATTTAAGTCAATATGCTAGTGATAAATATATATATATATATATAAAAGTAGAGACCTCATGTGGAAGAGTATGAGGTTTTGCCATGTGGTACTCTAATCTTGTATTTAGTCTCTTTAGCCTCTTTTCATTAATTTTATTTTACTGTTACCCAAAAGATCATGTTAACTATTATCTAAAAGATAGGTTCCTATTGAAGATTAAACCAGATCAAACCAAACTTTATGAAAAACCCAAACTCCCTTATTTTCTTACATATTATGACCTAAGCATGATCATTTCCCATGTGTAGATGAAAGTTAAGACCTTAACCCACTTACAAACTCTCTTTCTCCTCCCCCACATGTAGATGAAACTTGAAAGCCAAGACCCTAACACACTTAAAGTTGTCTTCATCTGTACAAGCTTCCCTTCAAACTATATACACTCTTTAGCTTCTTTGTGAACAATAGTTTGCGGTCCAGATTCAGTGATCCCATCTAAACAAACCAATCTTCCTATTCATTTTTCAAGTCTTAATTCAGATCTCTTGTGTAAACTAATGGAGATGTACTGTCAAGGAAGACATACAATCACTCTAAAAAAATTAAAAAAAAAAAAATTACAGTCTAACCTTAATAGTCCCACCACTCTATTTTCTCTTCCTCTACCAAAACTTCTCTCTCTCTCTCTCTCTCTCTCTCTCTCTCTCTCTCTCTCTCATTTTAAGTGATATATTAGGATTCCCTGAATTGAAGATAATATTCAATTTTACCAATGGGCTACATATTGCAAGGGATTGTCTTCTAAGATAACAAGTGCTTCTCTTGCTGTGTTACAGAAAATGTCAAATGGTATGCGGTATGGCACAGTCACCAATAATCATATTGCATTCAACTATATTTATATTAAATTTTGAGTTATCTGTGATGCTATGGTACTACCTATGAAGACCAATTTGGACCAAGTTGGACCAAATTGTTTGGGATGCCTTCGAATTGCATGAAAGTGGTAGGTCCATCATAAGCATAAAGATGATCATAAGTTCATATATTAACAAACAATTGAGATACTGAACTCATGATAGCATTTATCCCTTCTGAAAATCTAAACAATTTATATGATTCTAGCCACAAATATTTGGCATATAATCTATGACGTAAAAATAATTTTGGTATCCCATATGATAGGATTATATAAACTTTTAGTTAGATGCACACCTATTTTTTAAAAGTCTTCATGTTGTATTTACATAGTCTGGCTTAAAGCAGAATTTTATTGGCAAAATCAATGATATGTTCATTCAATCAAATTCATGAGCGTGGATATGCTTTTTTTTTTGAGAAAGAACTGCATGAACCTTTATTAACTGGAGCAAGCTAAATCAGCTTGTACAAAATACTGTATGTGTGTGGAACATCCTCCATCCACACTAAAAAATCTGGTATGCTAATAGCGTATTTAGCCAGATTATGTGCTACGGAATTGCCTTCTCTTCTTGTGTGAGAGTAAAGCAAAGTGTCAAAACTGTGAGAAAACAGGCTAACATCCTCCAGCAAAAGACCTGTAGGAGTAAAAGGATAATCACACTCTCTCAAAGCTTTTATTACAGCCAAGGAATCTCCCTCAAGAACAGCACGCCTCACACCCAACTCGCTTGCGAAAGCTAAGGCAGTTGCTGCTGCCATAGCTTCGATCTCTAACGCACTGTAAGCTTGTGGTAATCTCTTAGAACAAGAGCCCAGCACCAACCCCTGCTCATTCCGGACCACCACACCAATCCCGGAATTATTTTCTTTTGAGAACACTGCTCCGTCGAAATTTATTTTAGCCACGTTCGCTGGAGGTGGCCGCCATTTATCTGCAAACGGTGACAGCGGGGTGCATCCTGGACATTCGTATCTGCTATCTTGGAGTGGTACTCAGCCAAAGCATTTCGTGCCACCTCTGCAACTTGATGGAGTGCTGTTGCCGCTGCTCGGACCGGACCTTATTGCGTTGCTGCCAGATTGACCAAGCTGTAAACACGAAGAGCTCGAGGTGCTTTCCTTCTGCAGCTATCCACGACACCAGCTGTTTAAAATCCCCAAACTCTACATTGTTTCTAAAACTCCACAAACTCAGATCAGCCCACACAATATCAACCTCTGAACAGGCCCATAGCGCATGTAAAGGATTTTCCGTTTCAGTTCCGCACCTATCACAGAATGGATCGGTGATGATGGTCCTTTTCACCAGAGCTTGCTTCGTTGGAATTGCGTCACGGCAGGCCCTCCACACAAAATTCTTCATCTTTTGCGGCACACGCATTGTCCAAACAGCTCTCCACATCCCTTTGTCTCGCAGCGGTGGAACATGGTGCGTGACCAACTGTTCAGCTTCATCCTTGAGGAATCTGTAGCCTGACTTACAGCTGTATACACCGTTGTTCGACCAAGGCCAGTAAAGAACATCCTCTGTTACCGTCTTGCTTAATGGAATTTTTTTTATTCGCTCCGCATCTTCCTCCACGAACAAACCGTCCACCAAGTCTGTGTTCCATTGTCTTGTGCTGGGGTCAATGAGGCAACTTACAGTGGAATTTTCATAATCTTCAATGCTACATGTGGGTAGGTACGGAGGGTGTTTCCTTGGAAGCCACCTTTGCTACCATATATTTACTTTCTCACCATTCCCTATCCTCTAACGTGATCCCTTTTTATAACTTCCCTTCCAACTAAAATACTCTTCCATGCGTAGGACCCCATCCTTGAATCCGAAGCCTCCATGATTGTGGAATTAGGGGAAAACGTGCCTTGAAAACCTTGTAGAAAAGTGAGTCTTGATTATGCAAAAGTCTCCAGGCTGTTTTGCTAGCAAAGAATCATTAAAACATGGCTAAGTCTCTAAATCCATCCCGCCTACTATTTTTGATTTTGTCATCTCATCCCACTTCACCCAATGTACCTTCCTTCGATCACCTTGTTGTCCCCACCAAAATCTCTTGATTAACACTTCAATTTCGTTACACAAACCACATGGTAATTTAAAGCATCCNAGAATCTTAGATTTAGTTTGTTAAAACTATTGCACCTTAAGTTAAGACCCCTAAACACTATTGTCTGACTTTGATTGAATACATGGAAATGTTTCTTGTTTATATGTGATTGTTACATGATCAGAGGTTATTGTTAGATGGCTAGGGATTTAAGGAGGTGGGATGATGAATGTGTCGATGAACTTTGTGACATTGTCTTCGGCCAATGGATGTTGGGTAATTTTGCAATTGGGCTTCCCCGTGAGCCATTGTGGGATGTGATCACAAACAGTCTCAATACTCGGACTGGGAAGGATTTCTGCAAGAGGCAGGTTATGCGTCAATTCAAAACTGTCCGAAGGGAGTATTGTTCTGCCCACGGAGTTCATTATGGACCAAGGCGTGGGCAGCCAGTGGTGGATCCGAATGAGGGGGCTAGTCCAGATGAGGCAGCTGGTCCGTCTCAATAAGAGGCGATTGGTGGAATTCGAAGCATTGTAGTGCATAGCTAACCATTTTGTTTAGGCTAACTTATTTTGTTCCCACTATGGTTTGTAGACTACTATGGTGTTGTTAGCGTATACTATCACATGCACTCACCTATAGCTATTAGTGACCATTTTTGTAGTAAAACAATGCCAAGGTCTTTTGACTTTTTGTATGTTACATGGTCACAATGTAATATTTTAGCTACGAACTGGAGTATACCTATGTATGGTGTTATCTTTAATATTCCTTGTTCATTTATATTCCTTGTTCATTTATTTACAAAGTAACATTCCTTGGTCACGGTAACACATTAATATTCCTTGTTCATTTATTTACCTATCAATACAAAGTGTGTTCATCTTCCCATGTGAGATATTTGAATTAGATGGCACATGAATCCCAAGATTTGGAAGACAAAAGGTGGCCGACCCATGTAGAACACATATTTATAGAGATTATGGCAGAGGAACAAATTAAGGGTAACATGGAGAATGGTGTTTTAAAGGGCCCTATGTGGGAAACAATAACACAAGAACTTAATAAAAGGTCTGGTAAACTTTTAACCGAAAGCAAGTCTTCCAAAAGCATAATAGGCTTCGAGGTAAACAACACAAGTGGAGTCAATTGCTGAATCGTACGGGGTTATGGTAGGATGAGGCCACCCAAACTATTACATGCACTGACGAGGTTTGGGAGCATGTGGTGGCGGTATGTTACTTTACACATTTCAAGTTTCAGGTTAGTATTGAATGCCTTTGCATTATTGTGATTACTTTGCTGCCTAACAATTGTTCCTATGCTTGTGTTGTTGTAGGCTGATCGAAACGCAAATAACTTTCGAAAGAAGGGATGCCCTGACTATGATAAGCTGAAGTAGTTGTTTGCCCCCAGAACTGCAACTGGACACCTTCAGATTTCATCAAACGTACCTGCACTGAACAGCGATGAAGAGCGTGCACTGAAGGATGAGCTTGACGTTGATGCTACACCTATCCATCTTGATGATGACTGTTACACCCCGAACTTGGATAGTATTCCTCGGAATACGGAGGAAACTGATGGTGTTGACCAAACCCAAGCTGCAGGCAAGCGTCCTGTGCAAGAAGCAAGTGCCAAGGGTAAGAAAGTGGCAAAGAAGTCCAACAAAGTCAGTGAGATGACTGTGGCCCTAAAGGAGTACACCGCAATGACGAGGGAGAGGTAACAAGGGCAAGTCAAGTGGCACTTCTGAACAATTTGCCCAATCAGCAGCTGGAGGTGATCCATGTTCTCTAAGGAAAGCCATTGACATGCTTAATCAATATACGAATCTCAATGACAAGGAATATTTAAAGATTTCAAGGGCTCTCCATGTGAAGGAGAATAGGGTGGTGTTCATAGGCATGCTAGAGAATAGGAGGCAGGCATAGATGGAGGAAATTATTAACTCGGAGGATTGATACTTGGATCTTATTTTATTATGTGACAGTACTTGTAGTACTTGAACCTTTTGTCACAAAAACATTGATATGTTTTGTTGGTTATTATTTTCTAAACTTGATGCAGTCCTGTATGTTGTTCAAGCACTGAACTTATTATTCGGAATATTTATGATAATTTCTCGTATTCGCCTTGGTTTATTGTTGAGTGCTTGTTAATGTAAATAGGTTTACTGTATAAAATAAAAGGGGTTAATAGTATGTCATGGTGGTGTGTAGGTGACAATGGCATCAAGGAGTGAATGGTTAGATGCATTCCTGACTTATGATTTTGACAAATCATACTTTGATGCCATGGATGCTGATGATACTGGTGATGATACTGATGATGATGACTGGTGGGGTTCAGAGTGTGATACAGAAGATGAAGTAGAGTTTGACTTTGTGAATCCTTTGGTAGGTGAGATGTTCGCCTATATGCAGCGACATTATGATAAACAGCCCATGCATGATAGTATCCTCACGGGCCAAGGATACATGGATGAACTTGACAGTAATCCTAATAAGTGCTTTGAAATGTTTCACATCACACACCCGTATCTGTTACATTTAGTGGATGAGTTGATCAGTCATGGATACTTAAAGGAAGGGCAGGGTGATGTGGATGCCACGCAGGCAATCGCCATGTTGTTATACATACTTGGCCACAATACCCAAATGAGGTGTGTTGCAGACAGGTTCCAACACTCAACTAAGACGGTGTCCTGCCACTTTTGCAGGGTGTTACGGGCTCTTCACTCGTATGTGAGACATCTGATTAAGCTAGATCCAAATGTAGTTTGCCTCCCTGAACATCTTCGGGTGAACAAGTATTGCCCATGGTTCGAGGTAATATATATCACTTAATTATATTGTAAACGTATTCTATTTAACTAGGTACATACATCATCAGTACTTATGTCATGTGCAGAACTGTGTTGGGGCAATGGATGGCACCCATGTGAGTGTTCGGCCTCCTAAACATATGACTCAAGCGTACAGGTCACAAAAGGCTACCGTAACCACAAATGTGTTGTGTATATGCAACATGGATATACAATTTATTTATGTTAATGCGGGGTGGGAAGGTAGTGCTAATGACTCGCAGGTGTTTGAGGAAGCGATTGGTGACCCGAAACATGGATTCCTATGGCCACCCATGGGTACTACAACTAATCTCAAAAGCTATCAATTTTTACATGTTTTTGTTATAGTTTTTTATGCCAATTCTGAATAGCTTCATAGACATGTAGGATCATACTACTTGGTGGACTCAGGCCTACCTATTGGCACAAGTTTCCTTCCACCTCACAAATCAACTAGGTATCATGCCTAGGAATTTCATTCTAGTAACAGGACTCCAACAACCAAGAAGGAGTTGTTCAACTATCGACACTCTTCCTTACGAATGGTTATTGAACGATCGTTTGGGGTGCTAAAGACTCGTTTTCTCATCCTCAATTTAATGCCTAATTTCAAGCGCAATAGGCAGCGCTATGTGATTACTGCATGTTGTTGTCTACACAATTTTATGCCCATTAATAAGCGTTGTGATGGATTGTTTAACACATGGGACAATGTTGAATATGAAGGAAATCCTATTGTTCCGCCCGGTAGTGGCAACAGTAGAGCTTCCACCAACACCGCAAACCAGAGGCATGTTGTGGAGATGTCAAAAGCATCAAAGAGACGTATGACCCACTTTAGGGATGACATCACCGATGCTATGTGGGCTGATTATGTCACCTATAGGAATTGATGATAGCACATGAATTGCAATGTAGATGCTTACATTTTGATATTTATAGACTTGGTAGCATAGGCCACGCGATTAGCATTTACTAGGTGCATTTTCAGTAGATGTTATATATTTGTTTATAATAGTATTGCGCTATGTACACTGGAACGTGTTGTTTTGAAGTTGGTGGTATAAACTGAATTTGTGTACACTGGGGTTATGTATTCTTGATTGCAAATTTCCATTTAGACTTGCTTTTACCTTGGTGATGACTATTATATAAATTATATGAAATTATGAATCATGCATGGATATGTAACCGTTGGTGACAATGTGAAGATGCATTAACAAAACTGAGTTATATTCTTTAGAGTGTGTATATTTGAAACTGTCATACTATTTGTAAAATAATATGATATTTTACAAAACAGTAATAGTATATATAAGTTGTTGACAAAACATTCCTACTAAGAGTTCAACACATACAACAGTTTTGTCAAAATGAAAGTACGTACAATACATAGCTAGGACCAACACCTACACTATAATTTTTGGTCCAACACGTACAATACATTTCCATGTCCAAAACATTAATAATATTACATTATGCAGCCCACATACGCATTCAGATTCATGCCAGACACATTTGCCGTAATCCAAACTCACTAGACATACAAAAAAATACAAATAATATGGCAAAGGTCAGCCATGAGATAACCAAAGCAGTCTTGTATTTATTGGCCATACGTTGTGCATCCCTTGCTTTTTCAGCATCACGTTTCGCTGCTCTTACCCTCTGAAGTGCTTCTGTTAACAATGCACAAGCTTCGGTCTCATTGTTTTTTGCTATGGCTACCTCAGCCTCTAGCCTAGTAAATTTAGCTATTACAATTGGTGTTGTTTCAACACCACGCCTACATGTGTTGCCATCCAACCACTTAAAGGACTTACAATGTTGGTCACTATCTTACAAATTTAACAAAGCTAGTAAGTACATGAGTTGAGGAGCATGATGGTTTTAACCATGAAGTAAAAACAATAGTAAGCGCATTTGATACTCACAGGCTTCCAATGTCTACACCCATAAAACCTCCTACCAAAATTATGAAGCTTCAAAGACATCCGCACCACACACTGGTCCATGTCACATGAATGTTGACTAGAATTGGTGTTATAACTACTTGCCTCTGACATTGTTTGAAACCCCACCCCTCCATGTATAGACAACCCAATTCAAAAGGCACAAAGATAGAAGAAAAAAAAAAAAGCATGTATTAGAAAACCTCCAAGTGTAGGGGATAAATAAAGATCTGTGTCATGACCATGAGATCCTTTTCATTTACCCTTAACTATATGTATATATGAAGACAATTTGATGGAATATACACACGAGGAAGCTTAAGAAAATAATATAGTATCCCTCAAAGGAAGCACAATAGAGTGAATATTTCATAATACTAAGTGGTTCTATAAATACCATGTTAGCTAATCCAGATCGATAACTAATACTAAGACTAAAACCAAAACTTATATATATATACATATATAATAGAAAAGCTTGCATGCCCACAAGATTTCACACTACTCTTAGCTCTTCTGTAATAAAATATGTTACTAATCAAAAAATAAAAAAAGATTTGACACAACTTTAATTACGTCAAACCTCTAAAGTCATGCAAAGCCCAAATATTTTGATACAATAAATAAAAGGGAAAGAAAAGGGGGTTGAGGGTATTACGAAAGTAGAGCAGGTATGACAGTGCACAGATTGCAATTATTACTAATGGTGCAAGAATAATGGGATGGTACTTAAGCATGATCATAGAAGTAATTCTAACTAGTGCAGTGAACCATTTTCTATGCGAACGTATTTGAAGTTCTTCACATTCAAAACTTGAAGGTGCTTCAAGATTATTTCACAAAGTAAATTACAATCAAACAAAAGAAATCTGAGTTTCCCAAGCAACCTAAATTCAAAAAATACCTGCAAGGTCTTAACTTTAAGGTTGAAAAGCAAGAAAAGGTGCATACAAGCTAGGTTTCCACATTCCAGGCCTGAAACATAGCCACAATATCACACAAACACAAGGCTTGAGTCTGTACAAACTAGGTTTCTAATTTCCTGGCCTGAAATGTAGCCACAAGTCAACACAAAGTTAGCATCTGTGGTTTGCACCACAATAATAATTCAAAACTCCAAATGTAAGGGGCAACTGAGAAAATAGTAATTTCATGTTCTCCTTCCTCTCACAAAAACAGGGAAGCACAATGCACATATAGTCAATGTTGTTTCAATAGATGGGAATAGACAACATCAACAAAAACAATTTATCTTGCTACATAAAAATTAGGCCATTTAGAAAACAGTCATCACAACATAGTACTACATAATTGACTCTGAAGAAACAAGCATTAGGCAGCAGATATTGGAGCCCGCAAAAGGTTTGGTTCTCATTCAAATAACAACATAGCCTTAAAAATTTAGATGACCCTGCCACAGGTTTCAGAAAAATTCCCAAATAGCCATTACTCCTTTAATCAATCAGGATAAATTAATCCTATAAAAGACTAGCCCCCAAATTTCTAACCCCGTTAACAAAATTATGAAATATAGACCCAACATCATGAAAACGTTAAGTAATGAGAAAAAGTCAGAGATCTCACAACTCTCTGACCTCAGCAGACCCACAGAATTGAAAGCAGAACAAAAAGGATGTCTATTAACACTCCATAAACAAGATACAGAAATTGAAACCCCCCCCCCCCCACCCCCCCCCCCCCTTTTCCCCTTCAATTGAACAACACCTTACAATCTTCATATTAGTGAAAACCTAACGTAAAAATTTTCAAGTCCAACCTCATATTCACAACATTTGATTGTTCAAGATAGATTTACTTATTTTGAAGTAACAAATTTATGAAATATATAGACAAAATCATAAAAACGGTAAGAAATAAGATCGTACTAATAGAGGGCTCACAAATTTCTCTTCAGTAGACCCATAATGCTGCGAAGGGTTTACAAGTTGAAGGTGAGAAAGATGAGCAACGTGGGATACCTCATTGAAGGTTGTGTTTAGAGTTGGGAGTCTAGGATTCCTTCATTTGGGTTTTTGGAGTTCGAGATGAGGGAGGACAGGGGATCCTCTTAAAGCACCTTTTGCCCTCTTCGTAACGGAGGGATCTAACGCAGTGGAGGCGGAGAAGTGAGGGGCAGAAAATGAGAGGCGGAGTAAGGGTTTGAAAAGCTAAAGATCAGTGGTGAGAGAGTGGAGACGTTGCTGTGGTGTTTGGGTTTCTGAAGTTGGGGACAAAGTGTTTTGTTGTGGAAAGGGCGTGAAAAGGAGAGAGGAGACAACGCGGGTAGGCTTGGTGACCGTTCTGTACATCTGATTTGCAATTGATTTTTGTGGGACACAGTGAGTGACATAAAGGTGAGTGTTGGAATTGAAAAACCCATTGAGATATTCCGCCCAAACAACCCACCAAACTGAGTTATAGAAATTGGGGTATTTTTGAGTAATGAAAGATGAGAGATCAGTGATCAGTGGTGAGTGATGAAAATTGAGTGAAGAGTGATGAGTGAACAAAAAAAATAAACCAAACAGGGCCTAAGATTTTAATTTTAATAAAGAGATAAATGAAGAGTCTACTCACCTTTCATATATTTGGGAGATTGAAATTTTTTAGTCTTAAAATGATGCAAATAGAGTAAAACACATTATTAGAGTGCACAATATTCGAAAAGAGGAATTTCCTTCCTTTTTTTTTTTTTGAAAAGTCCAAATTTGACCTGAGATAAAATTCACATCATCATGGGTCTTTATGGAATTCAATGGCAAAGTGGTCACTTTCTCGGTGAAATTTTGAGTTTTTGATCTAGGTCATAATAAAAATTGCTTTTTATTTTAAAAAAAAAAAAAAAAGATTTCAAAGTGGATATAGCATGGAATTAAAATTTATTTATTTTAATTGGTCCTTGAGAAGAGTAATAGGAGTCAATTAAAATCTTATTTCTCATTTATTTTTGTTCAATTTAAATATCATTATGGTCATACATAGTTACATACATTAAAAGATCCTATAAGAGATAATCGTGAAAATTATAGTTATTAAAAAAAATCAAAATTAATAATTAGAGATCGATAATTTTGGAAGACCCAATCCTAGTTGTAATCGTCTTCATCTAAAGAAATGTCAATTCTTATTATAAAAAAAATAAATAAATAAAAAATCATGAATTTATCCTTTAAAAATACAAAAATTCAGAATAAAATAAAAAATTTGAATGGTCTCAAAATATAAAAATTTTAGTCAGTATGCCATCGATATTTTGCTAGGCCTCGTAGTGTGCTATTCCTGACATCCATTCAAAAACGGAAAGGCAGAAAAAAATAAATAAATAAAACAAACAAACAAACCCTAAAACAATGATCATTACACAAGTGAAACAAACGCAAATCTTACTTTAGAAGGAGACAGTTGAGGTACAACACTTTTGAGTTTTGGAAAAGCATACATACCTCACTTCTAAAACAACATAGAAACTGAAAATATATATTTCAAAATAAAGTACAATATATATTTGCAGGCTATAGTTACGATATAAATGATCCACCGTCAGCTGATGAACTGTAATATCGTTTTTGTCAAACAATGCTGAGGGTTGAAACAACGCTGGGGACTGCAAAAACTCTTCTGGAAGTAATTACAGTAACACCAATATATTCTTGAATACTCCAATGCAAACAATAGGAAGGGAATAGAGAAGAATTCTGGCTGCAACAGCAAGGAAGCAAAACAAAGAACGAATACAAATTTGCACTCTGCTGATATCTGGCTCATCAGCAGAGTCAAATTAAGCACCCGGTAAACTAATTAGATCATTGCAAATTAAGAAAAATTCAACTTTTGTAAGGAATAGCAAATAGCTCACTGCCCTGCATAGGATTGTAAATGATTGGCAAAAGGCTTAGTTATTTTTCTTTTATTTTGCAGATGAGCAAAGTTTTTTTTTTTTTTTTTTTTTAATAAAACAAAAGGGTCAAAATATAGACTAAACAAGCCAGAGATGGAATCATGATTTTTCTTTAGGGGGAAAAAGCATGAAAAAAAAAATTGACCATTCAAAAATAAAAAATAAAAATTACTAAAGTTTGAAATTTAAAATTAATATATAAAAATAAAACTAATATTTATTCAATATAAAATAAATAAAATATCTAAAATGACCATTTATTAATACATTTCTGCTCAATCATTTTGTCAACTAAAAAATGAAACTCAACATTACTTTAAACTACGAAAGTCATTTATGATTGATTCTCATTAAATAATACATAATGCTTCTTTCAATGTACAAAAAAATTAAAAAGTTATCTTTAATTTTGTTGCAATACCAAGTTTAAAAAATATTCATAATTGAAAATGTAACATTTTTAATTAAGGGATGGCAATGGAGCGGGCGGGTCCGAAGAATGGGTTTTCGCTCCCATCCCGTAAGGTTTTGTCTTACCTATTCCTGTCCTGCATGATGGGAAAAAATTTCTTCCCCATCCCCACCCCTTAGGGCCCGCAAATCCCTGCCCCCCCCGTAAAACTCTACTCTTATTAATTTGCCCACAACTATTACAATTTTTTTTAATAAAACTTATTTCGTAAATAAAAATATACCTGAAATTACAAATAAATTATCGCATCAAATCAAACTAATTTTTAGCAAAAATTGAATAATAATATTAAAGTGTTTAACAAGACTATATCACCAAAACAAAAACAAAACAAAAACAAAAATCTCATAATACAAAATCAAAGATTCAATAGTATATAAATTTGTTTATAATAAAGACAAAAGAAAATGTTAAAATTGGACCTTATTTCCAACTCTATAAAGAAAAAAAGAGGCAGAAAGCCTTGTTGTAAATAAAATAAGTGATGAATGTTTTTAAATAAATGGGTTTTAGAGTATGACCCTTATCAATGCAGGGGGGAGGTTGGGTCTAAAAGTCTAAATCCATCTCCACCCGCCCTGGTGTGGGGCTAAAATTTGTCCATCCCCATCCACCACCTTTGTGGGGCAGGGAAACCTGTATGGGTGAAAGCGGGCAAAATTGTCATCCCAATGTCATACTAAAAAAAAAAATTGTGTCATAATTACAGTAGCAACTAAAAGAGTAGTTTTTTTTTTTTTTTTTTTTTTTTTTATAGAATCAACTAAAAGAGTAAGTAAAAGTTAACCATTCTCTAAGGAAATAGTGTGGACCTGAAAGTTGAATGTCATATGTATCATAATTAATTATATGTCCAATATTCTTTTCACTAAAAAGTCAATTAGAGTTATCAAGTAAAAAGAAATTAAAAAAAAAAAAAAAAAAAAACCAAACATATAGACAAAAAAAATATAAAAAATAAAATAAAAATCCAAATAATCCTTTAGGTAGATCCAAATAGCGCATTACTCAAAACCCCAATCTCAAACATTTAACTTTGGTTCTCAATATCAAACTATAATGTTAAAACATATGAGTCAAGTGACCTTTTTATTTTTTAAATTCTTTAGGCCATATATAAATTTTTGAATCCAAAAGGTTAAAGTACATTTTAGCCACTTAAAGTTTGGAGTTATTTTCATATTGGTCATTCATGTTTGATTAAGTATTCTATTTGGCCCTTCGTAAATTAAAATAAAAATTTTAAAATGTCAAAATGTAAACAACCCCAAACTTTAAGCACAAAAGTATACTTTAATTAATCTAAAATTATTTCTCTCTCTCTCTCTCTCTCTCCCCCCCCCCCCCCAACACACACACATATAATTTTTTTTTTCTTATGGCCCCTAAGTTTGTCTAGGATGTAATGTCTATTATAGGCTGGAAGTCAATTATGGATGAAGAGATGGCAACACTCCATCAAAATTACACTTGAAAGTTAGTTTATTTTCCTTTAGGAAAATCTATTGAAATTTTTGATGAGTGTGTGTTGTGAAGTATTTCCCAGAAGATTCTATTGAGCTTTTAAGTCTTACCTAGTTGTAAGTGGAGAAAAGGGAGATTTCTAGTGTTTTTGGCTTAGGTAAAGACTAAAGAGAGATTTTGTGAGGAAACTAGGGGGAGAGGTGGTTTGTGTTAGGTTTTGGTCAAGGTGATGGTTGGGTTTTTTGTGAGGTTTACAGGGTTTTTTATTTTTATTTTTTATTTATTTGGTTCATAATGAAGGAAGATGGAAATTTTGGTGAGATGGGAATGAGGATGCCAGAGAGAAAATCCTCTGCAGGCCATGTGATTCTGTAGGGTTTTCCGATTGGGTTGACAATTGATAATGCTGAGAATGGAAAGTGGGAGAATTTATAGTGGAGTCTAGGGAAACAATGGGTTGCCTCCTTGCCCCATTTGGAGAAGATGACAAAAATGATGTCACGAGCTTGTGCCAGCCTATGGGAATGAATATACTAGAAGAAGGGGCATGTGGCACGATATGAGAATGTCATGTGAAGCAATTGAGACTGTCACATGGATTCAATGGAATCCCAAAATTAAACATATGCAAGGATTAAAACATGGATAACAAATTAACAATGCACTAAACAATGTACTATGACATGGACTTAATTAGCAATTAATTGGTCTTTCGAGTAAATCATATGCATGATTTGATAAAGGCCATGGGACAAATGTGATAAAATATGAGAAATATTTCAAAAGCAATTGGACCTAATAAAATGATGGCACATAATGTATGAAAAATAAGATAAATTCATCAATCAATTTAGGACACAATTTTTTAGGGAATCATGACATGTGTTTTAAAAAAAAGAGCCAAAATGCAGTTTAAGGACTAATTTTCCATGGAAATTATATTAGATTTTTCAATGAACTTCGTGTATACTTTCCAAAGCAAAGTATGTAGACTTTTCATAAATTAATTGTAAAATAGGTGACTTTTTTTTTTTTTTTTTGAGTAACAGTAAAATAGGTGACTTCGTTGATGTAGAGATATTTCATTTAATACAAACCTGATATTTGCTCATAAATCGACAAACTGACTGGAATTTTAGGATCTTTAATGTAGCACCAAAATCAATCCAATCAAATGCTCAAATGTTAGTTAAGGCTTATCAAATGTTAATTGACACCCATGCAAGGCAAATACTTTGGTCATCTCTAATTGAGACTCCAATTCGCTTTAGAGATCAGGGGAAACAGATTTAAGTGGAAATTTGGAATATATAAAGGCATAAGAACCGACTTTGTCTAACCAAGGTAAAAATACTTGTTCACAATTTTCCCTTTTGATTTGGGTTTTTTATCCATCATATTACTTGAAAACAATGGAGAATCGTTTGCAATGAATAATTGCAAATATGAAATATCTTAGAGCTTACAACAATATTAGAGATACATTTTTAAAAAAGTCACTACAATTTAAGTCATAGCAAAGATCAATTAAAGAAGGAATCTTTAAGTTGGATCAAAAGCACGCTTTAAAGAATAAGATCACTATTTGTAAGGAATATAGCAAAGAGCTCTGTGCTTAATTTGCATAGGGTTGTAACTTGAAAATGCTTGAAAAAAAAGTGTCTGTTTAGTAAGCAAGCAAATTTCAAATCTAAATTTAAGAGACTTGAATCTGAGGTGGGATATAACAAATTTGGATAATGGCCATATGAATAAACTTACGGATAAATTAAATACATCATGCAAGAAATTGGGTCATTGCTAAAAATAACTACACGCTTTCTCGAGGAAACCTACCCACTCTTATCTCATGTAGGTCCATAAGAAGTCTCTCATCTTAACTTTCATATAATCAAGCCCAACTTACCTTCTACATGCTAAAATCTATGGATCAATGCAAGGCTAGACCTTTATTTTGATAATTTGATAGTTGCAATGAGGAAGAAACTCTCGACGTCTCTGTTGGAAACATGAAGATGTGTCAATTAAATTTTAAAGCTCTTAGTAGGCCAAGCCATAAATACCATGGGTTAAATTATTTTTATTTTTTTATAGATAGGTTAGGAGTTAACTAGAACCTATTAATACCATACTTTTCGTCTGATCACAGATGTATTTTAGGAAAAGCATGTCCAGAAGGAGAATGTAGAGATGTATATGAAAAAATTTTGACATCAAGAAACTTCAATATTATTGGTAAGAAACCGTATATAGGCCTCATGTTTCCACCTTGATTATTAGTCATCAGAGAAGGCTGATTTACAGGAAAGGAGGAAAACATGGGATTACAGTTACACGTACTATTAACCTGAACAACTTACAAGCTTTTTTACATTCAATTGCAATCAGAATCAGATTTACATAACGTGGAAATTTTCTGTAAACTGATAATCAACTATATAAAATGAAGAGGTAGGAATCACATCCACCCGAATTTCCATATGGTGATCTAGAAACAAGCTTACAGTATAGACTTCACATTAGGTTTCCAATGACGATGTTTACGACAGCTTGAGGGTCGGGGTGTAAAGTTGAGCCCAAACATTTCCTTGAACGCCATCTCTGGCTCAACAGAACCAACCAGCTTTGCAACAACACAGGCACTCTCTGCAACGTGGTCCATGTCTTTTGTGTCTGTCCAAAGTCGGTGTACCAACTGCAACCTCCTATGCTTTGTATTCAACCCAATACCCCATCTAAGGTAGAGGTTATGTCTATCTTGTTTAGACAGCCTCTTCTTCATTTGCTTGCACAGCATCTGCCTCTCATGACGTAGAGCCTTCAAGCTGTTCATGAATGACACGTTTAAATTCTCTACGGCAAAACCAAAAGTAAATGAATTTGACAAACAAACCTCTTAGACAAGATGTTATCAATATTACCTTGATCTGGGTGTTAGAGTCCGACCATCTTCCACAGTTTGAGAACCTCTCAAAAAGATGTCCTTAAGGAAGGAGAGCCTCCTAAGCTCTACTTCCATGTAAATAGAATCTGCTGGATCACCTTTAAATAGCAGCAGGAAGAAGTAGGTCCTGTGAACCAATGAGATGTTGCAAGCATTCCAGAGTTCGATAATCTCCTTTTGGAGCCTCCTGAATTCTGAAAACCATCTTGAAGGACTGCCTGTATCATCTTGCATAGGGTCCAAGCCAACATCTTTTACATTCTTTATGCAAGCTGGGGGCTTTGGTTCCATCTCCAGTACCTACCAGGCATGAAAATCCATGTTAAAGAAATGATGGTGGCTATATTTTCAAAAGAAACTGATCTTTCAGAAATTTCCTGTTAAGGAAATATTGATAAGGCCCATGTCACTAAATTGTCCATTAGATTTTGAGATTCTTGTTGGATTTCATGTTATATATTTGGTGTTCTATAAACACTCACCGCATGATCAGAATGTTGAGTCTCACACTGACAATCGGCCATTCCACTCATTCCAGTAATTGAAGTACTTCTGCTGACACTATTCTGATCAGATGAACTTTTGGCATCCTGCACTTCAGGCTCATCAACAGTAGCTCTCCCCCCTGACGTATGAGAATTACTTCTGGATAACTTGTCAATGATGGCATCATACTTCAAGGTAGCAAGTTTCATCTGAATACCCTCAGGTCTTCCAGTAAAGGCTCTCTCAAACCAAATTGGTGGTGTGTTCTCGTGCTTTTCTACCTCTTCAAACCAAGGTGAAGAACTAGTCATAAGACTTGCTTTACAACTTCTACTCCGAGTTAATCTCAAGCATCTAGAGCTAGGCGCATCTTCTTCCATCAGCCATGGAGATGGCTTTTCAGGGGATGGAACAACAAAATCTGTAAGAAAGCTATTCAACCCTTTATCTTCTTTCAATACGGGTGAACCCAATTCTTGATTTGTGCTACCTCCATTATCAACCACCGTCACTCCTGAGGTAGCTGTGTTTTCTGTGGGAGACAATGTATTTGAGTTTGCATATCTGTTTGGGCTTGAATCTAATATATTTGACTTTACACATCTGTTTGGGCTTGAATCTTCATATAGGTTTGTGCTTGGTTCTTCCATCTCAATGCATCGAACTTCCTTACAAAGGTCCTCTGATTTTTCATCAGTCTGTTCTTCTGTTTCCCCTTGATACTGATGAGTTCCAACAACACTAGGAATATTAACTGAAGAGGGTGGGGTGGAAATGGCTTGCAAGATCTTCTCTTGGAATTGAGGAATTTGAAACAAGGTATCATCAGAACTACTCCGACTGTGTCCGTTTGAATGGCCGTCATCTAAGCTATTAGGATCTGTCAAAATGGCCGTCTCAGATATTTGATTTTCGAAGTCCCATGAAGTTCGCACTCGCAATTTGGGGTAAAGATGATTTGGATCTGCCTGGAAAAAGATGGACAGGAACTAAGGATAAAGAAAGTACCTCAAGGTTAAAGGGTGCTTTAGTTCTACTAGACATACCGGTACTACTGCAGGTCTATCATCACCAACCAGTTGTAGCAGATCCTTAACCTGAGCCTGAGCAAGGTCTAGTTGCAAAGTCAGCTCTTTGACCTCTTTCTTCAGCTGCATGATGGGGAAACAAAAAATAGCACAACAATTCAAGGTTTTAGGCAATAAAATTAATGCTGCCCATTGCATGCATGGCAAAAATGTACCTATGTCCTAAAGAAATGCATCAACTCATAGTTAGATCATACATCCCAGAGCATACTTGCACCGCCCCCACCTCCCCCCCGGGTCCCCCCAAAAAAAGGTGGCTGGTACACACAAAAGGATCGCTTCAAATGTTGGCTACATATTTGAGCCTCTGTCAAGAGGTCAATTAGTGACTTTTCAGCATAAATATGACAGCAGGCAGTTCTTACAGAGATGAAAGAAACAACTACTATAAGGGGACAAAAAAGGAGGAAATAAGAAAGAGTGACAAAGGCTCTAATAAAATATTTTCAGAATAAAATAACAAGTATGGGATACATTGATAGATTTTATTAATCAAACCAAGGAAGATCAAAAGATAACTTCAAAAGTCAATTCAACTTAAAAACTAAATTATCATCTTGGTCTTCTACTGTTTTCCCTACTTTTAGATTCTTCAGTAGATTTATTTTCCAAGTCATGCTTGCCACTCCTCTCTTATGCTCTATTGGCCCTGTTTTATATGTTTTCATTGTTGTTCATGATAATTTAATCACATACTAACAATAGCTGAACTGGAATTCCGAAGAATCAGGAGCAGGACTAGATAAATCTGTTCTTTTCATGCATCTTTGTGACTTCAAAGCTCTAAATGCTAAAATAATAAAAATAAAAAAAGGTCAAAGGACAAGGATAAATCTTAGAAATTCTGGGTATCACTTAAAATCATACAACCTATAGACATATATGAATCAGTTATGGCAAGATGAACACAGTTGAACAAACAGATAATGCTTACATAGGTAGCCAGCTCTAATAAGGTTTCCATCGGTACATATAGTTTTTGACATATACCACCAAATGTGATAAAATGTAAGCATTTATCTTTATTTCAAGGAAAAGGACATCAATGGTACTCTGGGATTTAATAGGCAGCTAAATTTGATATTGTTGGGAGTGAAATCCCACATTGGATACTAACGAAAAAAGTGAGTAGTTAATATAACATATAGATACACCACTTGACCCAGAAGGCTTAAGTCTATTCATTACCTTTTCAACCAGAAGATCCTTTTCTCTCAGTAATGAAGAAGAATCAGATGTGACAGAAGTTGTTCCTGAATTTCTCAATTCACTTTCCAGTCTAGACAATTCTCTTTGCAAATGCTTTACCAGTGCTTTATCAGACATGACTACATTGACCTGTGCGTTAGTTGACACTTCTTTAGCACAACTTGCAAACAAGAGAGTGTTTCTTGTTTGCTCAACATGACTACGTGCAGGGCTCATGGTACAGATGATGGCAGTTTTAGCATTGCCTCCTAAAGAGGACTGCAGTATACGGGTTAGCTTCGAATCTCTAAATGGAATATGTCCATTTCTTCCCTTGCTGCACCCAATGTCAAAGTTAATTCTGTTAGTATATATAGTGACCTGTTCATTCCAAGCTAGGCTACAATCACACAACCACTAAAAGAACATATCAGAAAGGAAAAAAAGGAGGGGAGAGAGAGAGAGAGAAGGGGGGGGGGCTAAACATGCACAAGGTTCCTTATAAAAATTGCATTAACAATTTTGAGTAGTTTCTAGAAAGTCCATAACGATCAGTACCTTAGTATTCAAAATCATATCAAAGCAATGAGCTACTTGATTGCACTATATATCCATGTTTGATCAACTGTGATCAAGTTAAGGGAAGAAATTTTATGACAAAAGCTGAAAATTATAACTAAAATGATTTAATCAATGGCTACCATGAAAGAAAGACAGCAGAAAAAACATTTGGATGAGAGAAGCAATTATCAGAGAAGAGGATTTAATGCATCTTACTCATGTTATTACAGGGCATCATGTTGTCTATTGTGCACATTATAGCAATGCACAACAATATCATCTTCTCCTAAAGTGGCGACTATGTTTTCTATTTTAAGTTTATGGTTGAAGTTGTATACTCTGACAATACATAGATTTGCTAACTATGAATGAACTGATAGGATGTGTATTGCATTCAATCCTTCCACATGGTTCACAGTTTCATTAAGCATTAAATTTGTTTGTAATAAGCCAGATAACTGTCTATAACGTTGACCTAAAGTTGAAGAACTCTGTTATGTGGTTGCTGTTAATACTCCACTGGCAAATTCAATTAAGTAAGGTCGAAAGATCATAAAGCCAGACTTAAAAATTGAGGTGTATAAATAATAATAAAAACTGCAAACCACACTAATTAAATTCATCATCTTTCATAATTACTCTTGATTCTAAAGCATCACCAGAAAATTCCCCACAAATAGAACTCTTTTGCTAATCATTCATTAATGAAAATAAATAAGTTTAAGGTCAAAATTTTGAGAGAAAAGCAAGGCCAGCAAACCTGAGCTTACGAATAACAGTTCCCAGAGTTAATAAACTGCGATTTATGTGGCAACCTTCTTTCAACCTTGCACCAGCTGCCAAAGACTGAGATGCACGCTCACTTCCCGCAAGGTCAACAAAATTCTGTAGCAAAATAAAAAATATTATCATTGTTGCTTTATCTCACTCCCCTAAAACGAAGTAAAACGTTAACAATTCATACCACCGTAGCGGTAAGGGAGCTTGACTTGTCATTGCCAAGAAACTCGCGTGCTGAACTTTCAATTGTCTGACACAAACACAATATTTTGTGAAACAAAGTACTAGAAACTATCAGGAGGGCGAACAGTCCAAAATTTGTAATGAAATTGGTCATACCAGTCTGAGAATCTGATGAGATCTGGAGCTTGCTTCATTCAGGGATGTCTCTCCAATTTGTCTTTGAGCTGTGAAGATAAATTAGGATGTTGTTTATAACTGCAGTCACGATTCATTCAGTGAAAGACTAGTTTGAAGCATCCTCATTGCTCACCTTCACAGACAGATAGAAGTTCTTTAAAATGGTTCCAGTCCCTGATTGTTTCCTCTGCGAGTCTCTCAACAATAGTCCCTCTCTATCAAGTTAGCAAATTGTTAGTGCAAAGAACCTTACTTCTACAGTCCTTAGCATATCAAAAATGATATTCACCTCTGGATCATCAAGAAGCCTCAAATTGGTACTATCTGCACTTAGGAGGTCCCTGACAGATTCATTGTAAATCTCCATAGCAGAGAACTTCAGAAGAAATTCTCTTTCCTTGTGCTACAAATCCACATTATTTTAAAAGATTAGTGGAACCCCAGGAAAATAAAGAAATGCATAACTGAAAAAAAGAGAAATGAATCCTAATGTTTTAATTACCTTCTCTATGTAGTCATATATATCTGCTACAGCGTACTCAGTAATTCCACTCATGGTATACGTCTTTCCACTGCTTGTTTGTCCATATGCAAAAATACTTGCTGAAAGACAGGTTATCAGAAAGAATAATGCAGATATTATTGGAGTTCAAGCAAAGTTCATGAAACAGGAATAGTGAGAAAGAAAGAAAAGGAGAACATACTCACCATTTATACCACTGACAACTACAAGTGCAACTTCCTTGGCTGCTTCTTCATATACCTGCCTTGTAAAGCAGTCACTCCTAAATACTCTGTCTAGAAGCAAAAAGTAGCCAAACAAAAGAACGTAGATCAAATAAGTAGAAAATTAAAAAATTAAATCCGTGTCAGTCAGATGTTGCAGACATATCGTTCATACAAAATGCTTTTTTCTAATAAAACCAAATGGAAACAGGAACCCAATTTAACATCTGAAAAGAGTTTATTATACCAGGGTGGCCGAGTTCGAAACTTATAAGTCAGAATCAGTTACATAGAATGAATTTCACAAAGAAAACAAAGACAAAATAGGAAATCACACAGATATTTTAAGTTCCTAAATTGGAGATCAATTCAAGCAATATTTTCTTCCATTATCCAGTAGATTTGACTGAAAGTGGGTGCAATCAACAGCAAAAGTATGAGGGCTGCATCAATTGTATGTCAAAATGGACACAATTTGATGAATAAGACCCAGTAGATGCATTAACCAAATTACACCAAAATGTACTTTTAGCACTTCCTTACCAAATGTATATGCAGTTGGGTACATGGACCGCTCAGAAACTGAAAGGTTACTCCTGTATATGATAGTGCTGTCATTGATGCATTCCCACTCCGACACATCATTCCTCGCAATCTCCTTCTCGTTCAACGGCCTCAGCCGAACTGAAACGTATATTTTCTCCCCACGGCCACTCGGCCCTTGCATTATCTCCTCTCCACCAGCTGCTCCCATGTCTCACCTCCAAGAAAGTTTCAAAATTGAGACCATATATCAAGAAATAAAATATTTCCAATAAACACCACCTATCACTGTCTCCTTTCTTCGCCTCCCCACTACTTTTCTAAGTCTGTTCCATCAATGCATAACGGTTCCTACTACAATAAAGCAAGTTGGACTTATCAGAACATTTAGGGCCACACAAACTTTTTTTTCATCCACAATCATCTTCTGCCTCAACAAACTAATCATGGGTCAATGCTAATTCAACCACCTATTTTATTCAGTGTTTTGTCTCCACCATGAAACCCTGTATTCTTCATATCAAAACATACATACACATATACAATACTCGATATATAATATAACAAAAAGCCTTATTTTCATGGGTCCTGTTAATTTAATGGAAAGTTTATATTTTTCTAAGATGGTCCCCAATTACAGACTGTCAAAAGTCTTCCTCTCGTGTTACCACATTTTTTCTGATTATTCAATGCCATTGCCAAAAAAAAAGACGCAAACAGACACAGAGAAAGAGAAAATGAGAGAGATATTCACCTTGGGCTTCAGATTTCACAGTCATTTTCAAGGAATGTTTGCGATCTATGGAAGATTCTTCATTAGCTCCGTTTGCAGTGCAGTGCAGTAAAGTGCAGAGAAGAAGGAAAAAAAAAGCTCCAAAATGCTTGTCTTGGATTTGATTTTCTGACCAAAGTTTTATTGTTTTTGGCTGTGTCGGTTTCTTTCCTTTTTTTTTTTCCAAATTTGGCCCCGTTGTACAACAAAATCCCACTATAACTTGCCCAGAATTAAACAAGTAGTTCACAATTTGACGAATTCTATCGAATTCCCTGAATATTTTCAACTGTGTACCCAAACACAAAAATTTTCGGGACTCAACTGAAATACCAACTAGGCTGCGTTTGGTTGAAGAATGTTGGAGTCTCGGAGCTGGTTGAGGCCCCAAATCTGAAACTCAAACGTCGGTTGTTTAACTTGCTTTTAATACAACAAACTAATTTTTAAAACTGAATAGACAAAACAAGTTGAAAATGTATTGTATTCCACCTAAACCAAACACAGCCGTATAGTTGGGGCACATTGCCAAATCGACAGCGAAAATGTTATTTTCACTTAAAGAAAGTTATCTAGGATTGTGACATTCTCTCACCTCATGCAACTGCGCTCACATAATTTTTTACTCCCAAGTCCTAACACAAAAAATAAAAGTAAAATGAATAAAATGCAGGCTACAACTTACTATTTAATAGGTTTTCACATAAATTCATTATTTTTTCTTCCATTATTCACGGTGAATTATGTCAAATAATTATAAAAATAGGTGTAAAATTAGTTGTAATTCTAAGATTATGACAGTCTGTTTAGTGAGTTGGGTTTTTTAAGTAGTTGCCAAAAAAAATAAAAAAAGAGTTAAGTTTGGAGGGAGTGGTGGTTGTGGCATCTACATCTTTTTAATTTTGTTAGTTGCTTTGCTTCCTTCGCTGCTTCTTTGAAATAAAACAACCGCGTCCGCGCTTAATTTTAATTTTTATTAAGTGAGACGTTGATAACATGAGAGTTCAAATGATTAATCTGTCCATGACACTGTACCTAATTTGCGTGGCAAAGTACCACACTGTGTTCCTGACGCATTGAATAAATAAATATGTTCACTCTGAAATTTTAGCTGGACCACGTGACACTTTTTTATCATGCCTTCCACACTCCAGAGACTCCAGACTTACATCAAAAGTAAAACCATAGACTTTTCCAGCGTCCATGTTAAGAAGTTCTAAGATTGGTGAAATTTTTTACAAAATTAAATAATATATTTATATATCTTGTACAAAGTTTGTTGGGTTTTGATTATTTTACTACAGGTAGTTTAATTTAATTGTATTTTTTTCCTGTATGATAACAATTAGGTTGAATTTTGTCCTTTTTTTTCAGACAGAAACGTTTGGCTATAAAATGATTGCTGATGATGATGTGAAATGAAAAAAGAATAAGGCCTATTTAGTAGAGTAAAGGAGTTTGAGCAATATTGTTTGTATTTTTTTTTAAATATGTATAAATAAAAAAATGCATATACATAAAAATACGTGTAATGTTGTTTAAAAATTAAAAATATGTGTTTAAAATGCTCAGCGGGGCCTAAGAAATTTCAGAATACAATACATTAAAATGATTCTTTTTTGGGTATACTAGCACATGATACAGCACAACTTTTTACTAAGTACTACTAGTCAAATACTACTACTACTTTTTCTCAAAAAAAATAATAATAATAATATAATTATTATTATTATTATTATTATAGATAAACTAAAACCATTAAAATAATAATTTCTGCTATTAATAAGGAAATTTGTTTCTCAAAAAATAAAAGCGGCATGACTAGTTACAACTGACAAGGGACGCGGTATTATATGGATAAAGTTTTCCTTTAAATTAGATTAAAGAAATCTCTTTCAACCGGTTATTAATTGGATTATTTAAGAGTATTAAATATTTAAATTATATAATTTATTAAATCATTTAAATATAATACAGACAAAAAGTCACCCAAAAAATAAAAAATAAAAAACTTCATAACAAGAATTCCTAGAATCTACTAGAAAAAGAAGAAGAAAACATTTATTTTATCAAGTAAAATCGTAATCAAGCATCATTTACACACTTAGAGGCAAAATCAAAAACTCCATAAAACTTGATTGACAAACAAGATTTAAAAGAGATCCTAATTGACATCGAATATTTCTAGAACATCCCAGCCGTGGCGACTAGGTTTTTTTTTTTTTTTTTTTACTTTTTCAAAGGAATCAATAAGAAGATGAATCTTGAGTAAGAGATGAATTTTGTGGTCGATAAGCTTTTTATTAATTCATCCATGGTTACTAAAAAGATAATAAAAGAAATTATAAGTTCATTTGGTATATTGTTTCTTCATATAATGAACATACTAATCGTGATTGCTAAGATTAATTTTGGAAATAATCTATTATTTCTAAATACAATACCACTATGCACCTTAGCATGATAATTATTTCATAATTACAATTCTTGTGAGGTGAGAGGGCAAGGGCCGAAATTCAAGTCTTTAGGAGGGAGTTTCACACACATATCACACTTAGATTAAGCTAGAGTAAGAATTCTATCTCATATTAAAAAAAAAAATATAATAAACATATTAATTATTGTTGTTAAGTGAACTTTGATTATTATTACTTAGAATATTTTTATCAATTAGTTTATGTCTTTACTTTGTACAATTCTTTTGTTTAACAATTCAATTCAACTTTGACAACTATTGGTTTTGTAATTCTACTAAGAATATTTTTTATTGTGTTAACATTTTTTTTTTATCTTCACTCAACCACGCCCTGTCCCACCCTTTTGTCTAAATTTTTTTTTTTTTGAATCACCCCTTTTTTAATTGTTTAATTGTCTTTTAGTGTTAACATTTACTAACTACTGATTGACTGACTAGCCCATGCCCCAATCCCCACTTAACAAATAACAAATTCAAAACACATTCAAATTCAGCTACTCCACTCGCAGATTCAATCAAAGTTTTAATTAATTGTAATTTTATTTGCAAGAATAGATTGTTAAGGGGATCATATTCAAGTTTATTTCAATTGGACTAAGATTTAAAAAAGATTTAGAGTTAGGAAATCAAGATGTTCAAATTTTTATTTTAGGGGGTCAAAACAGAAAGAAAAAAAATTTATAAAAGTGTGTATATATATAAGGGCAAAAATAATGAAGACTTGGCCCACTTAGAAGAGTGGAGCTAGAGATTACTGGCTTAGTGTAATTAATTTGTTAGAGTATGGGCTTCTTAGATTCACTTTAATGCACGTGTATGGTTAAGTTGCTAGATCATAGGAAACAAGCTGAGTAAGTAGCAAAAAAGGGAGGTTGAATCTATTAATAGCGTTTCCTCGGGTAAGGCCAAGGATGTAATGTTCATACAAGAGTTCATATTTCTAATACATGGTGGTCCAGCCCAATTTTACTATTCTTCCCTTAATTCACCATCCCCATTCTTGGAGGTAATCCTCGTTCTTATAGATCTGTTTGAGATACATCTCAACCCTCCACTTGTAGAGCAAGAAATCTTTCCTTGGATGCTTGTCCCATCGAGCCTTTGCTGGAGGTGGGTGAGTATGCTATAAGCTGTGAAGATATTGTTCAGGAGTCATTTCCCAGCCAAAATTGGGAATTAACTTCGTTTTCGAAACAATATAATTAATAGGCACTATTTTCAAACTATATTACTTACTAACATCTCGAGTCTAAGAGGCTCGATTTTGGGCTTATAAACCGAGTTTTTGAGGCTCAGTTTTCATGTTCTGAAGGAGTCTGACCTGGCCCTTTTTCCACATGGAAATCGAGTCTTATAGATTCAATTTCCATCTCGACCCTTAAATGCTCGATTTATGTCATACCTGCATCCCACGTGGATTCCAGTTTGATATCGAGTCTTAGAGACTTGATTTTCAATCTTTGGTCCACGAGCTTCCACGTGGTTAGGGCAGCTACTAACCTTAGTCCTCATAATGTGGGTCTAGGGTCTCTCCGTTTTTTCCTCCAAAAAACCTTGCAACTCTCTCTTCCTCTCTCACTCTCTCTTTCTCACTCTCATACAAAACTCACCCCCATTACAAAACTTCAAATCAAACTCACTCTCCATATTTTCACATCCTCATGTCAAGTTCGGTCTCTCACTCTCTCTAGTTGTTAGTTACATATATATGTATTGTTAGGTTTTTTTATGGGTATGTATATCATGACTATTTTTTTTTTTTTTTTTGGTTGATATTGTTCTTCATATTTTTGATAGAATGATTTGAAGGTTTGTAATGGGGTGAGTTGTGTGTTTAGTTTTTTTTGGTTTGAGTATGATTAATGATTTTTTATTTTTTTTAATTTTAGAAACAAATGATAATGATTGAGTGTGTTTGTATGTGATAGGATGAGTATATGCAAATGTGGGGTTTGTATATGCATATGATGTAACAAGTTAGTGTATATATTTTGCTAGGCTTCTATAAAAAGTAAAAAATATTGTAGATATATATTTGTATTGTTAGGCTTTTTATCATGACTATTTTTGTTGTTGTTTGATTTAATATTTTTCTTTATTTTTTTGTTAGAATGAGTTGAAATTTTGTAATGGGGGTGAGTTTTGTCTTTAGTTTTTTTATTTGTTTGAGTATGAAATGATAATGATTGAGTGTGTTTGTATGTGATGTGGGGTATGTTTATGCAAATGTGGGGTGTGTTTGTATATGCATATGATGTAAGAAGTTGTAATTTTTGTACTTTGAGTAGATAAAATGGTTTTGTAATTGATGTTAAATGAAATAGATAAAATATGTCACTAACATATTACACTTGACTCTAATAGGTTCACAATCTCTAAAGAATATTGATATAAATGTATACTACGGTGGACCCCTTCTCAATCCTAATGAGATTGACGAATTCCCATTTAAAGGGCCGGGTATCGAATGCTATTACATGATGGTATGTCGTAAGTTGAAGACATTATATGATTTGAAGATGAAAATAATGGAAGAATTGAATTTAAACCCTGCTTGTTATGACATAAAGATTATTTACAGTTACCCATAAGAAATCCTTCATGAACAGATAAATTACGGGTATATGGTAATCAAAGAAGACAAACATGTAAAAATCATGTTTAATAGGATCCATAAAATGCCTCAAGTAAATGCTGCTGAGTTGTACGTAAGTTTAGAGCCGCTTGCAAAAGTTGATGTCGAGGAGGTGCAACAAATAACTACATCTTTACAGTTTACCGCCGTAGATGACGGATGCACTACAATGGGAGGCTATACAATGGGAGATTATACACTCCCCTCTCAAGATTATGCTGCCAATATTGGTGAAACATTCTACAAATGTGCCTGTTTTTCTCAGCACAGTGGCCCAAAGATCCTGGGTCAAATAATTGTTCTTGGTGGACTGGACTTGGTTCACCGCAGCTAAAAGGCTGTTTAAGAACCAAGTGGTACACAAAGCAAGCTTCTTACAACACAATTAAACTAATAAGTGAAAATATCTATATTGAATGACAGTTTAATCAGCAAGAAAATGCACAGCAATAAAGACACAGTAAAAAAAAAGGTTAGGGATCCTCAAATCAATGAGAGGCATTTTATTAATTTTCTTTGGTTATGATTACAGTGCTCACTAAGACGTGATACAAGGTTCAACTAAGTTCAAAAATTATAGACTTTGATAGCTATTCAAGCTTCTAAGACTTGCAAAGTTTGAATTTTTTGAATCTGAGTATGTGCTATAATCGCTGTCTCTAGGATACCAGAAGCGGTTCCTCTGTTTTCCTTGAACTTTACAGAGTTCTTTTTTATGACTCTATATCTTTTCTAGGAATCCAGAAAATGGAGATGAATGATAAATGCTTGAAATAATCCAATTAATGAATCAAAATCTATGTTGGGTTTTTGTATCTCATACAAAAACACACGCAGCGGAAGCAACAAAAACACGGATCTACTTCAATCATGAAAGATAAACATGTAACCATGAATTACTAGAATCAAAGAATAGAAAGCGTACCTTGGTGCAGTGAATTTCAAAACCAAACTTGAGAATACCTTCAATCTTCATCTCAATTCCACATGGTGCCCAAGATGTGTGGTCTCTCAATCAGTCTTTTGTACATAGATTCCCAAAGAAAAATCCTTCTCCTTCTCCTTGTGGAGAAAAACTGATTTCTTTTTCTTTTCATCTTACGTACGTTAAAACCATTCACATAGTTTCTTTATTTAATAACACTTATTAAATAATGACTGATTTCTAATTGGGTTAGCCTTTTGGGCCTACCCAATTGGGCTTTAGTTTGTGGCTTGAGATGGGACCAAAGGGACCAATAAGACACTAGCTCCAATGGGCCTTGGGCTTTTCCGTCAACTCTTGACAAGTCCAAAGTTACCATTAATTATATTCAATACCACTATAAGAATATAATTGCACTCTAGGCCTTATCTATAAATTATTTCCCAAGACTTTATTATACATTCAACCCCTTCATTAAAATATTCGTAGTAATACAAAGTCATTAATATTGACTGCCACTTTGAAGGTTACTACATCTTAATCCTTGAGTACCCGGTTTAATCCTTTATGTTATTCATCATATATTTATGAAATCCAATTCCATAAATATATACTTTAGTAACTCTTTACTAAAGTGGTTGGGCCCAACACTCTGAATAACCAAACCCATTAAACTTATCTCAAGAGAATATTTTATATCTCCGTTAAGAGATTATGAATTCCATCTTGAGAATACATGTCCCATCAACACTAAATGCGGCTGCCCAACATACTGAGGTTTTGACCATAACTTATAGATCTCACTCCTGATATATCAAAGCAACCTACATCTCATGATCAGGTCCATTATTCTCTCAGGATTTAGAGTTGATGTAAATAGAAGTCGTGAGCTTTATTATTCATTTGACAGTCATTAGGAGAATAATAAATCTCACAGCGGTCCAGTTCAATATGTCTTAACTCTTAAAACATATCAACATACCAACTAGAAGTCTCCACTTCCATGATCAAGACAAATCATCTTAGTTGATATGTTATAGTCTTCGCAGATGAAATGCCCAATTTCATCACCGACTACGAACTAAAATTCTGAGTTTACAAAGAACTTGTGATTTATATCTTTCTGTGACTTTTCACATAAATCACATACTATGCATCTCATGGACTAAGATAATGTCCCATTAGTTCATAAATGGTCTCATGCAATTAAACAACTTAATTATTCATGACATGCCAATAAATTGGATTTTAGGGCACAAACCCTAACAATCTAAATCTCCTCAACATGAATCCCCCCCCCTTTTATAGCGCAGCTCTAGGGTTCTGGGGTACCAGTAATTTCTCCATTTTGCCCCTCAGAGTTCGTGTTGTGCCAGTTTGCTTAAGGGCTGGTCATTTCCTTTTTTCTCATATCTTCTTACTTTTGGTGCGACCAAGCGAAAAGCCCCTAGCTAATTTTCCATTTCAAGGTCCCCTCTGTTCGCTAATCTTCAGCGATTTGGCCCTTTCTTCCACCTTTCCAGCTTTTGGTTGCACTCCATCTTTGTCATTTTCCCGAAATAGTTGGAATCTTTTACTGCTGGGTTGAAAGCTCCTTCCGATCGCCTCTTTTTTAATGGTTTTCTTATTGTTGGTTCCTTGAGGCACAGCTCCTACATTTTGCTTCGTACTCTCTAATCCCACTGTATGAATGGGCGCATGAGACCCGCATGCTCTTTGTTTTTTATCCCTCTTTTGAACCTGTTTCAATCTTACTTTACACGGCCTAGGGATCCCTGGACTCTGGTGACTTCGGGGATCCCGGCCCAGCTCTTCTTATTTGGCTTCTCTTGGTTTATTAATCCTGGCCGGCTGGGCCTTTCCTTTGCTTCATGTATTTTAAAGTCTGTTATTCCGTGGGTCTTTGGATCCTATTTCTTTGGGCCTCTCACCTTGTTCTTCTTTCTTTTTCTCTTTTCTTTATTACGTGAGTCCAACCCCTTTTTTTCTTTATTTTTTCTAGCTTCATTTCCATGAAATTAGCCCAATGTGCTATTTCTTTAGGCCTTAGACTGCGATCAATTTTGAACCTCAACACATTCCAACCTCAAGAGACACATTTAAGGGAGGAAGACGAAGACGAAGATCATGCTGCGAATGATGGTGAAAATCTTGATGATATGGATGAGTACGAAGAGAGGATTGCTTTCTGGCCATTAAGTTGCTTTCTCTAATTATTTATAGGTCGAAAGCCAAGGAAGTCCCAGCACACATTCTCCTAAACTTTCTGCGTGCTCCCTGATATAGCATTGCCATCAACAGGAAGCCCAAGAAGAACCTTCACATCCTGCAATGTGATGGTGACCTCACTATGTGGCATTTGGAAGGTGTGAGTCTTGGGCCGCCATCGCTCTACTAAGGCCATTATCAAGCCATGGTCAATCTCTGTACTCGGGGTCCTAAGGAGTCCCTCCAAACCAAGTGCCTTAATGATGTCAACGACTCAATCGTCCACCCTTGGCTCTCGATTGGAGAACTCTTCACTATGGCCACGGCATGTAAAGGACCCTGGATCCTGCATAGAACAAAACCATGGATTAATATATGACAGCAGGTGTGTGTACATTTATGAATTACATAGGATACCATAACAAGGATGCAGTTCAGAACAACACATTCCAAAATATCAAGCGGATGGAAAAGGAAAACATAAAGAAGCAGAAAGCAGTGCAAAGTAAATCTACTCCATGCATAAAGTGCATACACAACTTGACCTAGCCTTAATCTTAATGAGCATATAAAGGTTGTACCTAATGTAAAAAACGCACAGTTAACGTGCATAAAAGATAGAATAAAGAGAAGATTTTCTTTTTATTTTTGTGGTTGTTGCCATTGTTATCAGAATATGAGTTAAAATAAGCCAGGTAAATACTACATGATCCAGCTGAGCTAAGCTTCACCTTGCAATATTCGTCACAAATACACTGACCTTCTATTGATAGGGCTACCACTACAAAGTTTTTTTTTTTTGGTTTTAATGAAATAGAAAATTTTCATTCAACAAACCACTTTACAACAGTATTACAAATCACAGGCGGCAGCAGGTTGCAAACTATCAAAGGAAACTAATTAAGTAAACTATCACAGATATGTATTTTATTTGGCTTTGATGAATTAATAAATTTTTGTTTTTACTGAATAAATTATGAATTAATTTATCTAGCTTTGATTAATAAAAAATTGGCTAAATCTTTAGTGTTGTGTTTTACCTGCCCATTCCAAATAACTTCGGACCGATGGTCGGGCTGCTGTCTCAACACCGACCTATTAATGGGTCCAAGCTGTGCATGGTCAATCTGTCCAGTATTTGCAGCAGCCATACTGCACAAGAATTATAAGCAGTTAGCATGTAATAGACATTATTGAAAACAAAAACAAAAACAAAAACAAAAAATCTAACAAAGATTCTAAAAAACAAAAAATTCAACAAAGTGGCAGTCATATGCCTAAAGAGAAAACACAGTTCCTATGAGGTCACATAGGGTAGGAAGACAACCATTCAAGGAAAAATACACTTTACTAGAACAAAAGGTCATATTCTCTAGATTAATCATAAAAATATGGTAAGTAATCACCAAAAACCATGTTACTTTTAAGAAGGATTCACATTTTAATGTAATTGTAAACATTAGTGAAAAATGTCTAGAAGAGCCTTGGCAATTGCTCTAGAAACCACCCAATCACCATTGGGTTACCAAGTATAAATGTCATATATAAAATAACATATAATTTCAAAAGTGCTTACTAGCCAAATTGCTTCAATACATTAGGTATCACATAAATAGGAGGGGTATCCACCAAAAAGTAAAATATCACACATAAATTGAGAACATGGAGTAACATAAAAGCTATGACTTGTGTTTATCATGAATCTATGGCAAGGTACCTCTGCAATTGACACATGTAATTCGCAGAGAACAAATAGCAAGATAAATAAAGGTAACATAGTTTTGTCAAAAAATTCCAATACCGCAGAACAATAAAGACCAAATGCTTTAAATCAAAAAACCCAAAAACAGAAATCAAAACAGAGCAAACAATCATAGCGAAACTCATGTTCACAGTCATAGCGTATTTTGTAAATTTTGCAAGCCCTGTTTGGAGCATAAAAGTTTCTCTAAATCATGTATTTCATTAGTAAGAAGATCAAGAATGAAACAACCACCCAAACAGAAAGAATTAAAAATTAGCCCATCCAGGTCGAATTACCTATAGGTTTTTGGGGCTAGAGACAAGTCCAAATGGTTCTTTCTTTAAAAAGGTTTCCTATGTTATCAAAACAAATTAAAAATTAGATTTTAACTGAAAATTTTGAAAATAATAAATATTATAATAGTTTTTTTTTAAATATATATATATATATATATATAATTCAGAAATTATATTGATGAACAAACATAACAAACAAAGAGCAAAAGCTGACACACAGAGTCCTTCAAAAACTACCAAACTAAGATTGATAGCTTACAAATCAATAATAGTTTAATCAAACTACAGAATATTTAATGGCAATAAAAAAAAAAAAATTAAAAATTTGTGCACTAATCAAATCAGGCAACTACATAATTTATAATCAGATATATCCAACAAAAAATCAGAGACAAATAACATATTTGAATCATTAGAAATCACGAAAAATCAAAGAGAAACACATAGCAATAACAACAAATCACAGAATTCTAGAAAAACTAAGTCCAAACATGTTCAAATTGAGAGAGAGAGAGAGAGAGAGAGAGAGAGAGAGAGAGAGAGAGAGAGAGAGCTGGACGGACCTTTCAAGGTGGTTTTGTGAGTAAATTGTAGGTCGCCGAGGTTTGATTACAAAGCAAATAGGGTGAGTGAGAGAGGCGCGAGGCATGAGAGAGGCGTGAGAGTGAGAGTGAGAGGGTGAGTGACAAAGGTTCAGTGGAGAGGTGCGAGGGTGCAGAGGCGTGAGAGAGAGTGAGAGGGTGAGTGACAGAGGTTCAGTGGAGAGGCGTTAGACTTGGTTAAATTTTGAAAAAAGCCCTATTAGAAATTGAGTCTCAGAGACTCGGTTTCTAGGTGGCTTCCACGGATCGCCTGGATTCCACGTGGATGAACACATAAATACTACACGTAGAAATTGAGTCTCAGAGACTCAATTTCCAGGTGGACACAAGGGCCAGGTTAGACTCCTTGAGAACATGAAAACCAACCCTCAGAGACTCGATTTATAGCCCAAAATCAAGCCTTTTAAACTTGAGATGTTAGTAAGTAATATAGTTTGAAAACAGTGCCTACTAATTATATTGTTTGGAAAACGAAGTTAATTCTCAATTTTGGCCATGACATCCCTCCTTTCCTCTTTGACTTAAGGATTTATTTTCAAGTTTTTTTTTTTTTTTGGGCACAAATTGTTCAACTTCTTATGGTAAAACTCGATGTTTCCCAACTTCTTCAATATTTTTTCAAAAATCGGCTTCATATTCATTTCCCCAAATCTATTTCATTTCTTGATGCTTGAACTTGAACTGATTAATATAATTCCTTAGATAATAATTTTAATTTTGTGATTGGTTGATGATATTTTGAATATAGTCTTCTTTGTATTATTTTTCATTTCTATAATTAGCAATTGTGTAACGTAATATATCTTCTTCTTTTTTTTGTTGAGAAACCACGTAATATATAATACTAATCAAGAGTAAAGAGGAAATCAACCAATATATTTTTCATTCCGTGCCAAGAACAAATTTCATGCTTACCTCAATGCACTCTATCGTTTTGTACATCATTCCACCATTTGGCCGCATCACCCTCTAAATTGTAAGGTACAAGTCTTATGCTTTATTTCATCATGGGTCTCCCAATATTTAAAATATTCATCTAAAGTAAGACTTCAATGTGCGAATAGGTTGGCCAATGTTATTGTGAGAGGGAATCCTAGAAAGAGGAGTAGTGAAATTTAATTTGTTGTAGTTTCCCTAATACTTGTTGGGTATTCTATTGAAGTTAAAGAATTCTTTTCTTGTAAGAACTTCTCCTTCAACATCTTTGTCAACAAAATTGCTACCGTCATGTTCATTAGCCATCAAACCATGACAAGGAGACGGCTTTGATATCCATTGACACACAAAGAAAACCACAAGAAACAAGACACTTTAACCTTAGGGGGAATTGTATTTCCGAAATCCACCAAAAAATAGATAAGGAAAAAACCTCTCTAAAAATGTTATGAAGCAAAATCTGAATTAAGTTTCATTTACATACATTGAGACCAATTTAAAACCTCCATAAAACTTGATTTTCAAGAAAAATAATATTATAAAAAATATTATAATTGACACTCTGCCATAAAAGATCCTAACTTATCTTGAAAAGTAATAAAAATATCTATAATTAAGGAAATAACAATGGATGACACTCTTCTTATGCGCAAACTGTGGGGTTAGGATTTGTGGTCCAAGCCCAAAATAATGAATTTGTAGAGCATGGGTGATAGAGCTAAGTTGATTATGGAATTACCAACGGTTGATTACAACCTCCAAGTATAAACCAGCATAAAGATATATGTAAAGACGAAATGAATTGAAGTCCGAAGAGGTTTATAATAAATTGAATAGTGATTATAGTTCTTAGAGCTACAGTAAAACCTTTCTTTCTTTGCTATCGTCTTTCTTTCCCCCTTCTTTATCAGGAGCCCTTCTTCTTTATATAGCATCCTTCCTCATCATCCCCATCGTCCACTTATTCTTCATCTGTGTACCTACTTGAGTATATGTCACGCCATGTATCTTCTTTAGCTTTTTATGAGTGGCGGTAGCTAAAGTTACACTGTTCAAGGGTCTTCTCCACATAAATGCGGCCAGAAAAGTCGCTGCAGTGCATTTAATACGGTGGTAGCAGCTTTTCCTTTAGATATTTCTTCATTCTTATCGTCTCTAAATATACCCAGAGCTTATCTTTATCATTGGGGTTGCTAGGAAGATCATTTGGACCTTCCACACATTTGATTGATCAAGACTATTCGTATCCGAGGAGTAAGACCTCTTCGGATTATACTCCTCCTTCATTTCCAGGTATCTTTCTTCCAGATGGACTCCATCTCAACCGGTTCCTTCTTTTCGGACACACAGTAATCTTCAAATAGGGCCCTAGGCCCACTATGTAAGGTTGGGCTCCCCCCCCCCCTCCCCACACTATTTAGAATTTGAAGAGAGAAGGGTAAAAAGGTGCATATGAGAGGCCAATAACATGTATCCAATGTTTGATACAACCATAAATAAAAAAGTTGGGTTAGTGAAAGCTGGGTGTTAGAATCGTGATTGCACCAAGTGACTATTTATAAGTGTTAGAATTATCTCCTTTTTGCAACAAGTGACACACTCTCTTTAATTATTAATTTAACTTATCTTATTAATTGTCGGAACATTTAATTTAGTTAGAATCTATTAGAAGTTTCAAAAAATTAAAAATTTACCCCAACTAAAATTTTATTTATCTTATTAATTGTTAAGATAGTTTGATTCACATAAAAGTATACTATCTAAAATTTAAGAAATTTAAAATTTTACTCATTTTAAAATTTTATTACCAAAAATTTCAAGAAATTTAAAATAAAAGTTAAGACTTCTTTTAATCTAATTAATGTATTTTAATATAATAAAAATGCACATTATATATTGTCTTTATTCCAAAAAAAAAAAAAAAGCTCTGTGTGTGTGCGTGCGCCGCATGTGTTACTTTAACTATTTTTTGAGCTTCAAGTAACTTGCTAATTATTATGATAGTTTCAATAATATTTATAGAAATATTATTTTTCTTTACATAATTTTTTAAATTTATCCATACATCAATTATTGATAAATTATATTGCACCCATAGCTTGGCAACATCTACGAATGGTAATAGTCTATTGACCTTTTAGGCTTCTTAGTTTAGTATACAAACATAAATTTCAGTTAGTTTAATATAAAGTCTCTTATTTTCAAATAAGAGATTTATAGAGGTCAAAATATGGCCTATATCAAAAATCAATGGGTGTCTTGGCTTGATAATAACAAGTAATCATTATAAAGTAAATATCATAGATTGTAATATTATCATATCTATCAACCAAAAAATAAATAAAAATGGTAATACTCTACTGAGCTTTTACCATATGCGCCATAGATTGTAATATTTTAATATATTTTTTGTACCCTTAACTTAACAACATATAAATAAAATTGTAATACGCTACTGAGCTTTTAAGCTTCTTAGTCTAGTATACAAACGTAAATTTCAAACATTTCAATTAGTAAAAATTTTTGTCGTTAAATAAGAGATTTAAGGTTCAAACATTGTCTATACCAAAAATTAATTAATGTCTTAACTTGATAACAATGATCCATCACCGTTGAAATGGTCGACAGAGAGAGAGAGAGAGAGAGAGAGAGAGAGAGAGAGAGAGAGAGAGAGAGAGAGAGAGGCTAGTATCCAAACACAATCAACTTTCTATCCACGCAGGATGTAGGTTGTATAATTGTACTTGTATCGTATGTGGACTTGAATATTTTCCCTCCATTTTACGAGGCAAAGAAAAAGCTGCTAAACGTAGAGAACATGGGGGCCGTTTTGACTAGAAGAATAAAGTGACCTACATCCCATGTGGTGACTGGTGAGAGAGTAGAAACGGCTTAGCACTCGTCCTTGAATAGTGGACCCCATCACCCATGCATGTGTCCTAAAGAAATGTTAGGAATCAACTTTTGTATATTTTTTTTTAATTAAAAAAAAAAACCAAAATAGAAAATTCAACTCATAATTATGCGATTGGATTTTAGAAATGCATGAATCAGCATACATGTGACCGGGCTTGCTCTTCCTTAGATTATTTTTTTCTTTCCAAGTATGCCGACAGTTATGTTTGAACTTTGAAGAATAGCCTGTCTGTTCCTTGAATAGTCTCTCTCTCTTTCTTGTTTTTAAATTGTCACATTTTTCTTAATCATTAATGAAATTATTATTATTATTACAAAAAGAGATGAAGGTTTGAACTTTTTAATTTTTCAAAGTGTTTCAACCCCGTTATTCATAATAGTTTTTTTAATCATTAAACCGATACACTAATTGATTTTTGGTGTAGATGATAATTAAACTTAGATCTCATGAAAACACCAAAAAATGCTAACCAATTAAGTTACGATGTTTTTTGCTGATTATTGTATGGTTAAACTTAAATGTTAATCTCAAGATTCTTGTAATTTAACTTCTTAATATTTTTAACTGAAAGTATTTAGAATTCAAATCCTCTAACCGTAAATATCGATATATTATAAAAATCAAACATACATTAAGAAATATGGTGGAAAAAAAAAATTCTGCGAAAAAAAAAAAAATAGAAGAAATTTGCGAAAAAAAATTTGTTGCCTAACATATAGGCAAGAAAAATGAAAATCTCACTGGCTATTTTAAGGAAAATTTGTCTTTTATAAAATTTTAGAAGAACCACAAAAGTGACATTAATTAATAGAAAGGTCTATAAAAAAAGGGAAAGCAAACAAGCAAGTCTCTCAGGCACATGCCCTAGGGTCACCTAACTTGCCCATTCTGTTAATGTCATTAAGTTCCCGTACACATTTGTAGTTAGCCCATTTCTTCTTTTTTTTTGGGGTAAAACAAGATATAATATTAAACTAGGAATTTACAAATCTATTACAAAACATGCTAGCTTGATCAAAAGCTAGCAACTTCTCCACCACAGGCGGTGGGTTACAAAAAACAGCAAATTGAGAGCTGGACTGTGCTCCAAGTTTGGCTAACGCATCCGCACATTGATTAGCTTCACGGTAGTTAGCCTATTTCTTTTCTCGAAAAGGAAATTACAAAAAAAAATAATAATAAATAAATCAATAAAATAGAGCAGTAAATAAAAATCGTGCAAACAATCGGAGAGTACGGCGCTCCTCTCCAGAGCCAATTCAAAATTACCCATATGAGATTTTCACTTCTTAAAAGTTAAAGTGATGCAAACCGATAACATGGACTACTTTTGAAAACATTAGATTTCAAAACAATACGTAAAAATTTGAAGAGTATATACTTTTCAAATTTGAATTCTATTGGTACTTTCATATGAAAGTATCAATAGAATTCAAAACAAATTTGCGTGAGATTTGGTGATTGGAAGCAAATTTTAACAAGGATCAAAGTCTATTACCTTCTGACAATGACCTACCTTTGCTTTTCGAGCATTTTTTTTTTTTTAATTAAAAATTCATGTTTACTCTATTTTGCTATTTATGATAATTTTTTATTTTGTTATAACTTTCAATAAAGTAGGGGTAACAAAGTAAGTTCAAACTCATTTGTCCACCCAAATTCACCCACTCTAATTGAACTCAAACCCACCCAATTGTTAGTTGGGTTAAATGGGCATCAATCCAATTAGACCTAGTGATTATTGGGTTTTAACTTAAAACTCATTGAACCCCATTTAACCCAAAAACAATATACCCAAATTCAATCTAGTCCTTTTCATATTAAAAAAAAAAAAAAAAAAACCAAGCGCTCAGACAAAATTAGACTCTAATTTTCTTATTTTTGTTTCCCTAACTTTCTTGGCAACCAAACGCATTCCAATTTCGTTAATATCTTTAACAAAAGCATTAAAAGAGAGCTCCTAGACTGCCATTTTCACTCACACTTCTTCTTCTTCTTCTTCTTCTTCTTCTTCTTCTCACACTCTCTCTACCTCTACTACTTCACTTCGTCTCCAACTCAGAGCTCCGATCCTTCTTGAATTCAAGAAAGGGATCCACAGCGACCCCAACGATGCCGTTTCTTCTTGGGACTCGGCTACCGTTGCATCGTTGAACGCCAATGATTGTCCCTCCGCCTGGCACGGCGTCTTCTGCGAAGGTGATGACAACGCAAACTCTAGCAATGTCATCGTTATCATCCTTGAAGGTCTCACACTTGCCAGTGAGTTGAAGTTTCACGCTCTCACTGAACTCAAAGTGCTCAGAAACCTTAGCCTTACCGGAAACAACTTCATCGGCCAGGTTGAGCTGGTTCTCGACACGATCACTACTTTGCAGCATTTGGATCTATCCAGTAACAGCTTCTATGATCTGATGCCGGCCCTGATTAACAATCTCTGGGGATTGAATTACTTGAATTTCTCTCAAAACAACTTCTATAATGGGTTTCCGATCAGAATTCGAAACTTATAGCAATTGAAAGCGTTGGATATGCACAAAAATGGTCTATGGGGTGACATTGCCAAGTTGGAATCCAATTTTCAAAATTCATTTCCTTATTTTTCTAAATTTTCTCGACAACCAAATGGTGGACCACTTGGTTTCTTATCTTATTCCCCTATTTTTCTGTCTCTGAGCTGTTACTATGTTTATGGGCATTTTGATAATTTTGATAATTGAGTAATTAGGTGGGTTGGGGTTTACTCATTATAATTGGGTTGGGTTTGGGTTTGGGTTAGAAGCAATTAGTTAAATGAGTTTTAATAGGTGAATGGGTTTTATATACCCAACCCAATTATGCCCACCCCAAACCCACCCATTTGACACCCATACAATAAAGTTAAAATAAGTTCTTATATGTTTTGGGACACTTCCTACTCTATGGAATTTGATTTTGTAATTTTTCCGATTTTGCTTTTTTAGCTTTTTTTTTTTTTTTTATATATATATATATATATATCACAACCTAAAAAGAAATTCAAAATTTCATTAATAAAAATTTTATAGAGATTTTTTTTTCAGGTGAATTATAAATCTTTCATTGTAAATTCCAAAAACCTCTGATAGATTTAAAAGTTATTTATTAAAACAAACGTATTTTATCTCGTGTCATAAAACCATAAAAACAACTCATCAAAGTTGAAATGGTTCTTGTATTTTCATAATTATAAATACATACTAAGAGTACTATCAATATTTATACAAAATAATAAAAGACAGGTTCAAGTTACACCTAGTGTAACTTCATAAGAGTTATACCTTTTATGGACCATTGATTATTATTAGATATAAGGGTCAAAAAACACTCATAGTAATGTCATTATTACTCACTAGAAATTAGTGATTTAGGCATTAACTCTTATTATTAAAGGGGAAAAAAAATCCCAGAGCATTAACTCTCTCTTTTTTTGTTCCATATCATCATCTTGTTGATATAAATATTGTTGATATCATCTTGTTGATAGTATTAGAGGCTTTTCATTATGCAAAAATGGTCCAAAGATTACTCACTTATTTTTTGCAGATGATAGCTTATTATTTTGCCGTACAAGGAGGGAAGATTTACAAGCTATCCAAAACATCCTAACTAGTTATGAGCATGCATCCAACCAAAAAATAAACCGAGAAAAGACAACACTTTTCTTTAGTAAAGCGGTGTCCGATGATATGAAGGGAGAAATTGTTAATTTCCTACAGGTCCCAGAAATAAAGGAGTATGAGAAATACCTTGGGTTGCTCCCAGTTGTGGGAAAAAATGAAAAGGCGAGCCTTAATTACATCAAGGAAAGGGTGTGGATAAAACTTCAAGGTTGGAAGGAAAAGCTTCTTTCTCAAGCGGGGAGAGAAGTCTTACTAAAGGCGGTGGTTCAAGCGATACCTACTTTCGCAATGAGTTGCTTCAAATTACCGGTGGGTTTATGCAAAGAGATTGAAATGCAAATAAGAAAATTTTGGTGGGGCGAGCATGGTGGTGAAAGGAAAATCCATTGGCAAAATTGGGAGATACTTTGTAAATCGAAATTTGAGGGAGGGACGAGATTCAAGGATTTGGTTAGATTTAATGAGGCTATGTTGGCTAAACAAATTTGGAGACTACAAATTAACAGGTCCTCCTTACTATACAAGGTGTTCAGCACTAAGTACTTCCCTTTAGGATCAGTGTTTGAAGCAAGAAGCTCCACGGGGTCATTTGCTTGGCATAGTTTGCTCAAAGCCAGGCATGTCATTGAAAAAGGGATGATGTGGAGAGTTGGTGATGGCACACAGATTCGGGTTTTCCATGATAAATGGATCCCTGGATGTTTTTCAACTGGAGTTGTACCACGCACACCAGGATTGGAGGATGATTCTACCGTTTCTTCATTCATAGACCAATCTATAAAAGAATGGGATGGGCAGCTGATTGATCTTAAAGTTGCACCCTTTATGGCTCAGAAAATAAAAGCCATTCCACTATGTAGATTGACGATAAGGGACTGCCTAGTTTGGCCGCGAACTAGGGACGGAAACTACTTAGTAAAGACGGGATATCAACTGTTGGAAGAGTTAGAAAACAGAGAGGGAGCATCAGGGTCAAACAATAACAACCTGAGAAGTTTCTGGAAGGGAGTTTGGAAGATGCGAATTCCTAATAAAATAAAAAATTTCTGTTGGCGAGCTTGCACTGAGTCACTTCCAACTTTGGCAAACTTAAATTGGCGTAATGTAATCACCTCTCCTCTGTGCAGCAATTGTGGGAAGGACATCGAAACCGCACTACATGCACTATGGGAATGTGACAAAATACAGGTTTGTTAGGGTCGTGTTTTTAATAAGATACAAAGACTTCAGCTACGCTTGGGCTTTTTCAAGGAACTGGTGTCCGTCATGGAACAATCTGAGGAAGGCCTGGAACTGTTCACGATAGTGGCATGGTATCAGGGGCGGAGCCACATAGTGGCTTGGGGGGCCGTGGCCCCTGCAAAAATTTTTTTTCCCATTAGACTAGGAAGAACAAATAACTAGGCCCCCCAACATTACACAGCCGGCCCCCCCTACCCATTTCTCACCCATTTCCCAGCCCCCAATCAAAAATTAGAAACACCTCAAATTAAAAAAATATATATATATATATATATATATATATCTGTTCTACATTTAAGCAAAAAAAAAAAAAAATTGAACTAAAATCTGAAAAAAAAAATAAAAAAAATGGTAACAGAGCCCACGGCGAGCCCAAGCTCGCTCACGGCAAGCCCATAGATTCTCAACCCAAAAAAAAAAAATACAGAAAATCAGAAACGAACCCATCACATCGCTGGCAGAGAGTTGAAACCCATTACGTCGCTGGCAGTTTGGCAGAGGTAGAGAAATCAAACTCTAATACTAAAGCACATCAAACTCCAGCAAACACAACACAAACTCCAGCAAACACAAACTCCAGCAAACCAAACACAGAGTGTTTATCAAAAAAAAAAAAAAAACCCCAATACACAAACCAAAACCAAACCCGGAACCCCACCAAACCAAACCCACTAACCCACGGTCACGTCACCGTCGTCGTTGCCGCGGCTCGCTCGTCATCGTTGTCGTGCTCGCCCGGTTGCCCCTCATCGCAGATCACCTCATCGAGTCATCGGAGATCGCAGATATCGTTCTGCCTCCGCTCCGGAACTCCAGTGCAGTGGTGCTCATTGGGCCGTTAGCAGTTGCTCCCTCCGCTTTGGCAATCCGGCCCTCAAGGTTTCTCTCTGACTCTCTCTCATCTCAGTCTCTCTCTGACTCTCTCTTTATCTCACTCTCACTGAATGAAAAAAAATGAATTATGAAGGACTGAAGGGAAGGAGGCTCTTTATTCTTGTCTTTAATAGCCTGATCCACATCTCGGTAAGTCCCTCTCTCTCTTTTGAACTGTAACTCTCTCATTGGCTGGGTTTTATTTTTTTCCCTTTTTTATCTTTTTAAATGTGGCTTTATCTTATCCGGTCAGTGACTTTTTTCCCTGTTTTTGTCTTTTTAAATGTGACTTTATTTTATTCCTTTTTGTTGGTCAGTGACTTAGTTTGTTGGTATTTGGTGAAATATTGATTGTTATTTAGTGTAACGTGTGTTGTAATTTGTGATTGGCATTGTGAAATTTTCTGATTGCAGCTGGCTATTGTGATTGGATTTGGGACGCATGTTGTGCTTGTCTATTGAGTGAGGTGGGAAAGGGGTAGATGGGCTATGGGCACATGGGCTAAACAATATAACAAATTAAAGCAGTATAATTAATGGCAAATAAATTAAAGTAATATAGTTTATTGTTAAATTAAATAATAATAATTAAAACTATATAATTAAATTAACCAATATATTATAAAAGACAAATTAATTAAATCATTTTTGTTTTTTTTAGGGGTTATTATTAATTAAAGTTGTATTAAAAATGGGCTGACTATTTAAATTATAGTGAAAATTTTGTTTTTTTCTTGAGTATGAATAACATTCATATAACTAAGTAAAAATTTCTAATTAAATTTTTTTTTTAAATTCTTTTTAGGTTAATTTTTGAGTCATATTCTTAAAGTTAAAAGAATTATGAGCAAACGAAAAACAATTGATGCATTCTTTAAGAAAAAAGATGCTAGCAATTCAGAAATTAGGACACCTGTGGCTGTAGAAACAAATCTTAATACTTCAATACCTGATGAACACCCCTCCAAATGTCCAAAACTTCAATTTGAAGAGATAGATCATGATCCAGGATCACGTAAACAAATATGTGAATTTCCTATCAACCAACAAGATAAAATCCGACGAGCTTATCTCAAAGAAGGTCCATATCAACCTGAAAATATAGACTATCCATACAATAATGATACTCATCATCGTCGATTTCAACCTTCATGGTTTGGTTCACATAAGGATTGGTTGGAATACTCACCTTCAATGGATACGATATATTGTCTACCTTGCTACCTTTTTAGTAAGAAACCAATACGTCGTCCCGAATCAAATGTATTCATTTCACGAGGTTTTAATAATTGGAAAAAGGTGAAAGATGGAATGAATTGTCCTTTAATTCGTCATGAAGGGAAAGAACCAAACTCCCCACATAAAATTGCTATGAAATGTTGCGAGAATTTAAAGAATCATTCACGGCATATTGACAAGCTGATTGAGAAACAAACGTCAAAAGAATTAGAGAATAATCGGTTGCGGCTCAAAACCTCAGTAGAGTGTGCTCGATGGCTAGCATTCCAAGCTTGTGATTTTAGAGGTCATGATGAAAGCCTTGATTCAAAAAATAGAGGTAATTTTATTGAATTGATAAAATTCACATCAACTTTCAATGACAAAGTAGCTAGTATTGTCTTAGAAAATGCACCAGGAAATGCCAAATATATATCACCCACAATTCAAAAGGAGATTTTGCATATTCTTGCTAGTAATGTGTGAAATGCTATTCGTGAAGAAATTAGAGATGCAAAATTTTGCATTCTTGTTGATGAAGCTCGGGATGAGTCGAAGAGAGAGCAAATGGCCATCATTTTGAGGTTTGTTGATAAAGAAGGTTTCATTAAAGAGCGTTTCTTTCATGTTGTGCATGTTAGAGATACTACTGCATTGACTTCAAAGAATGAGATATGTGCTGTCCTTTCTCATTACAACCTCCACATTGAAAATATTCGAGGTCAAGGATATGATGGGGCTAGTAACATGCGTGGTGAATGAAATGGATTACAAGCTCTTTTTTTTAAAGAGTGCCTATATGCTTATTATGTACACTGTATGGCTCATAGGTTGCAATTAGCTCTAGTTACAGCATCTAGAGAAGTAAAAGATGTTCATCAGTTCTTTGATCATTTGGTTAATATTATCAATATTGTTGTTGGTTCTAGTAAGCGTAATGATGAATTGCAACATGCTCAAGTAGAACAAGTTGAGAATATGATTGCTTCTAATGAAAATGAGACTGGAAGAGGTGCAAACCAGATTGGTACTTTGCAACGAGCTGGAGATACTAGGTGGGGATCTCATTTTCAATCTATTTGTAGTTTGATTAACATGTTTGATGCTACTTGCAAAGTTATCAACACTATCTCTGAGGAAGGGGCTAACTATAAACAACACGGTGATGCCGAGGGAGCTTATCAAGTATTAACATCATTTGAATTTATTTTAATCTTGCATTTGATGAAAGAGATAATGGGAATTACTAATGTTCTTTGTCAAGCTTTGCAACAACGTTCTCAAGACCTTTAAAATGCCATGCATTTAGTTTCAACTACAAAATCACTTATTCAAAAGTTGAGAGATGATGGATGGGAGCCTTTACTTGCTAGTGTTATAGCATTTTGTGAGCAACATGAAATTGATATTCCTGATATGAATGCTCGTTATACTAAAGGTCGAGGTAGATATCGTCGTCAAGATGAAAATTTAACAATGGAACATCATTTTAAAATTTGCATATTTACAGTTGCAATAGACTTTCAATTGCAAGAATTAAAAAGCAGATTTTGTGAGCTAACAACAGAACTTGTCATTCTTAGTTCAGCTTTAAATCCCAAGGATGCTTTTAGATTATTCAAAATTGTTCATATATACAATTTAGTTAAGAAATATTATCCTCAAGATTTTACTGAACATGAACAAGAACTTTTGGAGTCTCAATTGCAACATTATGAGCTTGATGTGATAAAACATCCAGATTTTCAGAATATGAGTACAATTTTCCAGCTATGTAGGGGATTAAAAATTTCAGGAAAGTCTAATATCTATTTTTTGATTGATAGACTTATTCATTTTATGTTAACTCTTCCAGTTTCTACAGCAACTACAGAACGAGCTTTCTCAGCTATGAAGTTGTTAAAAACAAGACTTCGCAATAGAATGGAGGATGAGTTTTTGGCAGATAATATGATAGTTTATATAGAGAAGGAAATTGTAGGGAATTTCACTATGGAGATGATAATGGAAGAATTTTATTCCATGAAAAATCGTCGTCGGGCATGATTTGATCTGGTTAATGACCCGACCTGACTTGAATAATGTTGTGTGATTTTTAATGAGAGATTTACTGAGGCTTAGTCCATGGAGCAGAGACTTGGGCAGACAAAATTTTTTTGGCCCGTTTTATAGCCCATTGTGAATCCTGTGCGCAGGATATAAAAGCCTTTTTTTTTTGTGATTAGGGTTTTGTCTTGTTGTTGTTTTTAAGAAAGAAAAACACTGTAGCCGCATATTGTAATTTTTTTTTATAATAGTGAAATCCCTGCAACTCCGTGGACGTAGGCAAATTGCCGAACCACGTAAATACTATCTTGTGTGTGTGATTGTTTTTCTTTTGGCGTTTTGTTTTCTCTATTTTTTTGTTTCTCACAGGTTTGGAATTTCAGTTGAATTCCCAACATGTTCAAGTATATGATGATATATGAAAGTTGATAATTTTGTATCCAATAGACTTAAGACTTATATTTAGTACATTTATGTTACAACCCGGCCCCCCTATGTATTTATTACTGGCTATGCCCCTGCATGGTATATTTGGTGCAGACGAAATAAGTGCCATTTTAATGAGCAAAGCTTGGCACCTGAGAAGATATTGGATGCGACAGTATCTGCTCTTAAGGAATTCCAATTCAAACTTGAGAACAGACCGTGAAAATAAAGCCACAGCCCCAACGCTGGTCTCCACCTAAACCTGGAATGTACAAAGTTAACTATGACGGGGCATACTTTGCAGAGGAAGAAGAAGCTGGAATTGCTGTCATAGTGAGAAACGAACTGGGGCAGGTGATGGCGTCCCTAGCAAAGAAGATAATAATGCCTTCAATAGTGGAAGTTCTTGAGGCGATGGCAACAAGGAGGGCAATGATCTTCATGGGGGAATTGGGTTTGCATCGGGCCATTTTTGAAGGTGATTTGTAGATTGTTGTGAAGGCATTAGTAGAGGGCTGCCCAGACCGGTCTAGCATTGGGCACATTGTAAAAGACTGTAAGTCTTTAATGGGTTCTTTTCAAGCCTGTTCTTTCTCTCATGTGAGGCGGCAGAGTAATGGAGTTGCTCGTGCTTTAGCTAGAAGAGCAAGAAAGTCCTCACCTTTATCTGTTTGGATGGAATCCGTTCCACCAGACATTTCTTATTTAGTGTATGTTGATGTAACAACATAAATCTTCATATTTCAATAAAATGGATCGATACTTTTTCTCAATATATATATATATATATGTTGTTACCCTTTCTCTGTAACATCCTATGCTTGAGTTCACATCATATATCTACTCATATTGTGTTCGTCATTTTCACCATCTTTTTGCGCTTGTGACTGTCTATTTTCATTCGCATGTGGCCATAAGTATTGCATTACTTTGACCTGTGTGAGTAATCGTAGTTTTTGTAATTTAAGAGATCAGAAAAAGATATTCAATATCATTGAAATGAAATCCAGTAAAAAGAGATTGCATCCTTTCCTCGTTTTGGGTTCTCCTTTGAATCAAAATTTCGCTGTAGTTGGTTTCTGTGTTGTCGTCCTCTCATTTTAATTTTTCTAGTTCCTACTTTGCATCTTATATCTAAAAAAATAATAACAATAATAATAATAAAAGCACACAAAGGGGTTTCATCTTACTTCCTTCGCGAGTTGTCATTTCCTCAATTTGATTTTTTTAATTATTTTTCTTCGTAGCTTTATCGATTCCCCCCCAACCCCCAAAAAAATAATAATAAGAAAAAACCTAGACGCTTCCAACTTTTCACTTTGAAGGTTTACCCACATTGGTAAGTCAAGAGTGCAGAAAAATTGAAAAATTTCTCCAAACGCGAAGGAGAGAGGTACTTTGTTAAGTCTCTTTATTAAAATTTTCTTTCATTTGGGTTTTATTATTATTATTATTATTTATTATGTGAGTGATGGAAGGAGAGAGAGAGAAAAAAAAATCACTAATTTCTAGAGAATAATAATGACATTATTACGAGTGTTTTTTGACCCTTAGATCTAATAGTAATCAATAGTCTATAAAAGGTGTAATTCTTGTGAAGTTACACTATGTGTAACTTGAATCCATCTCAAATAATAATATTATTAAAAGTGTGTTTGTTGTAGTTATTTAAATAACATTACACGTATTTTTATACACTTTTTTAACCATGCATATTCTAAAAAATACAAGCATCATTATCAAATGACATAAGTGCTTCGTTATTGTACACCAAACCACTTTTTTATAGGACCTGTATCTGAATTAAAATGGCCCTCCCAAGGTCCAGCAATCAATAAAAAGCTGTTATTGTGAGGAAAGTAGGAAACCACCCTACCAGCTTTGGAATCTCACAGACCTGAAGAAATGAATGATACACAATATTACACTTAACACAACCATCTGGCTTGTTCAAGTACATTATATACGTCCAAAAGACTTGAAAACAAAGAAGGTGATTCCTTAGAAATTTAGGCAATGCATATATATCATCAATTGTCAAATTGGCCTGGTGCCCTCTAATATTGACCACAAGATACTAAACATGTCCCTTGTTGCATTATAGGGTCAAGTTTGGGCACCAGGGTCGACGTATCAATGCCTTTTCTGATGTTACTTAGGGTACACGGTACCCTGCTAATTAAGTCTCTTGCATGCATTGACTTAGGTTTAATTATTAGCTCCTTTTTCTTATTTTACAGTGTGTAATTAGCTAGCTAGTTTAATTATTAGGTAAGATGTAACTTTAGCAAATACCTACCTCTCTGTGTTTGTGGGGTAGTTGGCAAGCTTGTTAATATAATTCAGTAACACCATGCATGTCTTTGTCCAAGCATAAAATGAAACCATAATGGCCTTTGATATAAAGTAAAAGACTAAAAATTTATATATCATTCATTGCTAAGACAGCTTGCAGTGTTCATTGACTAGAAACTCCATGGAGAGAGAGATTCACATCCAGGAAAAATAAAAAATTAGTTTTGGGGTTTCAAGTTTTGAATTTTCAACCCATCTGGTTGCCAGTTACTATAAGAAGAATATTTTCTCTTTATTATAGTATATAGTATTCAATTGAAAACAAATACATATAGTTGTAATTAATTTGTTAGATTGTGTATTAGGTAGTGAGTGACGTCCTCAGTACTCATCAATTAAATTTATCTGTGTTGCAGTACGAAACAGACACTCAAATTCATTTGGTAATTAATGCTTTATGAAAGCCATTTATGGCCAATTCACTAACAGCCAACTGCTGGTGGAACAGGTAAATGTGGATTTTTTTTTTATTTAAATGAGAGAGTTTTAATTTATGACGTTTGTTCTTAATGGTAGTTTTTTATTATCAGACCATAATATCAATCAGTTGTTTGTGTAGTCAGGAATTAAATTTCAAATTTTTTATTCAACCTTCAAAATTTTACTAGTTGAATTAACTAGAACCTATAATAAACCTATAATAAATGTGAATTTCAAATCAAAAAGAAAGGCGGTAAAAGACATATTGGACTGTTGGTGTTAACATTTAATACAAAATCAGTTCTGTTGTTTATACCATATTCAATAAATTTTTTTTTCTTATAGACTAACCTGCATCCCCCTACCAACATATAGGTTTTTACTAGTATAAAAGTGTTTTAATTTTGAATATTTTGTTTACAAAAAATCAAGAGTTCAAATCAAATGAAGCAAAACATCAAAAAAAAAAAAAAACCATATTAATAAAAAAAAAAAAAAAAAACCATATTAATATATAAAAATCTAAATGAAAAAAAAAATAAAAACAGAAGTATATTAAGGTATAAAAAAAAGACATTTTTTATATAGAGAAACTTTATTTAAAGTCTGTTATAAAATATAAACAACAGTGCTATCGTATATTGAAAAATGAATATACACCATAAAATTCTACTTATAAAAATAAAGTATAATAATATTCACATCAGTTTCAATACTTAATTATTTAGCTAAATTTTAACTAAAAATTTGACTTTTCTAATTTAGTTACTTCATATTCATATGTGCATGATTAAACTATAGGTCATGTTAACAAGTGCTGTAGGACATTGGTTAACAATCCAATTAAAGAAAGTTTTTATGAGAAAAAAAAAAACAATTAATGTTTTGACAGCTTTTTTTATTTCTCATAAAAGTTGTATCAAAATTTTCTTAAAATGGATTCTTAACCAATATCCCAACAGCACTCGTTAACATTTCCTTTAAACTATTTACATTTTTTTTTCTATTTCATTTAAATTATAATTATAATTTCTTTATTTTTTTTATTCAATATATCATTTTATTTTCCTCTCCCATCCATCCTCCCCCAATTTAAGAATTATTTTGTCCTCAATTACAAATAAATCAACCCTTGACATTTCACAAATTAATAAATTTTCACACAAAAAAAGAGATACAAAGAAAGTGTGTATTTTGACAAAGAGATGCAAATTAACCCTTTAAATTTTAAAAAAAAAAAAAAAAAAATCTTTATCATCATAGATTAAATAATTGTCATCCTCTCCGGTGTTTATCATCATCTTCAACAAAGAAATAGTTATCATAACCTTCATCCTTCTCTTGCAACGTTTTTGACTTGATTTTGGAGATTGTGTTGTGTGACATTCGTCAAGTTGAAGGACTAGATTGGAGCTCGAGTTTTAGCCCATCCTTCTTGATGAGAGAGAGATGTTGAGAAAAATACTAAACATAAATATTGAGTTACAATAGCTCAGTACCAATAAATATAATGAGCGATTGTTCATATATATTAATTTTTTGCTAAAGGCTATTGAGTATTGAGCCTAATGCAAGAATTTTTTATTATTATTTTATTTTAATGTAAGTTTAGCTATATTTCAGATATGATAAAGGTTTATTGAGCCTAGTTTGAGTGCTCTAAATAATAATAGATTTTATCATAGTGGTTTTTGAGCTACAGCTCTAATATTCCATCTTGTTGCTGTTGAGAACAGCGTAGGTTATATACGATGAAAGCTGAATTGAAGTAGAAAATATGGAGAACAAAGAACATAAGAGTGAGTGAGTAAGAGAAATATTGTCTTAAATCGAGAAGAAGAAAAATTATTTGTATTGTATTCAATGTATTGGCCACTTATAGCTCCACTAAAACCTAGCATAAAGACGTAGCCTTCTTAGCTAACTGTTATACTAAGGATTTACACATAAGTATTGTTAAACATATAAACACCCACATATTGGAGAAAATCAATCAATTTAAACAAATTTACAAGACAAAGGAGATTTTTTTATTTTTAAAAAAAAAAAAACAAAAAAAATTTATAATTTGTTAGTTGCAAGAAGGGGATTTGAATTGAACTACAAGGCTTTTTACCAAAGAAGATAACTATGGACGTAGATTTACTTTTGTATTTGGGCCCCTTGATTATCTTTATATATAAAACATAAGAAAAATAATAATAAATGAGTTCTTATAAAAAGTAATACTTTTAAATGAAATACATTGCGACAATGGGAAAATCCTAGACTCCTAGTAGTGGGTTTTTCTAGGGTTTTTGGCTAAGATCAAGAGAGGCTAAATAATCCTGGTGGCCCAAGCCGACCTGATTATATAAATAAATAAATAAAAATTCTGCGGTCCAAAACAATAGCCTCTTGGTCTTGGAGAGCGTAGCAGTTGGGCCCATTATTCAAGTTGGTCAATGGTTCATGCATTGGGCAACAACATTCGCTTAAAGTGGGCTTCATTTTTCACATGTATGGGGCCATATATTTATTTATTTATTAATTTATTTGAGGAGTAAAATGAGTTTGTATTTTTTTTTTGGTCAAAATCATTTTTTTACCCATTAATAACATTTTAGCACTTTAAATCTATTATAAAATTATTGTTACATAGAAAAAATAAAATACAAGGAATTAGACTAGCTCTAAAAGGAAACATGGATTGAGTTATTCTTCACTCTTCGCGTCTAGGATTTCATCCTAGATCATCAGATAGGAATCTGAAGATAAAGAGAGAAACTTAATTTTTCAATTTTTAAACTTTTCTTCAAATTTTTTAAATTAAAAATTTTCAATTAATGACTGAAAAGTTGAATCTACTTGAAGTTGATTTTTTTTTTTTTTTTTTTTAAATACAATATTCGATTCAACAGAGCTTTCTGTTCAAGACTTCATTATGTTCTGTCGTTTTCCTTTAACAATCCTATTCTAGGGGTCCATTGTACTGACAAATTAATCTATAAAACAACTCATAGTTTTATCTTTGATAGACTCAATGTATTAATTCGTGGAAAATGGAAAGAAAAAAAAAAAAAAAAAAAGATACACTCAAAGTATTTATCCTGCCTCTGTTCTTTTTCTTTTCTCTCTTTTACTTTTATTCTCTTAAGTTGCAATCACAAACCTATAAAACAAATCATGACTCAAAGTATTTATTCACTAAAAAGAAAGAAAAAAGATACATTCAAAGTATCCTGCCTCTATAATTTATCTTATTCTTTCTCCTTTTATTCTCTTAAGTTAAAACACTGCTTTTAGTAAGATACACACATGCAAACAAGAAGGGGAAAGGTGAGTTTATTTGAGGAATGATTGTTGGTGTGTATGTGGAAAAGCTCGTTACGCATAGATTGTTTTTTTTTTTTTTTTTTTTAAATTAAAAAAAAAGAAAAAAAAGAAAAGAAAGAGAGAAGTTAAAGAATTAATAAAAATAATTGGGTCCAAACATATAAATTTATATTTGTGAGTTAAGTACTGTCCTGCCAAGGAAATCAATATCATGCTGAAAGTAGTTTTGATTTGGTTAGGGCAATGAAATTTTTTAATACAGTGAGATCATCCTCATCAAAGATTTCAAAAAATTTAGCATTTAGAATCTCAAAAATCTACATAATCTATTTTAACAACTCACTTTACAATATACCCAACATTAAAGGTTTTATATTTTTTTACCACTTCATTAAAATATACTTTCTTTATTATTTAAAAAAAAAAAGGAGAGAGAGCCATATAAATTTTTTCTTTTTATTTTTTTATTTTTTAAGATGGGGGCTACATTAAGCTTTCATAAGCCACTTCCAAAAACAATAGCAATGGTAATCTATCTAATATATGGTGGATATGTATTCAAAAGAAACCCAGCCATAAAGAAAAGAAAAAAAAATATTAAATAAGGTTTCTTTTACCTTATCACTGTCACATTTAGGTAGTGCTTGGAACAAATATTATAATGCATTTTCACAACTTTCTAGGCATAAAATAGTCTTTTTATTTTTTATGAAAAGAATTCAAGTTTTTGGTTGGATAGATGTCCTTAGGACTAGAATGTGTTTTCCAAATCTACATTTCTAGAGCGAAAATCAAAAGTCTGACTTCTCATTGCTCACTAGAGCAATTAATTATGACACACTGATTAGTCACTCACACGAGAAAGTATCTCGTGACAGGTATCAAAATATCTATTTCATAATTTATAAGACTTATATATGTGAAACACGCGTGCGCGCGCACACACACATATATATAATCCTGTACTTCTCATTTATTCGCATTTTATAAAAATTGAATTCCACATTTCTTCAAACCAAAAGCAATTTCATTTATCATAATTATTTTTTAATAAAACTTTCAGCTTAATACTAAACACAAGTTTTCAAGAAAATGCTTTTGTCATAATACACTTTGTAAAATGCATTCTATTAGAATGCATTACGGTAGTAATCATTCCCCAAAAAAAAAAAAAAAAGGTTAAAATACAAAACCCGCCTTCTATAATTCACTAAAATTTATTCCAATGCTCTAATTTTGGTTTCATCCATTTCATTCCTCTAACTTTCAAATTTATATTAGTTTTTGTTATATGTTGTGGTTAATTTTTCAATTTTTTAAACTTTTCTTCAAATTTTTTAAATTAAAAATTTTCAATTAGTGACTGAAAAGTTGAATCTACTTGAAGTTGATTTTTTTTTTTTTTTCAATACAATATTCGATTCAACAGAGCTTTCTGTTCAAGACTTCATCATATTCTGTCATTTTCCTTTAACAATCCTATACTAGTGGTCCATTGTACTGACAAATCTATAAAACAACTCAATGTTTTAATTCATGGAAAATGGAAGGAAAAAAACGAAAAAAAAAGATACACTCAAAGTATTTATCCTGCCTCTATTCTTTTTCTTTTCTCTTTTACTTTTATTCTCTTAAGTTGCAATCACAAACCTATAAAACAAATCATGACTCAAAGTATTATTCATCAAAAAGAAAGAAAAAAGATACATTCAAAGTATCACGCCTCTATAATTTATCTTATTCTTTCTCCTTTTATTCTCTTAAGTTAAAACACTGCTATTAGTAAGATACACACATGCAAACACGAAGGGGGAAATGTGAGTTTATTTGAGGACTGGTTGTTGTGTGTGTGTGGAAAAGCTCGTTAGGCATAGATTTTTTTTTTAAATTAAAAAAAATAGAGAAGTTAAAGAATTAATAAAAATAATTGGGTCCAAACATATAAATTTATATTTGTGAGTTAAGTACTGTCATGCGAAGGAAGTCAATATCATACTCAAAGTAGTTTTGATTTGGTTTGAGGAATGAAATTTTTAATACGTCATCAAAGATTTCAAAAATTTAGCATTTAGCATATTAAAAATCTACTTAATCTATTTTAACAACTCACTTTACAATACACCCAACATTAAAGGTTTTATATTTTTTTACCACTTCATTAAAATATACTTTTTATTTATTCTTTCTTTATTTTTTTTTTTTAAAAAAAAAAAGAGGAGAGAGAGCCATATAAAATATATATTTTTTTAAGATGGGAGCTATAGTAAACTTTCATAAGCCACTTCCAAAAACAATAGTGTGCGGCATCCAAACAGTTAGGCCCACTCAGTCCCTAATCTCCGCTTCAAGTGTACAGTAATTGGGCCCAACTCTCATTCGCCCAAAAGCCCAGTCCTTACTAACGCGGTTCGGGGGCCTAAGCTTCACTACTAAAGTTATGCTCGGCAGAGATTTACCGAGCATGTTGGGAAAGGTCACTGAATGGCGCGTCATCCTTGTTTTGTTCAGAGAAGTCCCTCTAAGCGCCGCTGCCGAGCTATCAACTGAGGTGGGCACCAAGTCCCAAAGCCATCCAAGCTTAAATTCTCACTTATCATCCCCCTGATTGGACCCTACGTAACACTAAGCGCGCACCGACTCTGCCGAGCTACCAACGGAGGTGGAAACCAAGTCCCAAAGCCACCCATACCTGACCTCCCACTTATAGAAAACCTTATTGGACCCTCTGTCGCACTAACTATGAGAGCATTGATGACCTGCGTCTGAGCTTTGAACTATAAATAGGAGGGGAGGGTAAGATGGAAGAGGTTGGTTGGAAAAAGGGGGGAGAAGATAGAGAGTAGAAAATTCAAATAGAGAGAATATCTTAGGGGAGGAAGAGGAAGTAATGTATTGCTGAAGAGGAGAAAAGTGATCTTATTGAGCCTTTAGTTGGAGAACGACCTATAGTAGGAAATTCAGCCCAACAAACAAATAAGTTGTGAGCCTAAGTGGGGTTGGGTCCATCGGCCTCATTTGCGACCCACACAAATAGCAATGGTAATCTATCTAATATATGGTGGATATGAATTTAAAAGAAACCCAGCCATATAAAAAAGAAAAAAAATAAAAATAAAGATGCTATCTTTTACCTTATCACTGTCACATTTAGGTAGTGTTTGGAACAAATATTAGAATGCATTTTCACAACTTTCTAGGCATAAAATACTTTTTTTAATTTTTTATAAAAAGAATTCAAGTTTTTATGTTGGATAGATGTCCTTAGGACTAGAATGTGTTTTTCAAATCTACATTTCTAGAGCAAAAATCAAAAGTCACAATGTGACTTCTCATTGTTCACTAGAACAATTAATTAGGATACACCGATTAGTCACTCACATGAGAAAGTATCTCATGAAAGGTATCGAGATATCTCTTTCATAATATGTAAGACTCATATATATATATATATTTTTATTAATTTTAACTGCCTTTGTGCCTTCATGCACAGTCTAGAGGATTTTCTAAGCAGTGTGAGCAACCTCAACATTAGAGATTCTCTTAAATTCCTCCATAGAAACAACGTTAATGATGGCATTCATAGTTTTGCTATTGAACCCAACTGCTTCTTTTTGAGAAGTTTGCCACTCACTCACAGAATTAGTGGGCTTCTCCCATCCATATTCAATGAAGTTCCAGACTCTCTCATCAATAGATTTCAGGAATGCTTTCATCCTTACTTTCTAATAAGCATAATTATTCCCATCGAAGTGAGGAGGAATAACTAGAGAGTGTCCGTGTTCCATGACAACAGGGGTCAAGGATCAGCTCAGAGATAAAAAGATCAACAAATAGAGATACCCGCTCTGATACCACTTCAATAGTTTTTAGACTCTTTAACACAACCGGATTAACCTAATTAATTAGCCAAGTGATTAACTTAGTCAAATTATGCAAATTTAGGTTATCACAATCAAATAATCATATCAAGTATATATAGTAGCGAAAAAGTAAACAACACAAAGATATGATGACCCAAGAAATCACACGGTAAAACCTAGGGAGGATTTAACCTAGCTATCCTCAAGGTAAACTTGAATCCATTATCTTGAAATAATCGAAATTCATACAATAAGACTTATAAGCCCCCACACTCAACTTCTTATTGCTACCCACCAGTAGAACTTACTGACATGACACGTGTAAGCTCCAAGACCACGGACTCCTTCTTTCTTGGATTCTTCAGCAAGTACAAGCACACCCGCTTGTGTATCTTATGTTCCAATGGCAGCAACTGAATTGATCATTAAGGTGTAGATAACATCTCCTCCTTGAAAACCCTAAACTTTTTGTAAAAGAAAGCTCCTCTAGATCTCACAAGAGATTTACACAAAACAGCAATATGAGCACCCTAAAAACATGGCTAGGGTTTGCCTTATATACCTAGGGAAAAAATAAAACCCTAAACGTTTTAGGAGTTAAGGCTGAGTTGGAAAAACTGTAGAAAAACGCATCTGTGCGAAATTCGATTGATCGAGCCTAAGTTTGATCAATCGAGCCAGGCCGAGATGCACAGTGAATTCTGTATAAACTCGATTCCAACTTTACATAAACAACACTACTTTGAGCAAGTCTAAACACGACTAAATAACTTATTTTGATCATGGTTTGCCAACAATACATATTAGAGTTTTAAATACATAAAATCCTAAGTCTTTAGAACCTAATAGTTGTTATTGCCAACAATACATATTAGAGTTCTAAATACATGAAATCCTAAGTCTTTTGAACCTAACAATATTGACTTTCTTCACAGGGACAGTACTTAACGCACAAATATAAATTTATATGTTTAGACCCAATAATTTTATTTTAATTCTTTAACTTCTTTTTTTTTTTAATTTAATAATAATAAAAAAAAAAATCTATGCGTAACGAGCTATTGCACATACGCACCAACAATCAGTCCTCAAATAAACTCACTTTTCCCCCTTTTTGTTTGCATGTGTGTATCTTACTAAAAGCAATGTTTAACTTAAGAGAATAAAAGGAGAAAGAATAAGATAAATTACAGAGGCAGGATACTTTGAGTGTATCTCTTTTCTTTCTTTTTGATGAATTAATACTTTGAGTCATGATTTGTTTTATAGGTTTGTGATTGCAACTTAAGAGAATAAAAGTAAAAGAGAAAAGAAAAAGAATAGAGGCAGGATAAATACTTTGAGTGTATCTTTCCCCACCCCCCCCCCCTTCCATTTTCGATAAATTAATACATTAAATCTATCAAAGATAAAACAATGAGTTGTTTTATAGGTTTGTCAGTACAATGGACCACTAGAGTAGGATTGTTAAAATGATAGAACATAATGAATGTTGGAAATTTAGATATCGGTTGATAGAATTAACAAGTTTTAAACTCAAGTTGTTAATTAGATTTATTATAAATAAACCTTGTTAAAACAAACTAACATCAATATCATGCACAGTGAAAAATTAAATAAGACAAGATATGATAATTCAAGAAAACTAATGAAATAAACTAGTTTCACAAAAATCTTCCTGAAAAGCAATCCACTATAATATAGAAAAGTTTCAGATCTAGTACAAAAGTTTTGTCCCTAGACTCTACAATCTCCGTAGATGAACTTACAGTAGAAAGCTTCTACTGCTTCAGAACCTCTGAATTCTTCAATATATGAACGCCACCATTTTGCACGGATCCTAGTACGTGACTAACCAAAGATACACAGATCCCAACTTAAAGAAAATTGTTGGCTGCAAAGTTCTTTACTTCATTAACAATGAAGATTAAGAAACACTTGGTTACAAAACCCAAAAGCACAAAGACGTAGTAGCTTCTTTAAGAGAGAATAAGGCATCGGTCACCTTTTGCATATGTTCTCCTTATATTCTCATATGTGACGTCCTTTAAAATAAGTCTTATATATGTCTAAGGTTGTGAGAAAAGAAACCCTACATATTCATGTTAGCATGGGCCGGAAATCAGATCTGAAAATTATAATTTCGTAATTCTCGATAGATAGTATCTGTCGAGCAGTTGTCGAGCCTCGATAGATAGTATCTATCAAGCAGCTGTTAGGAATCTGTCCAGCTTTAATGAACAACCCTTTTTCACTTATTTCTTGGACCGATTTGCATGGCTTTAATATTAGACTTGAACTCTTGTTCTTTGAAGTACTAAACTCATCCTAGATTTACTCAAATATAAGTAAAGTACGTTTTGTCAAAAGATTAGCCAATTCTAAATGATATATGTTCTTAACATGATCCACATATGTCCCAACAATGAAGTCTTGAACAGAAAGCATTGTTGAATCGAATATTGTATTAAAAAAAAAAAAAAAAAAAAACCAACTTCAAGTAGATTCAACTTTTCAGTCATTAATTGAAAAAATTTTAATTTAAAAAATTTAAAGAAAAGTTTAAAAAATTGGAAAATTAATCACAACATATAACAAAAATTGATAGAACAGCCTTAATTGAATAGAATTGAAAGTTTGAGGAATGAAATGGATGAAACCAAAGTTAAAGTATTGAAATAAATTTTAGTGAAATATAGAAGGTGGGTTTCGTATTTTAACATTATTTTTTTAACATTATTATTTATTTTTATTTTTTTTTGGAATGGTTACTACCGTAATGCATTCTAACAGAATGCATTTTACAAAGTGTATTATGACAAAAAGCATTTTCTTAAAAACTTGCATTTAGTATTAAGCTGAAAGTTTTATTAAAAAATAATTATGTTAAATGAAATTGCATTTGGTTTGAAGAAATGTAGAATTCACTTTTTAAAAAATGCGAATAAATGAGAAGTATATGATTATAAACAAAAACTTGAATTCTTTTAAAGAAAAAAAAAAAGTATTATGCCTAGAAAGTTGTAAAAATGCATTATAATATTTGTTCCAAACACTACCTAAATGTGACAGTGATAAGGTAAAAGATAGCTTATTTAATTTTTTTTTCTTTTCTATATTGCTGGGTTTCTTTTAAATTCATATCCACCATATATTAGATAGATTACCATTGCTATTGTTTTTGAAAATGGCTTATGAAAGCTTAATGTAGCTCCCATCTTAAATAAAAAAAAAATTTATGTCTCTCTCTCCTCTTTTTTTTTTTTTTTTTAAAATAAAGAAATAATAAAGAAATTATATTTTAATGAAGTGGTAAAAATATAATACCATTGATATTAGGTGTATTATAAAGTGAGTTGTTAAAATAAATAAAGTAGATTTTTGAGATACTAAATGCTAAATTTTTTAAAATTTTTGATGAGGATGCTCTTACCGCATTAAAAAATTTCATTCCTCCAATTAAATCAAAACTAATTTTAGTATGATATTGACTTCCTTGGCCGGATAGTACTTAACTCACAAATATAAATTTATATGTTTCGACCCAATTATTTTTATTAATTCTTTAACTTCTCTATTTTTTTAATTTAAAAAAAAAAAAAAAAAAAAAAAAAAAAAAAACAATTTATGCTTAACGATCTTTTCCGCATACACACCAACAATCTGTCCTCAAATAAACTCACTTTTCCCCCTTCTTGTTTGCATGTGTGTATCTTACTAAAAGCAGTGTTTTAACTTTTTTTTTTTTTTTGAGAAAAAGCAGTGTTTTAACTTAAGAGAATAAAAGGAGAAAGAATAAGATAAATTATAGAGGCAGGATACTTTGAATGTATCTTCTTTCTTTCTTTTTCATGAATTAATACTTTGAGTCATGATTTGTTTTATAGGTTTGTGATTGCAACTTAAGAGAATAAAAGTAAAAGAGAAAAGAAAAAGAATAGAGGCAGGATAAATACTTTGAGTGTATCTTTTTTTTTCCTTCCATTTTCGATGAATTAATACATTGAGTCTATCAAAGATAAAACAGTGAGTTGTTTTATAGGTTTCTCAGTACAATGGACCGCTAGAATAGGATTGTTAAAGGAAAATGACAGAACATAATGAAGTCTTGAACAGAAAGCACTGTTGAATCGAATATTGTATTTAAAAAAATAAATAAAACAAAACCAACTTCAAGTAGATTAAACTTTTCAGTCATTAATTGAAAATTTTTAATTTAAAAAATTTGAAGAAAAGTTTAAAAAATTGAAAAATTAATCACAACATATAACAAAAATTGATAGAACAGCCTTAATTGAATAAACTTGAAAGTTAGAGGAATGAAATGAATGAACCAAAGTTAGAGCATTAAAATAAATTTTAATGAAATATAGAAGGCGGGTTTTGTACTTTAACTTTTTTTTTTTTTGGAATGATTACTACTGTAATGCATTTTACAAAGTGCATTATGACAAAAAAACATTTTCTTGAAAACTTGCATTAAGTATTAAGCTGAATGTTTTTTTTAAAAAAAATAATTATGTTAAATGAAATTGCCTTTGGTTTGAAGAAATGTAGAATTCACTTTTTAAAAAAATGCAAATAAATGAGAAGTATAGGATTATATGTGTGGGTGTGTTTCACATATATGAGTCTTATATATTATGAAATAGATATCTCGATACCTCTCATGAGATACTTTCTTGTGTGAGTGACTAATCAGTGTATCCTAATTAATTGCTCTAGTGAACAATGAGAAGTCACATTGTGACTTTTGATTTTTGCTCTAGAAAACAGGGCCGTTTAGTATAGTTGTTCTAGTAATATTGTTTGTATTTTTTGAAAATACGTATGGGTGAAAAAACGTATAGAAATGCATGTAATGTTGTTTTAAAACTGAAAACATGTGTTTAAATACATGTACCAAACGGCTTGTAGATTTGAAAAACACATTCTAGTCCTAAGGACATCTGTCCAACCAAAAACTTGAATTTTTTTATAATAAAAAAAAAATGTATTTTATATGCCAAGAAAGTTGTGAAAATGCATTCTAATATTTGTTCCAAACACTACCTAATGTGACAGTGATAAGGTAAAAGATAGCTTATTGAATTTTTTCTTTTCTTTTCTGTATGGCTGGGTTTATTTTAAATTCATATCCACCATATATTAGATAGATTACCATTGCTATTGTATTTGTAAGTGGCTTATAAAATACAAATTCTCTAATAATAAATTTTGAGACTGCTTTTTCTTTTTCTTTTGTCATTTTTCAATTATACTCTTTTTTTTTTTTTTTTTTTTAAATCTCTTTTTGATCAGTAGTTGAACTCTTTAAATAAGGAAAAGAAAAGTGAAAGTAATAGTGACAAAGAAGGAAGCTACCAGCAAGAAGTGTTGGGAAGACATTGGTTGGGTGCAGGCTGCGTGAGCCACGGCATAGGTTTACTTTGCTGAAAATCTTAGTTTGGGTAGAAGGCACCATTGTACCTAAAACAAGTGAAATTTCTAAACACAACAAAACCACCTGTTAAACCTGTGTAAATCAAATATTCTCTTTTTCTTTGAATTGATATTATGAGTAATAGTTTATGGTAGAAAATACTTTGTCCCTTCTGGGAATTCTATAAAATTGGAATTATATAAAGATAGTAGCAAATACTCTACTAAATATAACCATGTTAATTTATGTGAGCACAAATCTTTCCAGCTATTTTTAGGATAATTGGTTTTTCATTAAAAGGAAAATCGATGAATCTTTGATTATATTTGGTAATAGTTTTTGTTTTCTATTTTCAAAAACTTGTTTTTGGGAATATAAAGAAAAAACAATTTTTTTTTTTGTATTTTTTAAATAAAAAACATGTTTAGTTAGTTGAAATTAAAAAAGATAGTTTTTTGAAGAAAAAATAGAAAATACTAAAATATATTGTTACTAGGATTTGAACTCTTATACTAACTCATTAAATGAGACAAATTTATTAAATTAAATGCGTGCTTTCATTAACTTTTGAAGATTAAAAACTGAAAACAATTTTTGCATGTTTTCAGTTTTCTTCATAAATTGAGTTTTGAGAACAGTTTTTGTTTTCTGTCCATTTTGAAGATTAAATGCGTGCTTTCATTTTTTATTTTTTATTTTTTTTTTGAAAATTATGAAATCTTTCATATATGTAAAAATTTGTATTAGTATCTTCTTCTTCTGAAATGGATTGATTCATTGATCTGGATTAAATATAACAAATCTAAAGTTGTTCTAGTGCAATGATACTGTCAGATTTGAGAAAATGATATTCATTGAACGAGATTAACAAATCATGTTTGCATGTATATCTTGCTAAAAATTACTTTTTGTTCCAGACTACTTAGGACAATAAATGGAAAAAATTTAAGAAAAAGAATGAAGGCAGGATAATACTTTGACTCCATTGCAAAGAGAGAAATATGAATTGTTTAGCAATGTCATTACAATAGACCAAAAAGTTTTTGGGTTATTTAGACCCCAGTTGTCAATTATGCAAAGGAATTGACTATATTATCTCATTATGACAATTTATTAAATAATATTTTAATCAATTAAAGTAGATTAGGATAAGGTATATAGTGTCACCAAACACAAATAAGGTATCACAATGAGACAACAATACGATGATGAAGTGAAAAACTAAAAAAAACTATGAAAGGGAACAAAAAAGTAAAAAACCACTCCAAAAGAAAGGTTCCCCAACAATTGATTGATCGAACGTGGAAGAATTATGTTTTGCAAGAAGCCTTGTTAAATAAATTTTACATATATAATCAATGAAAAGGTTTTTTTTTTTTTTTTTGTTTCCCAAAAAAAATTCTTAATTTTTTTTTGATATATAATCTATGCGTTTGATGTTTTTCCTATTTTAAACTTTGGTTATTTTATAAATAAAATCAAATAAATACATAATAAATTGTAATTTTGGTGGAGTATAAAATTGAACACAAAAAGTACGACCCATGATTTATATTCTTTTATAAGTGTAGCCACACTATTTAGTTCCCTAGTTATGATACATAAAATTTTGGAAAGTGAGAATCGCGTAAAAATGTAAGGACGAAAATGTGATTTCCACCTAAATAAATTAAAGAATGCACATAAACTCTCTAATGTCTCTCTCATTTATCTTGTTAATTTGATTTTAATATTATTTTTATTTTATAATTCTATTATTTTTCACTGCAATTTTAACAAATTCTAAATTTAAAAAAGAAAGTGCAAAAATTCTCATTTCTTGCCCAAATCTCACATTTTTCTTTAAACCAATTGTGTTCTTATCTTAAGTTTTTAATCACAAATAAATTTTCTCACTCTTCTGTGCAACTTTTGTGAAAAATTTTAGAAAGAGAAAAAAAAAAAATAGTGTGGTGAGGTATGCAATGTGCAGTTGTGTCTACAGTGTACCTCACCTGCCAAATCAAACAATGCAACGGCATGCTCTGTTTGCATGGTACCATCCTCCAAAATGCAAAATAAAAGGCAGCAGCTGAGGATACAGAATCTCAAACCTTAGGGATAGTCTCGAGAGGAGAAGTAAAAAATTTAGACAAAATTCACACATATACCTAACCAAGTTTTCCTCTCCAAAAGTTTGTAACTTTTATTCTTGAGTTCATTTTGTTTCCTTTGCTTGTTCCTGAGACTGAACTCTGTTTGAATCTGTTGTAGTTTAGCTCATAAAGATTTAAACTTTGCCGTGAGATTTTGACAGAGATTAGGAACTTAGACCCTGATCGATGTTGGAAAAGAGAAATAATTGGCTTGGATTAAAAATAAAGATAGCTGATGAGTGATGAGTTGAGGTGGAGAATGAATGAGTTTTCACTATAAATTAGCGGATTGTTCTTTGGGCCTCATAATAGTCTGCTCCTAAAAATAAAACAACAGTATTGGGCTTTAATTCGTCATCTACATAGGTTTGTTAAAGAATGAGGCTTAGGCTAACAGTGTTTTCTGCACATCATTGTTCGACCCACTCTCTTTTTAAACACAATTTCAAAATGTCTTTCAAAATAAGGACCAAAATAAAACTATTTTGATCTTTCCTATCCAAATAATGAAGATTAAATCAATTTGAATTATCACAAAAAAAAAAAAAAAAAAAAAAAAAAAGCAAGTTGAGTTTAGACATCCTTTACATGATATATCTAAAGAGTTATTAAAAAAAAAAAAGGATTTTAATTTCTTATTTTATTTTCTCTTTCAAAAAATTTAAAGTAAGTGGCTACTGCTCAAAAATTTTAAAATTTATTACTTTTGACATAAATTTTCAAAATATTTATATATATATATATATATTTTTTTTTTTCTGAAACCTTTCTAGAGGGGTGTCATGTGCAGAGTCCACAATAAGAAAAGTGAAAAAGAATGTATTACAAGTTGTAATTGGTAAAATGTAAAGTAGACTACAAAAAATGAGATAGATGAAATAACTTTTGTAATAAATAGTTGTACATTTTTAGATCCCTATAAAACACAAGTTGTTTAATCAAATTAATTAACTAAGTGAATACTTAAGTTATTATTCATAAAGATTTAAACTTTGCCGTGAGATTTTGACAGAGATTAGGAACTTAGACCCTGATCGATGTTGGAAAAGAGAAATAATTGGCTTGGATTAAAAATAAAGATAGCTGATGAGTGATGAGTTGAGGTGGAGAATAAAAGAGTTTCCACTGTAAATTAGCGGATTGTTCTTTGGGCCTCATAATAGTCTGCTCCTAAAAATAAAGCAACAGTATTGGGCTTTAATTCGTCATTTACATAGCTTTGTTAAAGAATGAGGCTTAGACTAACAGTGTTTTCTGCACATCATTGTTCGACCCACTCTCTTTTTAAACACAATCTCAAAATGTCTTTCAAAATAAGGACCAAAATAAATTATTTTGATCTTTCCTATCCAAATAATGAAGATTAAATCAAGTTGAGTTATCCCAAATAAAAAAACAAGTTGAGTTTAGACATCCTTTACATGATATATCTAAAGAGTTATTTTTTTAAAAAAAAAGGGATTTTAATTTCTTATTTTATTTTCTCTTTCAAAAAATTTAAAGTAAGTGGCTACTGCTCAAAAATTTTAAAATTTATTACTTTTGACATAAAATTTTCAAAATATTTATATATATATATATATATTTTTTTTTTTCTGAAAACCTTTCTAGAGGGGTGTCATGTGGCAGAGTCCACAATGAGAAAAGTGAAAAAGAATGTATTACAAGTTGTAATTGGTAAAATATAAAGTAGACTACAAAAAATGAGATAAAGAAAATAACTTTTGTAATAAATAGTTGTTCATTTTTAGATCCCTATAAAACACAAGTTGTTTAACCTAATTAATTAACCAAGTGAATACTTAAGTTTATTATTCAGATCTAAGTTTAAACAAAACAATCATATCATGCAAAACAGTGGAAAAATAAATAATACAACGATATGATAACCCAGGAAAACTAAACCAGTAAAAAATCTGAGGAGGATTTAACCTAGTCATCCTCAAGGTAAAAAGCAAATTCGCTATGAAAAAATTGAAGTTTGTACAATAGAATTTAGACCACTAACATTCTATTGCTACCTTAAGTAGAAAACTTACTATCACAAGTAGAAAACTTACTACTACGACCACGTGACAGCTTTGAGTCCACGAACTATTTCTTTCCTTGATCTGTAGTAACCACAAGTTCTCCTACTTGTGACTTTGAGACTTCACCCAAAGGTTTTGGATCTTCTTGGAAGTTCTTTATGCAACAACTGAAACCACCCTAAGTATGTATGAAGGTAAGCACCTTTAGATCTCACAAGGGATTCAACACATAGCACATCAAAGACTTTAGAGAGCTTTTGGATACAAAACCCTACATCTACAAAAGAGGCACACTCTTCTCTCTTTGAAAAACCCTTTTAAAAACGTGCTTAGGGTTTCCTTTATATACTAGAAGAAGTAAATCTAAAATCCTAATCCTTAATGGGATTGAACTGCTGTTTGGGCCGACCTAAAATTCTGCAGATTCGTATTTCGATCGGTCGAACCTGTTCTTCGATCGACTGAGCCTTGCAGAAATTGAATAGTAACTTCCTGCAATTACTCGATTCCAAACTTACATTACTCTATCTCTCTCTATATATATATATATATATATATGAGTACTGAAATTGTTGATGGTAGTCAATGGCAGCTCTATGAATTTTTCAGGAGAGCAATTAAGAAACTTAAATTAAACAAAATTTAATAAAAAGAAAACTTGAATATATCGAGATATCAACAAAACAAAAATTATTGAAGTTTTACAATTTCCTTCTAGGAGTTTAGTAATTGTTACATGATAGTTCATTATCAGTTGTAACTATCTATTACCAATGTGGGTAGTTATGACCATTTTACTTTGTTAAGTTTGTATAACATTTTATTTCCTTGTAATTATTATTATCTATTTGTCATTATTTTTATAAAAATAAATGACAAAACTCAACTCACTAACATTGTATTAATTATTAACCCACTTAACTACACTCATCCATAAATAAATAATGCATATAGTGTCTACTTAATCAATCAAATGCTACCACCACATGCCCTTGGTGCGATGGTCACTCCACAAGTATAAGTGCTTGCAAAGTGTGGGGGTAAGGGCCGAGGTTTAAGTCTTCAGGAAGGAGCTTCACACACATATACACTTAGATTAGACTAGAAAAGAATTCTATCTTGTACTAAAAAAAAAAAAAAAATTCAATCAAATGCTTGAACAACCACTAGCTATACTATTGTTTTCTTGAAAATCAATAACTTTATAACTTAACAATATTCTAATATGATAATAATACATACACATGTAACATTAACAAGTTTTCTTTATTTTTAATTATTAAATGATATAAAATTATATTATATTAATATTGTACACACACATCACAATTCATACAAATAACATTGTAACAAAAATAAAAATAAAATTAAAGCATGCAATTAGTATTAGACATATACTCACATGTAACATAAATTTATAAGAAAGAGAGACACTCAAAAACCCTTATATATATATATATATATATTTGGGAAGTCAGGAGTTGATTTGAACCATAGTTGTCAGTATCGTATCGTGTGTAAAAAGTTCCGTATTGTATCGGCGTATCGTAAGTGCTCATGAATCATACGATATAGAGTGCGTATCATATGAATCATATCGTATCGTAAAATCGTACGTGTCGTACGATACATAGAAAAATACTTTAAAATGAGATTTTTTGTTAAAATTTGTTCTTTTATTTGAATCTAACAAGTTGTTAGACTTGTTTTTAACACAAAATTATTAGTTTACTTAATTTGGCCTAATAAAATAACATATTCATAAGTATTTTCCCCTCTCTTTTTCCTATAAAATTTATACTACACAGTACACACTTACACTTCACTTTAATATTTGCAAATTTATTTTCTATATTATGAATAAGATATTAATGATAATATATATATATATATATATATATATATATTTGTCATTATTGTTATAAGTCCAAGAAACTAGAATGCCAAGAAGATTTTTTTTTAATTATTAAAATAAAAAGAACAAGGAGAGATAGTAAATGTTAATGACGATGAAGAAAATTTTAATGAAGAAATAAGTTTGCAAAATGATAAACATGATGACAGCATTGACTTAGATGGAGTTTATTAGGCAATATGATGTAAATAAATTATTTTTTTTGATCATTTGTAATATATTATCACTTTTAAATTTAAACCATTTGAATGTGTATGTTACAAACACATGCTAGGTTGATTTATTTAGTTAGCTTGTTAAATATTATTACATAAGTGATGAATAAATTAGTCATTAATTGAATATATTTAAAATTTATAATGAATATACCATTTATATATATATAAATATATATATATATATCTATAATTTTTTTATAAATTTTATTAAGTGTTTGTGTATCTTACGATGCACGATACGATACGATACGATACACGATATGGAAAAATCAAAAATCGATTCACAATACAATTCATATTTTGACAACTATGATTTGAACCCCAAAAGAGAGTGTAGATCTTCCCAGCTAATGTTAAAAGTTAAAACAATCGGTTTTTTTGGTTATAAGGAATATTCACAAATTTGGTATTTAGGAGAGATAACGAAAGTTGTCAGTTCCATTGCCATAGCTGCTTCAGTTTGTCACGGAATATTTTGGTAACAATGTGGTTCGGTGTACTACTTAAGACCATATTTTTATAGTTATTTATCAAGTTTATAACATATTAATTCAAAACAAGAGCACAAAATATAACAAATTTATCAAGTTTATAACATATTTTATAGTTATTAATATCTAGTCACACCGATATGTGATGGAGAGTTTTTGAACCTTTGTTCTCCGTATAAAATAGAGCTCACAATATCATTATTAAATAACGAGACTTAATTTTAGTGAAAGTTATAAACACTATCATCCAATAATAATTAATAATTTTAGTGAAAGTTATATATACCATTAACTAGTAAAATCTCTGATAGTTGAATAAAAATTTGAGGTTCAATTCCTACCTACAGCAAAAACTGATTGATGTCTTGGTTTGATGATAAAGAGTTATTATCATGAGCAGACCTCATATGTTGAAACTATCTCAAATAATAATAATAATAAAGGTTTTTTCCCCCTTTGGTCTTAATTGGTAGATGATCTTTATTTTGTTAACTTAATAATATCAGGGATGGCAATGGGGTGGCGTGAGGCCGGAGGATGAAGTCTTCACCTCTGTGTTGCATGGTTTTGTCTTGCTCCATTCCCGTTTTTGCCCTATATGACAGGTAAAATTTTCTTGTCCCGTCTCTGCCCCTTGGGGCCTTGCGAAGCACCCCCCCCCCCCCCAACTTGTAAAACTTGTCTTCTTGTTAATTTGACAATTATTACAATTTTTTTCTAATAAAACATGTTTCATTAATAAAAATATACTTGAAATTGCAACTAAATTTATCCAATGAAATCAAACTAATTTTAGCAAAAACTGAATAATATTATCTAAGTATTTAAAGGGATAATATCACAACAAAAATAAAATCTCATAGTTCAACACAGAAAAAAAAAAAAAAATCCAAACTCCTAATACATAACAAAATTGTTACCTTATTTTCAATCTTGTTAGAGAGAAGAGAGGCAGAGAGCCACGTTGGGTATAATAAAATAAGCTAGTATTGATATAATTGTTTAAATAGTAGGGTTTAAGGGTGTGAAAAGTTTATAGTTATAACTTGTATTAACGCGGGGCAGGGCAGGCAGGGTGACATAGGCCTAAAAAGTCTAAATCCATCACTGTCCCGCCCCATGGTGCGAGGCTAAAATCTTGCCCTCATCCCTACTCCACCACCTTTGCGGGTGGGAAAAACCTGCATGGGGCAAACTAAGGAGGAGCGGGTTAAGTGAAGTGAGGCGAAATTGTCATCCCTACTTAGTATATAAATATAAATATATATATAAATGAAAATGCACCAAGTAAATGTCCTTGTGCTCGTTTAGACCCCAATTTTTAAACCAATTATCCAACACAAGTTTATATTCAAACAATTGATGTGTGGAATGATAAATATAAGCTAAATCCCAAATTAACAAACTACTCTAAGCCACAAATTAATCACAACCAACAATAACTAAATGCAAATAGTAAGGGTTAGAGAGAAGCAAACAAAAGATAACACCAGCACCTGTTATCGAAAAGGAAACCGAAAAACTCAGCGAAAACCTCTTCGCCGCCCTCTAAGTGGAAAATGATCCACTAGAAAATCAGTTGGGATACAAGAATAGCAATAAACCCCCTAAGCCTAATCTACCCGATGCACTTAAGCCCTCCAAGCTTCTTGCTCTAACAAGGTTACGCCGAATCATGTCTTCTCTAACTTTCCGGATCTCGCAATATGCCCATTGCTCCAACCAATGTGAATTGGTCTTCCTTGAACTCCTTCCCAAGCTCCAATGTCTTCTCAAAACTCAGATTGGGTCAGGTAAGGTTTGGATTATAGACCTCTCTTGGATATGTCAATGGAGAGGGTGAGAGTAGAGGAATTTGGAGAATCATGTAAGATTCTGGATGAATCAATCTTATTTTTCTCTAGACTTTCTCTCTCAAAATTATTTCTAGAAGCTCTCTACATTTCGTGGGTATAAGGGTATTTATAGTAGGGTGTGAATTGGAATGTGAAAAGGCAAATTTCAGCAAAACAAGGTGCTTTCGCAAGTCACTCGTGACTGGGATGAGTCGCGAGTTCCAGTCGCAAAATACCAGAATATCCAGACTGTACCTTTTGTCCTGTAGTGTACCAGCTAGCTTGACTCTTCAGTTTCCTACATGCTTCACACGTGTGCTTCAGTTTTAAGGAGTCACCAGTTGCGAGTCACCTTTTTCTTGTACTCTCTTGATCAAATCTTCACAATCTCTTACACACAAGCCTTACATTATTTCCTACCTAAATACAGGGTTCTAAATGCTGAATTACAAATAAATTTGGCACGGAATCAAGCCAACACATAATTCATAGTTGAATAAATTCAATTTTACAATATATATATATATATATAATATGAGTCTAATTAACATGTGTGTTTAGGACATTTATTAATGAACAATTTTAGAAATTAAAAATTTGATACAATTTTTATAGGAACTATTATCATCTGTTAAATTTTTCCCATACTTTATATATTACACACCTAAACTAATTGCAATGAATTAATTAAATAACAAAATTACAACTTCACTGTCTCATGTATTTCTTAGTGAAACAATAACCTATTTTTTCAAGAAATCAATATTTTCTTAGAGAGAGAGAGAGAGAGAGAGAGAGAGAGTTTGTGTCTGTGACTTGATAGAGATGTGATGGAAAGAGAAAAAAAAACGAATTAATTTATATAAATTGATTCAAAAAGGCGAGCACAATTAGTTCTTCAAGTTTTAAAATTAAGTTGTATTAGTTCTTTTACTAACTGCTGTTAGTAATGTTACTTACATGGCTAACGGAACAATTACTTAACATTTTTTTTAATAACGTGGCTTTTTTTATTACAAAATTACAAAATAAATTTACACAATTAATATTTACAACCTGATACCAAATTTTTTTTAAAAAAAAAAAAATGCAAAGCGAATAGAAAACATTAAAAAATGCAAAGCCACACGGGGGTGTATATCATTCCAGGCGGCGTCAAGTTCAGTCTGACCTCCTCCTAAACCGTGAAAGCCGCGAAGAAAGTCGAAGTGAGGTTGATGTTGAGGAAAAACTCCTGCATGTTTCCGAAACATGCAAGACCTTCTCGATGTTGAGGGGCGTTGGGGTCCACAAATGGCTGATCAAGGGGTCCCAGATGGTCATTGGTCTGTGTGTAAGTTTGCCCCTCGGAACTGGGGGTTATAGATGTAGGAATCTCCTTATTTTCCTATTAATTAATAAACAAACAAAAGTTTGATATTGAGTTTTACAATAGAAATAAATTAGAGAGAGAGAGGACCTGAATCTTAGAAGAAGAGACAATAAGAGTGTTGGCTAGAGCAGCAAGAGGATTAGAAGATGAAGAAGAAGACCCTGGAACCGCACAAGCAGCTCCACCGGTTACAAGATCACACATATCCATAACTCATCTCTCCGATAATTATTAGTCTCCAACAACTCTTCTTCTTCTTTCTCAATTCTGATTCTTCTGTTCACCTTAAATTAATTTGCTTTGTTTTCTCTGTGCCTTTATTGGCAGGTTTACAGTCTTTTTTTTTTTTTTTTTTTTTTGGTACGAGTTGTAAATATGGTTGTGTAAATTTATTTTGTAATTTTTTAATAAAAAAATGTCATATCATTAAAAAAAAAAATGTTAAGTTATTGTTCTGTTAGTCACGTAAGTAACACCACTAACGACAGTTAGTAAAAAGACTAATACAATTCAGTTTTAAAACTTAAGAGACTAATTGTACTTGCTTCAAACTTGAGGAATCGGTTATACACATAGAGTAAACTTAAAGGATCAACATTGTATTTTCGCTTTTTAAAAAATTTATATAAGTTAAATATATGTCTATATATACATTTTTTTTAAGGATCATTTAAGCTCTAACTAAAAATATTAATATATAAATGTTAATAAAAATATATTTGTATAATCAATTAATCATGGTAATCATCAAACAATGCATTGGTACTTGTAAACTCCCCATTTGAGGTGGTCTCTCGTAGCATTCATTATCAAGGGTTTTATAAATGCTAAATGCAAAACCACTAAAAACCCATCTTCATCAAGGATGCTAATCTTAAAAAAAAAAAAAAAAAAAAAAAAAAAAAAGCTGAGCTACAGTGAGTTTTTAAAGAAGAAAGCTCATTGTAGCTCCCATCTTAAATATATATATATATATATATATTATATGGTTCTCTCTCCTCTTTTCTTTAAAAGATAAAGAAATAATAAAGAAAGTATATTTTAATGAAGTGGTAGAAAAATATAAAACCTTTAATGTTGAATGTATTATAAAGTGAGTTGTTAAAATAGATAAAGTAGATTTTTGAGATGCTAAATGCTAAATTTTTGTGATGGAATGCCAAAGGGTAATCATAATCCATCATCAAAAGGAGGTGGCGAAGGAGAACGTCGAAAATGCACCAACTCGCACGCAAAGCACGACCCTCATCGAGCAAGTCCACCAAATCTATCCATGAGTCGCCTGAACGGTCAAGACATGATCCAACGTACATCGAATATCTGAATCATCCGAAGTAGTCGATGGAGGAACATCAGCAGCAGCAGTAGCACCAAACGCCTCAACCTGTGCATCACCTGTAGAAGAAGAAGGAGGGGGTGCAACACCAGAAGACCGAACACAAGGAGGCCGCAAATGTGCAGCCTTCAGACGAAGAAAAGAGACACCTATGGGACCAGTAATATGGACGGGCTCAGAAGCAGGGAAACCATCTAGACCTAAAAACAACAAAATCCTATGAATGAAGATAGGATATACAAGGGTGTGACCAACTGCGCTACTCCTATGAATCTCGTTCAAAGAATGAAGAAACAGATGAGGAAAAGAAATAGAAGCACCAGACACAAGTGCATACAAAAACACACATCTCTTAATGGGGATGGTGTGGAGATGAGAGATCGGCCATAAAGAATGACACGCTATCCTAAGAAAAAGGTAGGTAGTCATAGAAAGCTCAGCAGATGTGATCCGAGGATCAGAACCCCATTGGATAAAAGACCAGTGATGTATGACATAACGTCATTAAGAGGTGGAGACTCCTCATAAGGATAGTCAGGCTGCCTAACGATCGGGACCCCAAGAGCCTCAGCCACTACCCTAGGGGTAATGGTGAACTCAACACCTCGTATCCAACTCCTAACAAGGGTGTTGGAATCATAGATGTGACAAGAGAGGTTCGAGTAGAACTCTCTAATGAGGGCAGTCGGAGGTGGATGATCTATCTCCAACAAAGATAGCTAGCCCCTACTCTCAAAATTTCCCTAATGGCAGGATCAACCTCATCTAAAACTACAGAACGCTCAGCCCAAATCTTCCTCTTACTATTCAGCTTATCAAAGGCCTCTCTACTCTTAGCATCCTTAAACAACTCACTCCCAAAGGGTGACTTAGAAGAAGTGGAGGGAGTCCTATGGGCTCTAGTTTTCCTAGGCATGGTGCTAAGGAAAGGACAAGGACACAGGGCAGAACCAGAAATAACAAAAAGAAAAGAAAAGAAAAAAAACCAAGGGCAGACTGCAAGTTAGCACAAAACAGATATATCAATAGAAATCTATATGATGCATAAACAATAAAATGTCATGATGCATGCTCTAATGCAGTGAAACAAGGTTCAATTTAAGTTCAAATTCATAAAATTGGCTTGAGCATAGAGTTTCTAACAAAAACTCCAAAAATTTGAAAACCACTTGAATGTTTTTAAAGAAATTTGACCAATTGATCATCACATATAATAGAAAACAGATAATAATGATCAATTACAGCAAAACATCAAGCCAATTTCATCAATTAAACCTAATTTGACTAAATCCCCAATTCGGGTTCAATACAAGCCCTAGAATTTTTAATTTTTCACAAAACTCCAAATTGATCAAATTAACCATCATAGATCATGAATATATCAGTATAGCAACAAAACCCATTGATCAATTTCACAAAATAAGGTTTGATTTGTTAGGACATATATGTTTTTAACTTGTTTAAGAACATATGTCACTTAGTTATGTAAAGAGAGAGAGAGAGAGAGAGAGAGAGAGAGAGAGAGAGAGAGAGAGAGAGAGTACTTGGGGAAATCACAAAACTCTAGTAAGGGGATTAAAAACATTTTTGAGGAGAGAGAGTGGCAATTGTGAGGTAGAGAGAAGTAGTATTTGTAGAGATAGGAGAACTCTAGCTACAAGAATTGAAAATTATTGGGAGGAGGGAGATGAAAATTTAAAGGAGAAGGAGCGGATTTGATTTGGTTTTTTGGGATTTTTTTTTTAATATTTTATTATACTAGATGAAGGAATAAGGATTGAAGGGATTTTGATAAGTGATAGCTATTCTTCATTTTAAAGAATAGTTATTTATAAAAATATAACCAAACAACCATATAGTTAAACCATAGGAATAACTATTACAGTATATTATCTATTATAATATACCAAACGTGTCCTTAACAATTTATTTATTTATTTATTTTTTTTTTTGGTTAAAGGAAAAAATGAGGCCCTTACAGTGAGCTCATTGCCCTTGACCTACTTGAACCATACTCATGATTGGCGTAAGACCATCCACACAATTAATTAGGTATGCCTATATACTTGAACTCACAAGATGAAGAGTTGGATATCTTCTTACCACTAAAGCAGCTCCACAAGTGGTGACCTTATTTATTTATTGTTTTGGTAAATAGACACATATATTAAATATTAAGATCCTACAAACGGACTACAAACAAAGTTAAAGTTATCAAATCTATACAAAAACAAAAAAACAAAAAAAAAAAAAAAAACGTTAGAAGGGGGAACTTGATAAAAAATAAACTCAAACATTTGAGAACACACCCTCTTTTGGTAAATGCATCGGCACATTTGTTGGATTCTCTTAAGTTATGCTTGACTTAGAAGCTATCAAAACATTGGCTGATATTCATGTAATTAGATACAATAATTTGGATTAGCAGTTAAGATCAGAATGCTCACTTTTTAGAAGCATAACAAGTTCCTTTAGCCTCCAATTCCACCACAAGATGGGTAATTCCTAAGTCTCTAGCAAGTTAAAGGCCATCCCTTATGGCCCATATTTCAACTAGCATACAATTAGATGCATTACCAATTGACCTAGAAAAACCTTTAACCCAATTTTCATTAACATTACAAATAATTCCCTTTCAGTTAATGATGGGAAAGCATGAATATGAAAAACTTTTGGACTAAACACTGTTTGGGCTCATTTTTGGGCAAGCACAACACATGTGGCCCAATCAAAAAAAGGCCCAATAATGCAAGCTACCGACCCAGATAACATTGGGCCCATTATACTTATTTCTCTGCCTCTAGTGACCCAAGCCCACATGGAAAGCCCATTGGGAATTTAGAGATGTGTTGTGGAGGGCAAATAGAGACATTTTATCATTTTATGAATCAAGGAGTTAGAATATGATACCCCTTAGGAGCTCTCTAGAGCTCTCTTGTGAAGAAGACGCAGAGCTAAGTCGTAGCACTAAGAAAGTCAAGGAATATCACTCTAATGAATCTCTCGCTGAACCCAGACAATAAGAGAATAGCTCCTTCTCTCCTCCAGGAAATTAAAAATGCTTTGTGGTCTCTAAAGGCTTTCAAATCCCCTGGGCCTGATAGGTTGCATGCATGATTTTTTCAATGATTTTGGTTGATGGTTGGCAGATCAGTGTCAGAAGAGATTAAGAAAATCTTTAGTGAAAGAAAGATTCCTTCGGAGTTGAATCAAATGCATATTGCTCTCATCCCCAAAATGAAGGGTTCGAAAACCATTGGGAATTTCAGACTCATTAGTCTCTGTAATTCTGTCTACAAGATAATAACTAATATTATTGTAGCCAGAATTAAACCGCTCCTTGATAAGCTCATCTCATCGTATCAAGTAGCCTTTGTTCCAAGTAGAAAAGGTGTGGATAATGTCATTATTGCGCAGGAGCTAATTCATACTATCAGCAAGAAAAAAGGTAATGTGGGATACATGGTTATTAAGATCAACCTAGAAAAAGCTTACGATAGATTAGAGTGATCCTTCATCAAGGAAGTGCTTGTTGCAGCCAATTTCCCTCCAGACCTTATCCAGCTCATAATGAGTTGTGTTTCTACAGTCTCCACCTCCATACTCTTTAATGGGGGTGTTCTTGATCCTTTTCTCCCATCCAGGGGTAGTCGGCAGGGGGATCCCCTTTCTCCCTACCTATTCATTCTTTGTATGGAAGTGCTTGGTAGAATTATTGATGCCAAATGTTCTAACAATCTCTGGAACCTGGTAAAAGCTTTTGCTGGTGGCCCGACATTCTCCCACTTTTTCTTCGCTGACGACCTCCTTCTTTTTGCAAAAGCTAATTCTTTGAACTGTGAGAGTGTTAGGGATGCAGTTGAGGAGTTTGGTATGATCGCGGGTCAGAAAATTAACTTTGCCAAATCTAAAGTGTTTTTCTCTCCCAACGTTAGTAGAGAGCAAAGGGCTAATTTTTGTGAGATTCTTGGCTTTAACTCTACGCCCAAGCTGGGTTCCTACCTTGGTTTTCCTCTTAGGCATGCCGGAGCATCAAACTAGGACCTGAATTTCATTCTTAACCATGTTAACCAGAAGTTTGCTAGCTGGAAAGCCAACCTATTGTCATTTGCTGGCAGTAAAGTACTCATCCAAGCAACCACTTCTGCTATTCCCTCCTATGTGATGCAAACCACTTTTCTTCCTAGCAGAATTTTGGATAATTTGGATAGACTCAACAGGAACTTTCTATGGGATCTAGTGAACCAAAGAGAAGAATGCATTGGGTTGGTTAGGAAAAAATTACCCAACCTTTGGATAAGGGTGGCCTTGGCCTCCAAACTACCAAAGGAAGAAATCAAGCCTATCTTTCAAAGCTGAGTTGGAGGTTCCATTCAGAAAAAGACTCCCTTTGGGCCCGAGTTTTAAGGAAAAAATACATGACCCAAAGAAGAATGTCTTCTAGTGATGAAAACTCTCTCCCTAGCTCTCGAACTTGGAAGGAAATGAAAAAAGGAATGGATGTTTTCAAGAGGGGTACGAGATGGAGCCTAGGCCGAGATAGCAACTTGAGGTTTTGGTATGACTCTTGGACTTCGAATGGCCCCCTCAGGTCTATTATTCACAACCCTCTTACTAGGGAAGAGGAAGAGATCAAGGTTAAAGATCTTGCTGCACTTGATGGCTAGGATTGGGGAAAGCTTTCACTGATTTTTCCTCCAAAAATTTGCCTGGAAATTCAGGCGATGCCCCATTCTCACTTTGCTAATGAGGAAGATAGAATCATTTGGAATGCAACAACCAATGGAATTTTAACCTCAGCTCTGCATATATCCTTGCCAATGGGGAAGCTCCTCAAGTTTTTAATGGTAAATGGATATGGAAGCTAAAGGTGCTGCCAAGGATTCAATCCTTTTTTTGGATGTGTTTTCACAACAGCATAGCTACCCAAGAAAGACTAGCTTCTAGAGGGCTACAAGTGGACATGGTTTGCCTGATGTGCAACATCCATCCAGAGACTATTATCCATCGGTTAAGGGATTGCCATGTAGCTACTAATTGTAGGCAGAATCTCAGAATGGGGGGCTTAAGCTTTGATTTTTTATCTTTGGACCTTCGTAGTTGGCTGGAAAGCAACTGTAAAATGACTTCTGCCTCAAACCACCTCTAGATCTCTTGGAGTGTTATTTTTGCCATTGGAATTTGGTCTTTTTGGAACCATCGAAACAGGTGGTATTTAAAAATATGCTTGCTAGTCAAGCCATACACAGTGATGTTATTCGTAGGGCAGTGGAGTGTGCTGTTGTTGCTTAGAATACCATAACTCGACAGCCATAGATTGAGAGGAATATTTGATGGGAGAGGCCAAATAGGGGTTGGTATAAGCTGAACACAAATGGCTCTTCTTTAGGTAACCCAGGTTTGGCTAGTGGAGGTGGCATTCTTCGCAGTGAGTCGGGTACCTAGATTAAAGCCTTTACAAGGAAGATTGGGATAGCCACTAGCTTTGTTGCGGAGTTGTGGGCTCTTAGGGATGGACTCAACATGTGTTTGAACATGCAAATTAGTGCTCTTGAAATTGATTTGGATGCGAAAGTAGTTGCTGATTTGATGTGTAATGCCGAAACCTTGAAGACTGATAATGCTTCTATTGTGGCTGACTGCAGGTTTCTCATCTCCCAATTTCCTCAAGTCAAAGTGTCCCACTGCCATCGTGAAGCTAACCGGTGCACCGATGCTCTAGCTAGATTAGGTGGCTCCCAAGTCCTTGATTTTATGTACCTCAATTCCCCTCCCCCTTGTATTTTAAATGCTTTTCTTTTTGATTTGTATGGGTTGTCTCAGATAAGGCTCTGCCCTCTTTCTAATGTTCCTGGTCCCTTTTAGTTGAATGAAATTTCTAGTTTACCGAAAAAAAAGAAAAAAAGAAAAAGAAAAAAAAGAGAAATTTTCATATTCCATCTTTGCCCTCAAGAAAAATGTTGTAACTCATCAATAATAACAACTGACACAATCCCTCCAATCGCAGTTGTTAGTTGATTTTGAGATAGACCTTTCGTTTGTAGATGAATTTCATTTGTCTAGCTTCCAATACACATCGCTAGCCTTCATAAACCCATGTCGTCCACTAGCTAAAGTTTATCTAGACCAGACAAATGGAAATATATATATATATATTATTTGTAAGTTTCTGTTTTTTAATTGAAGATTTTGTTTCAACTGTTGTTTAATTCCTACTCAATCAATCAGGATGCCCCTATGTTGTACATCTTGTTTATTGTGTTGCATGTCTTTTCAATTGGCTATTCATTGATTATTCAGCATAGGCTGCCTGTGTAATGCGTATCATTCTTTGGTGGGAAAAAAAATAGGTTTTTGTTCTTATTTTACAAAATATCTAGCACAATGTTCTTATTTTAAAATTATTAAGTATAATGTTCTTGTTTTGAAGTTCAATTTTTTTAAAAAAAATTGAGTTATAAGTAAGTTGAATCACTTAAATTTGTAAATTTTGACATTGAACGTTGTGTTACATTTAAAAATATACACAGAACTCGATTTTAAGGATATCAAGTTTCACACAAAACTCAATTTTGTTTAAATCGAATTTAAAAAACAAAGACACTTTGTTAAATAGTTTTAAAATAAGAACATTATGCTTAATATTTTAAAAAATAAGTACAAATGTCCAATTTCCGCTTCTTTTGTCCATATTGTTTTCACTTTCACAGTTTCATGGCCATCATGTTCTGTCTACAGCATTTTGTCTCCTTGGCGGCATAGGTGTTGGTATTTTTTGTGCCTTTATCATCAAAGAAAAATAGATTAGACTGTGTTTGTTTCAGTGTAAAATGTTTTTCGAGTGTAATTTTCAAGCATTTGGCTGCATTATAAAAATTATTTTAGAAAATATTTTCAAGTGTTTGGTTGTATTCTGAAAATGCTATTTTTCTACTAATTTCTCACATTTTCTCAACTTCCAAACAAATTTCATAATAGAAAATTTCAATATATAAACTTAAAACAAACAAAAATCAAAACAAAACCAAACAAAAATTAGAACAAAACATTTGTTAAACTCAAAAACTCGGTCAAATGGAGCGAGGGAGGAAGAGAGAGTGATCGACAAGTGAGGGAAAGGGAGAGGTAGATTGAGAAAGAGAGAGATCAGGCATGGGTGGGTCATGGGTGCGATCTCACCGGTGCTGGGGTGCGATCTCGATGGTGCTTTAGGTAGCACGATCTCGCAATTGCTGGGGTGCGAACTTGGCGGTGCTTCAGGTGGCGCGATCTCGCCGGTGCTGGGGTGCGATGAGACCGATGCGATCTGGGGTTGGGGGCAGTGGTGCAATCTGGGGTTGGGGGCTGTGGTGCTTCAGGTGGCGCAATTTCTTCTTGCTCTTTCTCTCCCTCTCTTCTATTTTCCAAGTCTAGAAATCATTTGAAGGTAAAATAAAAGTGAAAATCATTTTACACCAGACGAGGCTTATTTTCCGATCAACGCGTAATTAGATTTCCGTTTGACCCAATTTTCTGTACCTACCAAACACACACGCTGGTGTAAAAGGATTTCCTAAAATCCTTTGAAGCCAAAACAAATGCAGCCTTAGTGGTATCTATTTTCCGAGAAGTGTGATATATTTTGTAGGAGATAGATGGGTGCGGCTCTTGTCCTGTTATAATTTCTCCATTCTCTCGTGAAACACAAGTGCCAAGCAACAAATCCTAAGGTGGGAAAAATCACATGTCAAATACTATATATATATACATATTTTTTTTTCCTCAATTTTTTTTGTCTTTCTTTCTTCTTTGCATCTTTCTCCAACGTCCCCTTCCTAATGGATCTCACCTACTTCAACCTGAGCATCTGATGCGCCCAGATTGGCAGATCAGAAGTTGATGGCGATGGGTTTGGATTAAAAACTCTGGGCTTCACAGTTAAGTTTGGCATATCAGAACAAAAAAACCATGGCTATATGGATTGAGTTGGTGGGTTTCATGGCTATGAGCATTGAGGTTTGTTCCAACGGAGGTGTATGTGAGATGGAGTTCCTCCCACGAGCTTGGGGTGCGGAGCCAGGAACTTGACTTTGCTAGCCGAACAAAAAAACTAAGATGTTAATTTATTTATTTTATTATAAAAAAGATGATTTTTTTTTTCTCAATATACAATAATAAAATAATAATGTTACATCACCGTGCACTCTTAGCAAGTCCTAACTCCCTCCTTGTTTGAAGACAAGTTGAAGTGTAAACCATACACGTGTAGGTCTTGGAAAAATTATAATCTCAAATCTGTAAAAAAATCTTGTCTTGGAGGGGATGAAAGAGTAAAGCAAGAATAAAATGCAAATCAGCAAACCGAACCAACTATCTCAAAGAAAGAGAGAGAGAAAGTGATGATGCTGAGAAAATCACAAATGAGCTACACAGTCCTAGCACTCGAAACAATCCCTGCACAATCAAAAAGAGAAAACCCTAGGAGAATACCGGTGTGGTATCGGCCAAAGACTCTTCGAAGGTTAAGTCAGAAAACCTTTCTACAACTCTAGAGTGCCAGAACTGGGGTGAATTATGCGTACCTTTTTTTAAGGGTCTTTGGGTTTTTATAGTATAGTAGAATCTAACTCTCTTGACCTGCACCCCAAACCCTTTTCCTTTTTGGAGAAGATCTCTATTGATGCGCGTATTTTTCAAAATCCTTTTTGTGCTAGAATTCTACTCATGTTGGGACTCTGTGGGCTAGGGTTAATCTTGAGATGCAAGTTGTTTCCATTTAAGGTTTCTTGGAGGCCATGTAATCATCAGTTGAATGCCACGTGGACTTTAGATCCGTCCACTGGGTGTTCATTCACATGCAATCCGTTCATCATTGGCTCATTTACATCACACCGTCAAGTCCATCTAAGTGGCTCCGTCATCTCTGGTCTTTTTCCTCTTCAGTTGCCCCCTCACCCCATGGGTCCGCGACCTATGAGTGGAAGGACCCGTGGGGTGGCAGTTAAATCCTACCTCTTGAAGAACATCTGTAGTCTCGACAGGCTGTCTTAAGATCATTAATGACAAAGGACATGTAGTGTTTTCTGAGTGGTTGCTAACTAGGATCGAGGCGTCCCTTCGTCTTCCGTGCCGTTCTCTCTATATAAACCAGGCTCTCTTCCTCATTTCTTAACTTTCTATTGAAATTTTACGATCAGAGCGTACTCGTCATTATCGTTAGATGAAAGCACCGTTTAGCTGTTACATCTGTCATCAAGACTTCTTTTCCGTCTAACCACAATCGGGTAAGTATTTCCTTAATCTATTTGCACTTTTTATTTCTAGACTTCGCACTACCGTCATCCATTATAGACCCGTCAGAGTCTTAGGCTCTACCATCACATGTAGGTCATGTCTAGTGCGTTAAGTAACCAGTCGTTCGTTCGTGACGGGACGGGCTATGTTGAAGTGTACTCGTCAGGTCACGAAGACCCTGATAGTCCAAGTGAAGAAAAGAGTTTGTCAGCCAGTTCTCCTTCCTCAAGGTATAAGGGTTTGGAGACCGGAAGGCCAGAGGATGAGAATAGTGAAGGCCTAGATAATGCCGAGCCCCCAGTTCAATCCGTCGTGGGTCCTGATGGACTTAGGGAGTTCGTCATGTTACCCATATGGACAATCAATGATTTTAACTCCACGATCAAAGAACCTCACTTCAAAACACTTAGGGCTAAGTACCAAATTCCTGACAACATACCTATCCGTCTTCCATATAAGTCGGAGAAATGCTACTATGATGGTGTTGAATGTGTCGGGGTTTACGAGCAAATGCTGAAGGCAAGGCTCAGATTCCCCTTAAGTTCACTACATCGTCAACTCCTCCAACACTTAGGTTTGTCCATCAATCAGATTTCCCCAAAAGCTTGGAGGGTCTTCCTAGGCGTGGAAGTTTTATACGGGGCAATGTCTGATGATGCCAGGAGGTTAACGATGTGAGAATTCTTGCATTTTTACTGTCCCGATGAGATTGCCCAGTCAAAGGGCATGTACAGTTTTGTGCCTAGGAGCCCTTTGCTGAGGCTTGTGTGTGAGACCCCAGATTCCAACAGGGATTGGAAGAGTCGTTATTTTTTCATGGAAGGTAACGAATGGGTGTGTCGTTTTGGTGACACTGAATACATGCCCGTCGACACAACATGGGGCATAATTTCTTCGTCTGGTATGTATCCGTTTATATTCTGTTTAGTTTCTATTTAAAGTGTCACTATAGCCGTTGTTTTTCTTTTTACAGTTTGGGCTCGTCCACAAGTCTTGTTAGAGTAGTGTAGCTTTTTGGAGAAAATGTTTAGCAAGTCCAAGCTAGAAGAAAGGATGTGGTCCAAGTTGGTCACCTTAGATACAATCCATTGGTACTGCGACGGACCAGAGCCAACCACAACAGCCCACCGATACGACACTCAAGTTAGAAGCCCGTAAGCCCGTCCTCTAGTACCTAATTTTAATTGTTTATTCTTAAATCATGCATCTAAGTGTGTCCGTCCACTTTTGTAGAGATGGACACTGCTAAGAGAAGGGCTGCCATTAAACAATAGGCTACCAAGAAGAAAGAGGATAGAAGTCAACCCCATGGGGGGACGGTTTCATCCAAACCGTCCACAAAGAGAAAACAGCCGGAGAAATAAGACCATCTCCCCAAGAAATCTAAAATCATTATGGATCCTGTCCTGGTTTAGAGGTTGAGAAGATGGTCACCTTTGTCAAACATGGTATCTTGGAAGTGATCTTCCTCTTGCTCCATATCTGGATTCTGATTGATTATGGGACTTAATTAACACCCGTTGATCAGCCGCATTCTTCTTCCTCTCAGTATTAACTTTCTCAGGAATAGGCTTATCCACAGTTGTCTCTTTGATCTTTACAAACTTCACTTCTTTGGTGACATTTGCTGATGAGCTACTTCCTCTGGTATATCCCAATCCGGACTTGTCTGAGGCATGTTTTTGAGATGAAATAACATCATTTAACTTCTTGGAGGAGACCCTGTCTACCTTGGCCTGAGCTTGCACAACTTTTTGATACGAATTGAAAGTTCAATATGGGTATGAAACACCCTTGAACATTTAGACCCCAAATTATAAAATATCAATTCAAGCTTATAATCAAACAATTAATGTGTAGAACATGAACATAAGCCAATCACAGAATTGATAACTAATCTAAGCCAAATATAAACACATCCACAGAAGTAAATATAAGGCAAAGATAAAGGAAAGAAAGATGCAAACACACGGACAACAAACGATGTGTTATCGAAGAGGAAACCGAAGTCCTCGGCGTAAAACCTCTCCACCGCCCTCCAAGCGGTGATATAATCCACTAAATAATATAGTTGGGATACATGAACAGTAGAAGACCCTCCAAGCCTAATCTACCTACGTACCTAAGCCCTCCAAGCTTCTTACTTCAACGAGGTTACCCTCCAAGCTTCTTACTTCAATGAGGTTACGTTGAACCTATTTCTTCTTTAGCTTCCCGGATTCCACTACTAGATCATAGCATCAACCAATGTATATTGGTTCCTTCCAAACTGCTTCCCTTAGCACCAAATGAACCTTCTCATAGACGTGGGTGTGGTGAGATAAGGATTTGGTAAATAACCTCTTTAGGGTATGACAATGGAGAGGAAGAGAGTAGAGAAATTTGTAGAGTCTCTTAGATGAAGATTAGGGATGAGGCAATCTTGTTTTTCTCTAGGGTTTTCTCTCACAAAATTCTCTCTGGAAGCTCTCTCAATATCGTGGGTATAAGGGTCTATATATAGTGGGGTGAGAAAGGAATACGAAGACACAGTTTTTGCCAAACAGGGTAAATTGGCGGCTTAGTCTTGCGGCTTGTCCAAGTCGCGAGTTCAAGTTGCGACGTAACGACCTGGCTAGCCTGGGACTTTTGTCTTATAGTGCGATAGCTGGCGCGACTCTTCAGCTTCCCTGTGTGCATCTCATGTGCCTGCATTTGGCGGCTTAAAGCCGCGAGTCACCCGTGAATCCTAGCCGCGAAGCTCTACTTCTTTGCACATACTTGAGCTTTTCTTCACATCTTCTCACACACTACTCTTACAATAATTCAACCTAAATACAGGGTTACTAAATGCTAAAGTACAAGCAAATTGGCACGGACTAAAGCCAACAAGATGGTTGATAAATTTCAGCCTTACACCCCCCCTTACTGTGAAAACCAGGAGGCAATGACATGTACACTTCTTCATCTAAATCCCCATGTAGAAAAGCATTGTTTGTGTCCAATTGGTGAAGGGGCCAACACTTAGCAGCTGCTAAAGTAATAAGGACTCTAACAGTGACTGTCTTAGCAACAGGAGAGGTCTCAAGAAAATCAATGCCCTCCCTTTGTGTGTACCCCTTAGCCACAAGTCTGGCCTTGTATCTCTCCACTATTCCATCAGGATTCAACTTAATCCTATACACCTACTTACACCCAATAGGGGTTTTACCAGGAGGTAATGTGGTAAGCTCCCAAGTATGAGTCTGTTCAAGTGCCTGAATTTCTTTGTCCATTCCTGCTCTCCAAAGAGGATCTTTAATAGCTTGGAAAAAGAATTTTGGCTCTTAAGGTGATGTGCTAATTGCCAATAGATATGATTGATAACAAGGCTCTAAATGGGAGTAAGTAAGCCCATCAACCACATCATAAGATGCACTAGAAACATAAGTAGTAACACAAGCATAATCCTGTAAGTAGACTAGTTTAGTGGATTGCCTAGATGATCTTTAGATAGGTGCTAATGGTGGTTCATGAGCTGATGTAGAAGCAGGTACTGATGTGACAGAAGTAGGAACTATGGACATAGGTAAATAAGGAACTGAAAAATCAGTAGAATCAAAAGCTGTATGAGAGGAATCAAAATGGAGAGAAGAAACTTGAACTGGAATAGGACCAGGAACAGGATTTGAACAAGCAATAGACTCATCTTGGATAGTAATAGGAGTGACAAAAGAGTCATTACCTGAGATGGAAGATGCAAGACCATCAACTTCAGTAATTGAAGTAAAAGGGTCTGAAATTGAGGCTTTACCATCAATAAAAGGAAATATGTTTTCATGAAAAACCACATCTCTAGATATGAAAACTGCATTTGTGGACAAATCTAAAACTTTGAAACCTTTTATGCCAAAAGGGTAGCCTAGAAAGACACACCTCCTTGCTCTTGCTGCAAATTTGGACCTGTTATGTGCAAGGGTAGAAGCATAACAAAGGCATCCAAATATCCTTAAATGAGCATAGGAAGGAGGACTACCATAAAGGACCTCATAGGGGGTTTTGTGAGATAAAGGTGTACTAGGAATCCTATTAATCAGATATGCAGCAGTTAAAACACTATGCCCCCAAAGATGTAAAGGCAAATGAGAATGGAACATGAGTGACCTTGCTACATTCAAGATATGTTGATGTTTCCTCTCTACAATTGCATTTTGTTGAGGAGTTTCAACAGAGCTCAAATTATGCAAAATGCCCCTTTTAGCAAAGAAATCACTCATCATGAATTCAGTTCCATTATCAGTTCTAATGACCTTTACTTTCCTAGAAAATTGAGTTTCAACCATAATGCAAAATTGCTCTAATATGGACTGAGTTTGTGATTTGTGCTTCAACAAGTAAACCCATCTACATCTAGAGCAATCATCCACTATAGTAAGGAAATATTTGCAAGAATTAATGGTAGATATAGAAAATGGACCCCACAAATCACAATGAATCAAATCAAAACAATTCTTAGAAATATGTAAACTTTCATTAAAAAGGCAATCTTTTCTATTTGGCAAGAAGACAAACATCACAAAAGAAATCTTTATTTGAATCACAAATCTGTACATTATTTGACTTGAGTAAATTCAACTTGGCATTGGAAGGATGCCCCAACCTCAAGTGCCATATATGTGGTTGAGTTTTATTAACAGAAAAAGCAGCTGAAACAAAAGAAGAGACTAAATTGCTATCTTCCAGCAGGTAGAGGCCATTGCACCATTTACCCAGACCAAGTGTGCTCCAATGAGCAAGGTCCTAGATGAAACACAAGTTAGTAAAGAAAATAAGGCAACATAGGATAGATTTGGCAAGTTGGCTAACTGATATGAGATTGAAGCTAACAGATAGAACACAAATAACATTATATAAGATGAGGTTTTCATTAATTTTGACAGTCCCAATATGTGTGACTAAGGCTACCTCACTGAAAGCTCGAAAATGTGTCTAAAACACAAGAGCTGTTTAGACCTCCAAAACAAAGTTACAGCTTGGTTGATTTTACGCTAACTTAATACTAAGTGCGGAATAGTGTAAACACAAGCGTATAAGCAAGAGAACTACTCTAATCCATATTTAAAGCAACACAATAGTAAAAATTAAATGAACAAGAGTAGGGAAGAGAGATTGAAACATAGATAACACCAAGACGTGTTATCGAAGAGAAAACCGAAGAACTTGGCGAAAAACCTCTCTGTCACCCTCTAAGCAGAAATCGATCCACTAGACAATCAGTTGGGATACATGGGTGAGAAAGAGACCCTCCAAGCCTAATCTACCCTCTGTACCTAAACCCTCCAAGTTCCTACTCCAACAAGGCTTCTCGGAACCATGTCTTGTCTAGTTCTCCGGATCTCGCAACAAGCTCCATGTTGCATCTGCCATCCTTGGCTTCTTCCAATGCTTCCCAGTAGCTCCAAAACACTCTCTAAACTCTGAATAAGTGGGAGTTGTGTTTGAGTACAAATCTCCTCTCAAGTTATAACAATGGGAGAGGGATGTAGAAGAGGCTACAATGATTTCTCACTAAAGATGAGTAGCTCTCTCTAAAAAAGATGGGTGTGTGTATTGTAGAAAACCTATCTAGGGTTTTTCTCTTTGAATGACCTCATTTACATTTGTGGGTAATGAAGGTATATATAGTATGGGTGAAGGGTAAGAAAGTCACTCTTAAAAATCCTCTAGGCAGAATGTTTTGCGACTATCTCGCGGGAAGGCCTTACCCGTGAGACACTCGCGAAAATGACAGCCTGACACGACTCTTCAACTTCCAGTCATGTGCTCCTCACATGGCTTTTTCGCGGGTTAGCTTCTAGCGAGACACTCACGAGATCCACTGATTCTCCATTTAAGCTTGATTCTTCATTTAAGCTTGAGTCTTCACCAACTTGATACTAAACCCAATACAATAAAATCCCACAAAATATGAGGAAATAAATTAAAGCAATTACAACACTTTTTGTCATGGAATAAAGTCAATATAAAACATAGTTGTAAATCACAACTTTACAATCTCCCTATTTGGCTATTCCGTGACAAAACACCCTAAAACAGACTCTAGATTTAAACGTGAGTTTGGGAACAATGGTAAAACTCACTCACACCTAAATCTAGAAGCTGTGATACAGTTGGAACATATATACCTGTAACCTGAAACACTTGCACAAAGCACATTAGACCCTCATGGTAAATCAAGTGATAAAATGACAAGTATAATGTAATAAGTAAAATGTGATCAAGTAAACATGTTGTAAAACATATGAGCAACTTGATCAAACACAAAACAGCCATTTGGAAATGACTACTATGATCACATAGCAAAGCAAATAATCATCCGAACATGCAATCAAAAAAGCACAATGGCATAAAGATATATGCATGTCCAACACATAAGCACGATGCAATGAAAGCAATAAAGCATATCAAAGCACCATAAAGCAACGAGAAAACAAGCATAAAGTAAATCAAGGTTTTCTAAAAAAAAATGTCTTCTCCCCCTTGGTATATGCATCTCCCCTATGGTTTTTTCTCCTTATGAATGTGCACAAGGTAGAATTTCTCCCCCTAAGAGTGTGCACATGAGTCATATAGAAATAATGATACTCTCCTCCTTTTTGTCCCAAATAGACAAATTAATCAAGAGGAATGAGGGAAAGAAAAGAAGATATGAACAAGGGAAAAAGATGATGTATGAGGGGTGCAAGATGTATGAGACAATGAAGCTCAAATGAAAGACAAACACATCTTTAAAAAATGCTACAAAGCATAAAGAACATGACATGCTAAGGATGATAAAACATGATATAAACCTAGGCATGACAAAGACACAAGAACATGTTATATGTGCTAAAAGGTCTAAAAGGACTTAACTAGCATGAGTGAATGCAAAAACATATCAAGTGTTCAAGTGTGTGCAGCAAAGGTGCATCAAGTGTGCATGTGAGATGCATGACCAATGCATGAATAAGCACTCACGGAGCAAGGTGTATAAAACACACAACCAATGATTAAAATATGATAAACATGAATAATTATGGTGATCCCCAAAGTTTGGTACTCATCGGAGTCCAAAACAACGAGAAAATGCCATTTGGGCATTTTATCAAACACTTAAGAGTGCACACACTACACATGTATGATAAATAATGCAAGAACATATGAAAAACTTGTCTAAATACATGTTATTTTTGCCACAAGGGTCCAACAACCAAAGCAAATCATCATTTAAAACAAAGCCCAGTCAAAAAGATTGACAAAAATTAAGTTTTCCAACTTCCATTTGAGAAAATCTCAATTTTGAACATAAAACCCCCAAAAACATAATCTAAGGATCAAAATCAATGAAAAGAATTAAAGATTACCTTAGAGATGTTAATGGAATGAAAAACACTTGAATTTATTTGGGTTTTGATGTAGAAACATTAAAACATGGGTTTTGGAGAAGATGGGAGGCGTTTAAAACAAATGACTCACAAAATGCCCTTTAAAAAGTTGATCTGAAAATTTTCGCTAATATCTCGCTGGTTAGAATCCCACGAGATTTCGCTGGTATCTCATAGGTATCTTGCAGGTAAGCCTTACTCGTGAAACAACCGGGAAACAGTCGCGAAACTCTTTGTCCAAAACTGAAAAACTTGAGAATTGGACCATTTAACGTCCAGTTGAGCTTATACATGAAATAGGTCACGAAAACACCCAGAAAACATGTTTTTCACACAAAAACATTTTAAAACTTTGAAAAAGAAAGGTAATACAAATCACTTCCAAAAGCAAACAAAAAGAACAAAAATCTTTTTGGTTTGATCCACATATAGTTGAGCACACACACATCACATTTGAGCATGTACAATCACACAAATGAAATAAGCATTCATTGAACATTAAACTTGTGTGTTATGTGTGTGGATCAAGTGTGGAATAGTCCTTAGACTTGAGTGAAACTTCAATGATCAATTCAATCAAGTCATACACAACTGGTACTAAGTCAAGTGGTCTATCTCAATTATAGAAATGAATATATATGACCTCCCACAAGAAAATGATTACAAAACTTAGAAGTTTTTCATTTGGCTTCTATACAAATCACAACATTTGATCATTTTTTAACAATACATCTCTTTTTGAGATCGATGTTTGAAATTTTTGATATTTCAACATTGAGAATTAGCCTTTGGCTTTTTTAGCACCATACATTTCAAAACAAAAGTCGCTTTCCCTTTTTTCTAGTCAAATACTAGTATGTGCGATAGGCTTTTGCAGCTCAATATCTCTTTTCATTTGGAGATTTATATTTGGTGAGCTCTTTTGCAAAAAAAAAAAAAAAAAAAAAGGAAGAGATATAGGCAAAAAAATAAAAAAAAAAAAAAAAAAAAAAAGGAAGAGATATAGGCACAAGTCTATGCAAGTATCAAGACCATCAAGATTATTGACCAATCATTCATGACAAGCTTGAAGATCTATTTACAACAATCACACATAGTTTTCAAGATATCTTCCACACAGATAAATGTGCATACAAAACAAGCTAAGCTCGTAAATGTACTAAGCCATTAGTACGAACATACTAAGCTAAACTCATATGAGATATGTGCTCAAAACATATACGATCAAACTTTTTGAAATTTTCACTTTTTATATGTTTTTGGATTTTTACACACACAAAAACAGAAGTATAAAAGTAAGATCAAATGCAGAAACAACAAAAACAATGCATATAAAGAGATGCATGATGCACAAATGCATGACAATGAAGCATCTAATGCATGAAGGGTCCTACAAAGATCGAAAGAATCAGATCATGGACCAAAAGAGCAAAAACTCAACCATAGGAACCCTTCCTTATCCAAACAGAATGATTGTTTGGAATGAGTGTCTCAAGAGAAATGAGGCGAGGGTTGGGAGAATGAGAACAGGAGATGCACATAGACAAGGAGTTAAAAGCATTTAACATTTTCTTTAACAATATGTTATTTTCACTAAAATTCGGTTTAACATGCAAAGCACAACTTCTAAGAAGCTCAAGTTTCTCTTTTCTTTTGATTCTTTTAAGAGCATGAACCTTAGAGCAATAAGGTCTTAGATGACCAAAAGCACCATAATGGTGACAAACAATGTGTTTAGGTCCACTAGGTTTTTTAGAAAGGGATCTAGTAACATGGTTTTGTTCTCTCTTCAACTTATGACATTGAGATCTTATATGACCAATCACACCATAATGGTGACAAGTTGGAACAAATTTAGATCCATCCAAAACCTTAGGTTGAGACCTAAACAGAGGCTCAGGCTTAACAGCCTTTCTCTCCACTTTTTGTTTTCTTTTGTGTTGAGGAATGTACACCGATTTGTCTTTAGAGGTAGAACACACAATAGACATAACATCGGGTACCACAACATGATTGCAACAAATATTTTCATCATTTTTAACAATAGGTTCAACAATCAAACACTTGGAATGCGTTTTAAGGGATTCATTTTCAGATTTAAGATCATCAACAAGTTTGTTAGACAAAACAAGTTTAGCATCCAAGTCCATATTCAAACATTCAAACTCTTTCAGCTTTTCAAGAGAATTTTCAGGAAGTTTCTTATATTTTTCAACCAATTTGTTGGATTCATTGAGCTTAGCAATCAAATCATCATTTTCACAAAATAACTTGCTTAAACTCTTTTGAAACTTCTTAGCATTTTTCTTTAAGAGTTTGGTGTTAGGAATATCAACAACATCCAAAAATTCATGTAACATAGCATTACAATCATGAGGATTATCACTCATAGAGGCATTTTCACAAATATGTGGCATGTTACAATCATCACCAACCAAATCATATAAAGAGGCATACAAAGCAAAATCCATGGCAAATACACAAGGGGTCAAGGATCACACTTAGATATTTAAACCATAACAAGTGTACCTGCTTTGATACCAATTGAAAGCTCGAAAATGTGTCGAAAACAAAAGAGCTGTTTAGACCCCCAAAACAGAGTTACGGCTTGGTTGATTTTACATTAACTTAATACTAAGTGCAGAATAGTGTAAACACAAGCGTATAAGCAAGAGAACTACTCTAATCCATATTTAAAGTAACACAGCAGTAAAAATGAAATGAACAAGAGTAAGGAAGAGAGATGCAAACACAGATAACATTGAGACATTTTATCAAAGAGGAAACTGAAGAACTCGGCGAAAAACCTCTCTGCCGCCCTCCAAGCGGAAATCGATCCACTAGACAATTAGTTGGGATACATGGGTTAGCAAGAGACCCTTCAAGCCTAATCTACCCTCTGTACTTAAGCCCTCTAAGCTCCTACTCCAACAAGGCTTCTCAGAACCGTGTCTTGTCTAGCTCTCCGGATCCCGCAACAAGCTTCATGTTGCATCTGCCATCCTTGGCTTCTTCCAATACTTCCCAGCAGCTCCAAAATACTCTCTACACTCTGAATATGTGTGGGTTGTGTTTGGATACAAATCTCCTCTCAAGGTATAACAATGGGAGAGGGACGGAGAAGAGACTATAATGATTTCTCACTAAGGATGAGTAGCTCTCTCTAAAAAAGATGGGTGTGTGTGTTGTAGAAAACCTATCTAGGGTTTTTCTCTCTGAATGACCTCATTTACATTTGTGGGTAATGAGGGTATATATAGTATGGGTGAAGGGTAAGAAAGTCATTCTTAAAAATCCTCTAGGCAGAATGTTTTGCTACTATCTCGCAGGAAGGCCTTACTCGTGAGACACTCACAAAAATGACAGCCTAGCACGACTCTTCAGCTTCCAGTCATGTGCTCCTCACATGGCTTTTTCACGGGTTAGCTTCCAGCGAGACACTCACAAGATCCACTGATTCTTCATTTAAGCTTAAGTCTTTACCAACTTGATACTAAACCCAATACAACAAAATCCCACAAAATATGAGGAAATAAATTAAAGCAATTACAATACTTTTTGTCATGGAATAAAGCTAACATAAAACATAGTTGTAAATTACACCTTTACACTCACCATTGGGCAAATTTACACGAGTGTTCAATGTGGCAATTATTGTGGTGAAACAAGACACAAAATGCACCATGTGGTTAGTAGCACCTGTGTTTATGACCCAATCAGTAGTTCCAAAACAGGTTCTATTAACCAGTTTGGCTGAAAAAAAATGGAATGTGTCAAATTTGGACTGAAAGCAAGATTAGAATCAATACCTGACATAGTTTTAAGGTAATTGTTATGAGCTTGAGGATGTGGATTAGTGGTTGCCACACCAGCAAATGAACACACATCAACAGCTCCAGAAACCAAATTATCCAATCCATTACCAGTACTCACATTGGTTGCTTGATGATTCTCACTAGAGTTACAACCAGCATTGAGGAAGGCCAACAATTGCTCACACTGAGCTTTAGAAATAGGACATTGAACTGAACCACTCTTAGTTGCTGTTCCTGGATTGCAAGTGACCTGATTAGCACTTGATCTTCCTTTTGGTTTATATCCTGGTCGATAACCGTGTAACTTGTAACATTTATCAATTGTATGTCCAAGCATGTTGCAATGAGTGCATAAAGGTCTCTCCTTTTTGTTGTTTCCTTTGTTCCAAGTAGGATTACCAGAATTACTTCCCTTCAAATTAGCATACATTGCTACTGAATTAGGCTTTGTAGTGTAAGATCCTCCATGTCCTACACTCTTGTGAGACTCTTCTTAAAGAACCGAGGCATAAATCTTGCTAATCGAAGGAAAAGGCTCCTGCATTAGAATTTGAGTCCTTATAGTCTCAAAATTCTCATTCAAACCCATAAAAAACCTCATAGCATAAGTCTTGTCATGAGAAACACTTAGGGTTTTGATTGCTACACAGGTACACTCTGGTAATGGCTCCAAATTAAGCAGTTGATGTTAGGGTTTGTGCCCTAAAATCCAATTTATTGGCATGTCATGAATAATTAAGTTGTTTAATTGCATGAGACCATTTATGAACTAATGGGACATTATCTTAGTCCATGAGATGCATAGTATGTGATTTATGTGAAAAGTCACAGAAAGATATAAATCACAAGTTCTTTGTAAACTCAGAATTTTAGTTCGTAGTCGGTGATGAAATTGGGCATTTCATCTGCGAAGACTATAACATATCAACTAAGATGATTTGTCTTGATCATGGAAGTGGAGACTTCTAGTTGGTATGTTGATATGTTTTAAGAGTTAAGACATATTGAACTGGACCGCTGTGAGATTTATTATTCTCCTAATGACTGTCAAATGAATAATAAAGCTCACGACTTCTATTTACATCAACTCTAAATCCTGAGAGAATAATGGACCTGATCATGAGATGTAGGTTGCTTTGATATATCAGGAGTGAGATCTATAAGTTATGGTCAAAACCTCAGTATGTTGGGCAGCCGCATTTAGTGTTGATGGGACATGTATTCTCAAGATGGAATTCATAATCTCTTAACGGAGATATAAAATATTCTCTTGAGATAAGTTTAATGGGTTTGGTTATTCAGAGTGTTGGGCCCAACCACTTTAGTAAAGAGTTACTAAAGTATATATTTATGGAATTGGATTTCATAAATATATGATGAATAACATAAAGGATTAAACCGGGTACTCAAGGATTAAGATGTAGTAACCTTCAAAGTGGCAGTCAATATTAATGACTTTGTATTACTACGAATATTTTAATGAAGGGGTTGAATGTATAATAAAGTCTTGGGAAATAATTTATAGATAAGGCCTAGAGTGCAATTATATTCTTATAGTGGTATTGAATATAATTAATGGTAACTTTGGACTTGTCAAGAGTTGACGGAAAAGCCCAAGGCCCATTGGAGCTAGTGTCTTATTGGTCCCTTTGGTCCCATCTCAAGCCACAAACTAAAGCCCAATTGGGTAGGCCCAAAAGGCTAACCCAATTAGAAATCAGTCATTATTTAATAAGTGTTATTAAATAAAGAAACTATGTGAATGGTTTTAACGTACGTAAGATGCAAAGAAAAAGAAATCAGTTTTTCTCCACAAGGAGAAGGAGAAGGATTTTTCTTTGGGAATCTATGTACAAAAGACTGATTGAGAGACCACACATCTTGGGCACCATGTGGAATTGAGATGAAGATTGAAGGTATTCTCAAGTTTGGTTTTGAAATTCACTGCACCAAGGTACGCTTTCTATTCTTTGATTCTAGTAATTCATGGTTACATGTTTATCTTTCATGATTGAAGTAGATCCGTGTTTTTGTTGCTTCCGCTGCGTGTGTTTTTGTATGAGATACAAAAACCCAACAATGGTATCAGAGCGGTCTTCAATATCATGCTTGTATAACATGTGATTGAATTTTAGAATCAAAGAAAAAACGTTTTCTTGGTGATTTAATTTTCTGCAGTAAAATTTTCTGCATAATTGTGTCCTTGAGTGTGTTCTTTTGTGTAGACATGTTTTGATAATCATGGTTTTATGAATTTTTGTATTTCTATCATTAAGATTCGTGAAACTCAATATACTGTGCAAGATAATTAGACAGTGTCTTTAAGTTTCATGGAGCGAATCTACTGAGTAAACGCTATAATAGATTGTACAATTTTCTTTCCATGATATTAGCGTTGGAATTCATATACCATGATTTATATATGTGATATATATTGAAAACCCTAATGTTAGATCTGAAAATCTTCCTTGATAAAATCAAAAAGGTGTTTTTGGAAGAGAACTCAGAAACGATTAGTTGTTTGTTCAAGAAAAACCCTAGAAAACTGCCTTAGAAAATTTCTGGAAATTCAAGTTTCACGAGTTTCGATCGATCGAAAATCACTTTCGATCGATCGAGTGAAACAGTGATCAGACTTTTTAAGTGGATTGATTTTCGATTGATAGTCGATCGATCGAATTTGTTTTTCGATCGATCGAGAGGCAATCGAGTATCGATCGAACAAGTCAGGGGGTCAAGTTTGAATTTTTTAATTTTTTCGATCGATCGAGAGGTACATTCGATCGATCGAAAGAAAGAAAATTAGAATTTTTTCTAAGTGTTTTCAAGTTTTTTAAGAGCAAGGTTATGTGTGATTAGATTACACATAGTTCTAACTAAAAGACCTAATGAGATCAAAGATGTTAGTTTAATAGAACTCTTGGTACTAAATCATTTTATGATTAATAGTCCTTAATTTATTTTAATTAGAGGTTTTTAATGAGATTAAAATTCTAATTAAAGTTATATAGTTTCTAATGAGATTAGAATACTTTATCTAGTAAATTAAGTAAATTAAGGATAGAGTTCTATATAACTAATTTTTGATTCGTTAGTGTTTAAGGAATCCTAAATAGTTTAGGACTTCCATTTTAGTTAGTGATTCTAATAAGATTAGAGTCTTTAATTAAGTTCAAGGTTATTAGTTGTGATGGGATCACAATTATTTGAAGAAAAACCCAAATAACGAGTGGGAGTGATGAAATAACCCTTTTGTTAAGTTTATTGTAATGTGAATAAATACCTTGTCTTGACTTCGAGTCTTGCATTCCATGTGGAGGGTATTTACTTCACGGATTACAAGGTTAAACTTTTTTGTGATAGCGCGAATGTTCGTTACACTATTGTGACGTGACATAGTTACATCACATTGAATTTAAACAATTAAACACATTTGATGTGTAGGGTTAAAATTGTGATTAGATCACAGTGATTTCAAGACACTTCACTTGTTTAAAATTTCTAGTGGGAGAGAGATACAAGGGTTGGATCTCACGGCCTCCATTGTTGGTTCATAGTGGTGTGGGGTAAACATCTCGTCTTGGCCTCGAGCCTTGCGTTCCATGCGGAGGATGTTTATTTCATGGTACTACAAGATTGAATTTCCTGGTTTATAGTGGTTTGATCAAACACCTTGTCTTAGCCTCGAGCTTTGCATTCCATGCGGAGGGTGTTTTTATCATGGTACTACAAAATAAGCCTGTTAAAGGGATGAAATGTGGCTACACATGATTCTAGACAATGGTGTACACTAGACTAAGTTTGATAGCATCCTCTATGCTGAGTTCTTGCTATTATTACTTAGAGGCCAAAGGAAAAGCGGCAAATTATTTTTGTTTGGTAAGAGTTACCATGATAGCATTAATAAAGAGAATAATTCTCGCCTGATCATAGTGATTGATATTCACTCTATGCTGAGGAATATTAATTGCGGGATTAGGTTGTCGTTGCACCTAGTATAGTATGTTTTCGGGTTCCATATTATATGGTTATGGTGCAAAATGATAATGTCCTGGTATTTAAGTTCAAGGTCTCAAAATAAAGTTGTCATAAATTTTGTCCTCTAGCTACTATTTTAGTTGAATCACATTAACTAAGAAATAATTTTGGACATGGTGCTTAAAGGAGCTGAAGTAAATATTCATGTTTTGATTCAGCATTGTCATAATTTCCTATACATGATGCATTTATGGAAGATAGCTTATGATATGATCATAGTCTCCATTGAAATGCTAATATGTTATATTGGCTTCTATCTCAATTGTGCTACTGCATGAGATGCAAGAGTTAGTACTAAACTTAGACTTTATATCAAGTCTAAATGAGATGTTTGGTATGAATCATATTGAGTGCTAAGAAAGGCTTAAGGAGTTCCAATTCTATATCATTTTATGAAAATGTTTTAATCTTAAAATGAATTGGAATTCTTGGATGTAGAGATTAAATGTTAATCTCATATGGATATGATCCATAAGTCCTTGTTAGAATCATTTGATCAATTCAGATTGTTTTGAAAATAAATTCTTTTTATATTATCTGAATTGATTAATGAATTCTATGTAACAGAAGACATCCTAAAAGCTAAGGCTAGGATCAATATGATTTAATTCAAATTCTTAGCCTAAACCGAAAGGTAAGGGTGATAAGAAGAGGAATTATAATACCAAACAGATGGACAAGTTAGTTGCCCTAGTAATTGCCAAAAGGAAATTAGTCTCAAAAGCATGACCAAAAGGAAATTTTTTCTGTTTTGGTAAAGCTAAGCATTGTCCATGATTGTTTTCTAGATGGAAATTTATATGTTTTACTTTTTAAAGAGAAAGTTTCCATCCTTTGGTTTTGTATATTTTGGCACTTATATCTAGATCTTATTAATCTAAATGGTATTCAAGATTGGTGAAAGATGGGCTTTTAGAACCATTATTTTGTTATATTCACAATCTATGAATTCTATTTAGAGGATAATATGATCTAGGGTTCCTTTTTGTAAAGGAATAAAGTTTCAATGACATCTTTAAGTTAGTGCATACATAAAGGAGGAATAGGGCTCTTTCAAAGTAAAGGTAGATTTTGTTCTAGAAGAAAAATGTCAAAATTTGTTATAGGACAACTATAAAGTATATTTGGAAATGAGATGGTTGTATTAGATACACCACAATACATTATTCTAGATATATAGCTAATACACGGGTACAATATCGTAGTGGGAGGATTACCAAATAAATTCATACTTTTGGGATAAACTTTTGAAGTCATTCCACAAGGATATGAATTTGATCCTCGGTCCTACGTAAAGGCAATAGATGATATGAATGTGGATTACTGATTCAAGGTTATGAGAATAGAATTAGATTCTACTTAAAGTCTAGAACTTGTAGAGGTGCTTAATTGCATTAAGCCTATTGTTTTCAAATAGGTCTACAAGTAAATGAGATTGATAGATTTGAAGGTGCAAACCTTCAAAGTCAAGACTAGTAGCGAAAAGATTTATTCAAAAAGAAATGTTTCGACTATGAAAAGATTTTTTCACCAATAGTCTAGTTTGACTCTATCTAGATTCTCTTATCCATTATATTTCATTAGGATGAAATATGGTAATGGATATCAAGAAAGCTTCTTTTAGTAGCAATCTTGAGGAAGACATCTATATGATGTAACTAGACTTGTTCATAACAAAGAACCAGTAGTGTTTAGTATGCTAGTTGCTTAAAATCCATTTATGGACTAAAGCAAGCATCTAAATCATAAAATATCATCTTTGATCAAGAAATCAAATTGTTTGATTTTGATCAAGTATTTAAAATGCCTTATGTGTGTAAAGGCTATATAGAATAATAAATTTCTTAATGTATGTTGACGACATTCTAATCATTTAGAATGATATAGAGTTATTGTCATCAAAGGAGTGTTTGGTTGTCTAGTCCAGTTGGATATAAAGTACTTGGGAAAGACTAGTCACATCCTAAGAATTATAACTTTGTTAAAATTCAGAAATTAGGATGTTGGGTCTATCTTAAATTGCTTAAATAGATTAGTGTCTAGCCAAGTATAGCATGAAATACTTTAAGAAAGGATTCTTTCCTTTTAAAGTTTGAAGTTCCTTTATATAGGACTATAGTCCTAAGACATATAAAAGGGAAGAGCATATAAGACGGTTCCTTATATCAAATCGATAGGAAGTCTTTATGCTATGCTAAATACTAGGCTAAATGTCTATTTTGCGGTGGGCATAGTAAGCAAATATCAAGTGAATCAAAGATCACTTATTTTAGTGGGAGTAAAGCATATACTCAAATATCTTAGGAGAATGAGGGATTATATACTTTTCCACAAAAGTAAGGTTTTGATAGTAACTGGACATACGAATACTGACTCTTAGTTTGATTGTGATTCATGAAGTTGGACTTCAAGATATGTGTTCATCCTAGGTGGTGAAGATACACATCAAGCGTAAGTATCATCTCATTTGAGAAGATATGAATACGTGAGTAGTAGTAGTAGAAAAGATGATTTATGCATTAAATCTGGCTGAAACTTGTTTCCAAGCCTTGCCTTAGAGTGACTATGAATTACTCTATAGGGAGATAAGTGTCGGATAAGTGGTAAATTGTCTTTGAGGGCAAGTGGGAGATTGTTAGGGTTTGTGCCCTAAAATCCAATTTATTGGCATGTCATGAATAATTAAGTTGTTTAATTGCATGAGACCATTTATGAACTAATGGGACATTATCTTAGTCCATGAGATGCATAGTATGTGATTTATGTGAAAAGTCACAGAAAGATATAAATCACAAGTTCTTTGTAAACTCAGAATTTTAGTTCGTAGTCGGTGATGAAATTGGGCATTTCATCTGCGAAGACTATAACATATCAACTAAGATGATTTGTCTTGATCATGGAAGTGGAGACTTCTAGTTGGTATGTTGATATGTTTTAAGAGTTAAGACATATTGAACTGGACCGCTGTGAGATTTATTATTCTCCTAATGACTGTCAAATGAATAATAAAGCTCACGACTTCTATTTACATCAACTCTAAATCCTGAGAGAATAATGGACCTGATCATGAGATGTAGGTTGCTTTGATATATCAGGAGTGAGATCTATAAGTTATGGTCAAAACCTCAGTATGTTGGGCAGCCGCATTTAGTGTTGATGGGACATGTATTCTCAAGATGGAATTCATAATCTCTTAACGGAGATATAAAATATTCTCTTGAGATAAGTTTAATGGGTTTGGTTATTCAGAGTGTTGGGCCCAACCACTTTAGTAAAGAGTTACTAAAGTATATATTTATGGAATTGGATTTCATAAATATATGATGAATAACATAAAGGATTAAACCGGGTACTCAAGGATTAAGATGTAGTAACCTTCAAAGTGGCAGTCAATATTAATGACTTTGTATTACTACGAATATTTTAATGAAGGGGTTGAATGTATAATAAAGTCTTGGGAAATAATTTATAGATAAGGCCTAGAGTGCAATTATATTCTTATAGTGGTATTGAATATAATTAATGGTAACTTTGGACTTGTCAAGAGTTGACGGAAAAGCCCAAGGCCCATTGGAGCTAGTGTCTTATTGGTCCCTTTGGTCCCATCTCAAGCCACAAACTAAAGCCCAATTGGGTAGGCCCAAAAGGCTAACCCAATTAGAAATCAGTCATTATTTAATAAGTGTTATTAAATAAAGAAACTATGTGAATGGTTTTAACGTACGTAAGATGAAAAGAAAAAGAAATCAGTTTTTCTCCACAAGGAGAAGGAGAAGGATTTTTCTTTGGGAATCTATGTACAAAAGACTGATTGAGAGACCACACATCTTGGGCACCATGTGGAATTGAGATGAAGATTGAAGGTATTCTCAAGTTTGGTTTTGAAATTCACTGCACCAAGGTACGCTTTCTATTCTTTGATTCTAGTAATTCATGGTTACATGTTTATCTTTCATGATTGAAGTAGATCCGTGTTGTTGTTGCTTCCGCTGCATGTGTTTTTGTATGAGATACAAGAACCTAACAGTTGATCCCTTAGCTTCTTGAATCTTGTGAAGTACTCTATGACTGTCATCTGGTTCTAAGAGATGTTAGAAATCTCCTTCTAAAGATTGTAGATCTTGGGACCACTACCCTGTGAAAAGAGTTTTTGCAATTCAAGCCATATCTCTCTGGCAGTTTAACAATACATTATGCTGCTAGATACATCAACGTGCATGGAGTTGATCATCCATGAAATCACCATTGTGTTGCAGCTTAACCAATCTTCATAGAGAGGAGATTCTGGATTTGGCTCAGCAATTTTGCAATTAATGAAACCTATCTTTGTCTTGGCAGTGAGAGCTAAGATCATAGCCCTTGACCAAGAGTGATAATTCTTCATTCCAATCAGTGGTTGTGTAACCAAGATATTGCCTAGATTTTCATTGGAATTGAGAAAATATGGATTTGGAAGATTTGAAGAATTGATTTCAGTGTTTGGTTGAGAGGTACGACTGGTTTGATCACTTGATTTAGGAGACGCCATGGATGGTACTCAAAACTCAATTGAGGGAGACAAAGATTATAGATAACCAGATTATTTCTCAAGAAAATTCTTCAGAAGTTTAAAGAATGGATTTTCTCGGGAAAATATCTTATCAAAGAAAGAAAATTGAAGAGAGATTGGCTAGGAAATCAGTGAATCTGTGCTAGCCAAAGCTCTGATACCATGTAAAAGGAGGTTGTTAGGTTCTAAAGATTTAGGAATTTAAGTATTTAGAATTCTAATGTGTAATATTGGCAAACCATGATCAAAACAATATGTTTAGTCTTGTTTAGGCTTGCTCAAAGTTATATATTTTATGTAAAGTTGGAATCGAGAGGCTGCAGATGCATCGGTGCATTTCGGCCTGGCTCGATAGACTGAAAGTTAGACTCGATCGATCGAAAGTTGGCCAGAATGTTTTTCTGTAGAATTTTTCAACTTAGCCCTAACTCATTAAATGTTTTGGGTTTTCTGTTTTTGCCCTAGGTATAAAAGGCAAAACCCTAGCCACGTTTTTTCGAGTTGTTCTTGTTGTATTGTTGCTCATACTTTGCTGTTTGTGTGAATCTCTTGTGAGATCTTTGAAGAGCTTTCCTTCACATAAACTTAGGGTTTTCAAGGTAGAGATTATTTCAATATCTTAATGATCAGCTTGGTTGCTGCCATTGGAGCTTAAAGAATAACAAGCATGGGAGCTTGTAGCTGATTGGAGAATCCAAGAAAGAAGGAGTCCGTGGATTCGGAGCTTGCACGTGGTCGTGTCAGTAAGTTCTATTGGTGAGTAGCATTAGGAAGTCAAGCGGGGAGCTTGTAAGTCCTTTTGTATGAACTTTGATTCTTTCGTATAGTGGATTCAGTTTACCTTGAGGATAGCTAGGTCAAATCCTCCCCAGGTTTTTATCGTGTGGTTTCCTGGGTGATCATATCATTGTGTTATTTCTATTTCCACTGTTTTATATTCTTGATATGATTGTGTGATTGTGACAACCTAGATTTGCATAAATTGACTAAGTTAATCACTTGACTAATTAACTAGGTTAATCCAATTGTGTTTTAAGGGTCTAAAACCTACAAGTGGTATCAGAGTAGGTAGCTCTGTTGTTGTTGATCTTTTGATCTCTGAGCTGATCCTTGACCCCTATTGTCATGGAACATGGACACTCTCTTATTGTTCCTCCTCACTTTGATGGGAATAACTATGCTTATTGGAAAGTAAGGATGAAAGCATTCTTGAAATCTATTGATGAGAGGGTTTGAAATTCCGTTGAGTACAGATGGGAGAAACCCACTACTCCTGTGAGTGAGTGGCAAACTTCTCAAAAAGAAGCAGCTGGGTTCAATAGCAAAGCTATGAATGCCATCTTTAATGTTGTTTCCATGGAGGAATTTAAGAGAATCTTTAATGTTGAGGTTGCTCATACTACTTGGAAAATCCTCCAAAATGTGCATGAAGGCACAAAGGCAGTTAAGATAAATAAATTGCAACAAGTAACTTCTAGATTTGAAAGCATTAGAATGTCTGATGATGAATCTTTTGATGAATTCTATGCTAAACTGAATGATATTATTAATTCTGCTTTTAATTTGGGTGAAATCTATGATCAACCTAAAATTGTTAGGAAGATTCTTAGATTTTTAACTGAAGACTTTAGACCCAAAGTGACTGCCATTACTGAGAGCAAGGATGTGGACTCCATCCCTGTTGATAAGCTTGTAGGATCTCTTCAGTCCTATGAGTCAGACCTACCCAAAGCAAACAAATCCAAATCAATGGCTCTTAAGTCTGTTGATGATGTTGATGTTGATGGATTTGATGATGAACTCTCTGCTACAGAGATTGCGTACCTTGCCAAGAACTTTAGAAACTTTCTTAGGAATAACAGCAGAAAGGCAAGAGGTACAAACACTGCTGAACCTAGAAACTTTAGGAAGAATGATCCCACTAAGGTTAATAACTTTGAAAAACCTTGAGAAAAAGTTGGTCAATCTTTAAACAATTCTTTGGGTGCTCAGTGTTTTGGTTGTCAAGGGTATGGTCATGTTAAATCTGAATGTCCTACATTCTTGAGGTCTAAGGGTAAAGCTATGGCTGTAACTCTTTGTGATAATGAGGTTTCTGATGATGAGTCTGGATGTGACGAGGATGGAAATTTCATTGCTTTCACTGCTACTGTTGTAGTCAATGAAAGCGTGTCTGTTGAAGAGAACCCTTCTGATGGGGAACTCTCTGAGGATGCAGATCTTCAAGAGGCCTATAATAAACTTTGCAAAGTTGCTGCAAAGGATGCTATGAATGTTGAACTTGGCCTGAAGAGAATTGATTCTTTTGAGCTTGAAAAGAAAAATTTGCTTGTTAAATTATTTGATGCTAATGATCTTTTTAACCATGTGAAATCTGAGAACATGCTCTTGCTTGATAAAATTAAAATTTTGGAACATGATTTATCCGTTGTTAGATCTGCTAATTCTAAACTTGATTAAATGCTGAATGTTCAAAAGTATCCTTTTGACAAATCTGGTTTAGGTTTTGTTGAAAGCATCTTTGTGTCTTCACCTAATTCCACGAACTTTGTTCCTTCATCTTCTTCTGAACCTTCCGTGAGTGAGGTTGTGCGTGAAACTGTCAAACCCCCTGTAAGTGAGGTTGTCAAACCTGTAGAAGTTTCACCTCCTAGGAAGATTAGGGTTGATCTGGGAGAGTCTAAACCTAAGGAGTCTACCCTTTCTAAGGACAAGTTCATGGTAAACCTGCTTGGGTTTTTCATTTTTGTGGAAATTCTGGACACATTGGTGAATTGGTAAAGGCGTTGAACCTTTATTCCAATCCTGGAGTTGGAAATCACTCGAATGTGAATAGGAACTCCAATGCTTGTGGTGCATCTAAAAGGTTTTGGATGCAAAAGACTCGATCTAATTGAGTCTTTCTGACATGGTCTTTGTGCTTCATTGCTCATTCCTTTGTGACCATTGTTCTTTGGTTTTTGTGTTTTTTTTTTTTTTTTAGTGTTATTAAATAAAGAAACTATGAGAATGGTTTTCACGTACGTAAGATGAAAAGAAAAAGAAATCAGTTTTTCTCCACAAGGAGAAGGAGAAGGATTTTTCTTTGAGAATCTATGTACAAAAGACTGATTGAGAGACCACACATCTTGGGCACCATGTGGAATTGAGATGAAGATTGAAGGTATTCTCAAGTTTGGTTTTGAAATTCACTGCACCAAGGTACGCTTTCTATTCTTTGATTCTAGTAATTCATGGTTACATGTTTATCTTTCATGATTGAAGTAGATCCGTGTTTTTTGTTGCTTCCGCTGCGTGTGTTTTTTGTATGAGATACAAAAACCCAACAGGCACATCCAACCGTCGCCTTCCAGGAAAAAATAACGGCTCTTCCAGTCCCTATTAGAGTCTGGGGTTTCATAAATCACCTTCAAGATGGGGCTTCTAGGAACAAAGCTGTACATCCCCCTTGACTTGTCTATCTCATCTGGATGGTAGCAATGAAGGAATTCCTGCACCGTTAACCTTCGGACACCATTTGTCATGGCTTCGTATAGGACCTCCATTGGTATAAAAACCCTCCAAGCATTCAGGGATATTTGGCTGATGGATAAACCCCGATACTTGAGGAGTTCACAGTGTAGGGAGCTCAGAGGAAACCTGAGGCCTGCCTTGAGCACTTGCTCGAATACTTCAACACCGTCTACCCCTTCATAGTAACACTTTTCTGACTTATAGGGTAGACGGATGGGGATGTAGTCTGGGATTTGGTAGTGGGCTCTTAAGAGTTTTGAAGTGTGGCTCTTTGATTTTGGACGTAAAAGCATTCACCGTCCACTCTGGTAGCATGATGAACTCCCTAAGTCCATCAGCACCCACGACAGATTTAACTTTTTGATCTTCACAATCATCGGAACCCTCCTCTGACTCGACCATCTCCATATCCTTATTTATTGAGGATGGGGAAGATGCAGACGGACTCCTCTCCTCGCTCAGGTCGTCATGGTCTTTGTGACCTGACGGGTATACCTCTTCGTAGCCCACCCCGTCACGAACGACTGACTAGTTACTTGATGCACTAGAGATTGCCTACATGTAACGACAAAACCTAAGACTCTGACGGGTTTTGGAAAGGGTGATGGGAGAATAAAGTCTAAGGAAAAACAAAGAATACCAAAAGGTGAAAGAAAATTAAAATGAAGACGGAGAAGAAATTACTTACCGAGTTAAAGAATGAACGAATGAAGGTGTTGACGATAGGTGCAAGAACTGGACGGACTGGTCTCTGACAATGATGACAGTTGTGCTCTGACAATATGATTTTGCAAAAAGTAGAGAAATGAGAGGAGAATGGAGTGATATTTATAGAAGAGGTGCACGGAAGATGAAGCAACACTTCGATCCGAGACAATAGCCAGTAGAAGAGTGACACATGTCATGAGTAATAAATGTGTTCATGGTAACCTGTCAGATGTAAGGACAACTCACGGAGTTAAAGCCGTCGACCCATGGGATTTTGAACTGGCATCCCAGTCTTGAACCGTCACCCCACGATTCCTTTTGCTCAAAGATGATGGACCCATGGTATTAGGGGGCAAATGAAGAGGGAAAAAATAAGTTGACGGATCCTAGTGAAGTGGGCTAGGCGATTCCTCATCCATGGGCTATGAAGGACCGGCCCATTGTATGCAAGACCTGTTAAGGACGGATCCATCATGAACGGACACAACCTAGACGGATCTATTGGCCAAGTGTCAGACAGAATCCCTTGATAGGAATACTTGCAGCACACACCATAGAATCCTAAGGTAAATAGAGTCCTAGCGCGAAGAGGATTCTAGGAGCTGCGCGCATTAATGAAGATCTTTTTTATAAGGAAAAGACTTGTCCATCACATTTAGGATTTCTCAAGAAGATCCCTACAAGGAAAGGACTTCGACTCCAAGGGAAAGAGGTCAACCTTCGACTACTATAAAAACCCAAATACCCTCACAAATCAAGGTATGCATAATTGACCCTCTCTAGCACTCTGGAATTGTAAGAGATTCTAACTTGACCTTTGGAGGATATTTGGCCGGCACCACACTGGTGCTCTCTATTAAGGTCTTTCTCATTTCTTGTGTTGCGCAAGTTATATTCTGAGAGTACGAGTATCGTGTGGCTTATTGGTGATTTTTTTGGCATCATCAGATCTAAAGTTCCATTTTAGGTTCTAATATTTTTTCTATAGTTTTTGTCAAATTTGGCCCCTCTAGGGTGATTTTCTTTTACTTTAATTAAAAAATGAAAAAGGAAAAGACTTTGAGGTATAGATCTTAACTCGTACCAACAAAGGAGGATGAAATTCAACATTTAAAGTTCATAACCTTTCTTTTTCATTTTTAAAAAAAAAAAAAAAAGTTCACAACCTCCCTTGTAAAATTCATTTAAGAAGATGTAATTCGCATGACTGACGTGGCTAGGGATTCAAGTCAAGTATTTGCACACAAAAGTCCATTGAAATAAAAATGGACATAGATTAGTTCTAAATTAGTTTAGGGCGATCTCTTCGAATTTAGGACTTGACAAATTTTAAGACTATTCATATGTATTATTTAAACAAATTACATAACTCATAAAAAAAAATTAAAAAGAAAAAAGAAAAAAGTCATGTGACTAAAACTTAACATGGATAGTCTTTTCAATCGTTATGTATCCAGTTGGAGGAGTGGGATCTAGTTAGCTCTTTAATGGTTGAATAAGAGATTTAGGGTTCAATCCTCGCCTATACCAAAAACTAATTGGTGTCTTGGTCTAATGATAAAAAGCAATCATCAGGAGCGGACATCATAGGTTGAAACTCAAAAAAAAAATGGAGGAAAATATTTATAAATAAATTTGGAGCTAAACTCTTTCAGTCTTTCCCATTAAGAAATTATATATGATTCATATTTAAGTAGTAAACAGTAGTTTCCTTTCTTAGCCCTTACACGTGTCTAGAGGTTCTCTCCCTCTTTTTTTTCTTTAAAAAATAAAAGACAAAAATAAAAATTGTGAAATTTACAATTGAAAATAACACAAAGGAACACCATAGTAGATTAATATTTAGAAAGATGAGTTGTTACATATATATATATATATATATATATATATTGTAAGTTCAAGTTACACTTGGTGTAACTCTAAGTTATATTACACTACTCAATATTTTTTTATTGAATTCAAATTTTAACAAATCCACCATTAGATTAGATTCTCTTCTTATACTTTACATACTTGCAAAGTTTTAAGATAATCAAAGATAAATAGTTTGGTCATCAACCAATTATTTAAATTCAAGTTTTTGTAGTTTCAAATAATGCATAAAAGATGAGTTTATGGATTGAATTGTAAATAACATCTTATTAACATGAAAATTTGCATGCATGTTAAGAACATATAGAACATATAATCGAACGTTGAGATTTTCAAAATACAAACTCAATAACAAGTTATTGAGTGATGTAACATTACTTAGAGTTTCTTTCAAGAAAGAAAATTGTAGTAAAAATTTCTTTTTAAGATAAAAAAATGATTACATGAAGGACAAAGTTTAGCTACAAAATTAGTTATAGCCTAAAACTACAACTTTACCTAATAAAATAAATATTATTACATATTTTAAAAATTTAACCGTTAAATTATACGTTCTTTGCGTTTTTAATACACATGTTAAATTTTGTATCAATTGAATATTATTTACTATATGATCTATAAGTTTATATTTTATGCATAATTTTAAACTATAAAAAAACTTACAATTTAAACAATTTATTGATGAGATAGTTATTGATTTTTAATTTTCTAAAAATTTTATAAACATGTAGGATATAAGATGAAGATTTAATCCAATGATGGATTTGTCAAAATTCATATCTAATAAAAAGATATTAATTAAGGCTACAATTAATTTTGTAACTAAATTTTGTTCTTAAAAAAATGATGACTGCAAAATTCCAAAATTATTACAATGACGTTTGTAGCTCCAAATTTTGTAAATATTAAAAAAATTTAAATTGAAAACATAAATCACTACAACATATACACACACATGAAAATGCCTTTAATTCAATATTTAAAAACAATTAAAAACATAGTTAAGTAGAAACATCAGTTCAAAAAAAAAAAGGATATCTATATTAGTAAAACTAAAATAGGAACAAACAAAGTAGTAAAATTTAGTAGTCTTTTTTTCTCACCCTAGCTGCTCTCTGAGTTGCCCTAGCCGCTCGTTGAGTTGCTAGAACGTAGAACCTTGTTATCTTCCTCGGAATGATAACTCCTCCCCTCTGTTAATCATCTTTAGCAGTAGGGTCCCTCTTGACCTCCATTTCCTCTCACGTGTGGTCTAACCTTCTCTTGTATACTTTCTTTCTAGCGCTATCACCATGGACGATATTCTTTATGATTGGAAAAAACTCTAACTGACAGAAGAGGAAGACACAAAACTCAATCTGTCAAAGTCCAAAAACCTACGCAGCAAGGAGTTTGTATTGCCTGCAAAATTTCTTACAAAGAGAGCTCTTAATGTGGAACAATAGGTCGCACCTTTAAACCCTTATGGAGAGCCAAAAAGGAGTTCAAGGTGCGTGAAGCAGGAGACCATATTATTCTGTTTGTATTTGAACTCGAATCAGATACCGAACAGGTCCTCGCCAACGAACCTTGGACCTTCGATAAACATCTAGTCCTGTTACAGAGATATGATGAGTCTACACTGGCGAGGTATTTAAGATTCACCAATCTCAAAATCTAGGTGCAAATTCACGGATTGCCGATGCGGATGCTTGATTCAAAGATTGCAATCGAAATAGGAGAAACACTCGGCCAGGTAACACCTTGTGAGAACTCTAGTGAACTAGTGGGAGGTGACTTCTTACGCGTTCAAGTGGAGATTGATGTATCAAAGCTGCTGTGTCGAGGTCGACGAATAGCTCTGAATGATAATGAGGAGACCTGGGTTTCGTTCAAATATGAGAAACTTCCTAATTTTTGCTATTGGTGTGGATTGATCTCACACGATGGGAAGGACTGTGAAGTCTGGTTAGCAAAAAAAGAATCAGAAAAAACAGAGCATCATGAATATGGACCGTGGCTGAGAGCTCTGCCGTACAATCCTGGAAAAACTCCTTTCGTTGTGGTTCCTGGAATGGGTGACGGATTAGGTCAAGTTCCACGACCTGTCCAACACTCACACACTGCATCATCCACTGAAACGGCAGTCAAATCCATCGGGAAAAGCTCAGCCCAATCTGTTTCCGGCAAGAAGAGAGGCACTGAATTGAGGAACGGAACAAATATGGGATCACATGATCCAAGGGAGCAGATCACGCTGAATGGCCGAGAATATTGCAACCCAATAAATGAGGTATTTATTTCTAATTCTAATTTAAATTCCTGCCATACTGATAACGTTACCTTTGAAGTGCAGTTACAGGAAATAGATTCTCAACTTAGGAAGTTTGACAAATATGGAGCACACGTGGAAAATATTTCAGCTGGTGCATCAACAATCCCACCAATCAGTGACAAGCAAATAGCTCCCTCCATGCAAACACTTGTAACTCAGGAGCAGACAAACCAAGTGATAGAAAACTCCACACCATCTAACCAAGGAAACAAAACTTTGCGTACCTGGAAGAGATTGGCAAGAGACAACCCTATGGAGACGGACCCACCACAGAGTCCCTTGGAAAAGAAAAGAAGCAGAGAAGAAGAAGTAGAGTCTCTTCCTGAGTTACCTATAAAAAAAACACAAGTTTCAAAGGGAGAAAGTCAACAACATCCAATGGCGAAGGCTGCTCAGCAGTCCCGCCAAGCGCAATAAGTCTCATAGTTTGGAACTGTCGCAGGCTTGAGAACCTGCGTACAGGAAAGGAGCTTGAAGTAGTGATTCGAGCAAAAGATCCCTCCGTTGTGTTTTTAGCCGAAACATGGGTGAATGAAGCTAGGCTAAAAGAAATTCAAAGAAACATCAAGTTTGATAATATGTTTTATGTGGAAAAAAACCCTAGAAGTGGTGGAGGTTTGGCTCTCTATTGGAAAAATTCCATTGATATTTGGGTGGATTCTTTCTCCAAATACCACATTGATTCTATCATTAATAGAGGCAATGATGAAGCATGGAGATTCACAGGTTTTTATGGAGAACCAATAACACACAAGAGAGTGGAAGCATGGAATAAGCTAAGGTTGCTCAATACCAGACATAATCTTCCTTGGCTTTATGCCGAGGATTTTAATGAAATCACAAGAAGCTTAGAGAAATTGGGAGGAAACAATAGAAGTCAGGCCCAGATGCAACTTTTTCGGGATGTGCTAGATGAATGCGGATTTCTTAATCTCAGCTATGTGGGAGACCAATTTACTTGGAGAAAACATTTTGTGGATGGACACTCATTGTGGGAACGATTAGACCATGGGTTGGCTAACCACGAGTGGTTCATGAAATTTACAGGCACAAAAATCCACCATCTACACTCAGACTCTTCGGATCATTACCCTTTATGGATAACCTTGGATGGTTTAGACATCCCATCTTTTACTAAACCATTTAGGTTCGAAGAAATGTGGCTCTCTGACCGTGGGTGCTTAAATATTGTTGAGGCAATTTGGCTGTCTAGGGGAGAAGAGGAAGATCATGACCATGTCATGCGCAAAATAGATAAATGTGACAAAGAACTTCGCAAGTGGGAGCGGGACTGCTTTGGGAATGTCAAAATAATATTGAGCCGAAAGAGAAAGGAATTAAAGGAGGCCAAAAAATTAGCCATGAGAACTGGAAATAATCAGCATGTCCGTGAGTTGCAAAAGGAGATAACTGAATTGATTGATAAAGAAAATAGACTTTGGTTCCAAAGAGCAAAGGTCACGTGGGCTAAATTTGGGGACAGAAATTCAAAATTCTTTCACAGCCATGCGTCTCAAAGGAAGAGGAAAAATTTGATCCAGAAACTGAAAGATCCTAGTGGTCGAGTGGTGGACACCAATGAAGACATAGTTGAATGCTTGGTGCACTATTACCAGGACCTTCTTCAGACAAACAACCAGCAATTCTGTTCCGTGGCGACAAATTCCGTTCAGAAAGTAATTACCACGGAAATGAATTCCATTCTCTCATCTGAATTCACTCACTTGGAGGTAAAGCAGGCCATTAATCAATGGCCCCATTAAAGGCACCAGGACCTGATGGTATGCCTCCTCTCTTTTATCAACATTATTGGAACTTAATTGGAAATGATATCTCTAATTCTGTGTTGTATTATCTTAATTCTGCTACTTTACCTGATCACCTCAATCATACTTTCATAACTCTCATTCCAAAAAAGAAAAATCCTGAATTTGCCTCTGAATTTAGACCAATCAGTTTGTGCAATGTTTTGTATAAAATTTTCTCAAAAGTGCTAGCAAATAGACTTAAGAAAATTTTGCCAAATATTATTACTGAGAATCAGAGTGCTTTCACAAAAAATCGCCTCATTTCTAACAATATTTTGGTAGCTTTTGAATCTTTACATAATATGCAGAAGCACACAGGGAAGGATGATTATATGGCCATCAAGCTTGACATGAGTAAAGCATATGACAGAGTGGAGTGGGATTATTTGTTTTCAGTTATGGAAAAAATGGGCTTCAATGAGCATTGGATCCACCTTATGATGTTATTGGTAAATGGAGAACCCAAAGGCATGATCACTCTAATAAGAGGCATTAGACAAGGAGACCCACTCTCTCCATTCCTATTCTTACTTTGCACTGAGGGCCTAAATGGTCTGATCAATCAAGCCTCTCAACAGGGCCACATCAAGGGCTATTCTCTTTGTAGAAATAGTCCACGACTAATGCACCTTTTATTTGCAGATGATAGCTTGTTGTTTTGCAGGGCCACCTTAGAGGAGTGTCAAAGAGTTCTAGATATATTGGCAGTTTATGGAATATGTTCAGGCCAACAGATTAAACAAAGCAAGACAACAATCTTCTTCAGTAAATCTACTAGTGATGACATCAGAAATCAGATAAAGTTGGCACTTGGGGTTCCAGAAATTGTTCAGTATGAAAGATACTTGGGTTTACCATCACTGGTGGGCAGAAACAAAAAAGCAAGCTTCAACTATATAAAAGAGCGAGTCTAGAAAAAACTTCAAAGATGGAAGGAGAAACTCCTCTCACAGGCCGAAAGGGAAATCTTAATCAAAGCAGTTGTCCAAGCTATTCCGACATACACTATGAGCTGTTTCAAACTTCCTTTGGGTATTTGCTCAGAAATTGAGAGTTTGATACGAAAATTTTGGTGGGGCCAAAAGGTGAAAGAAGGAAAGTTCACTGGGTAAAATGGGAAACACTTTGTCTCCCAAAAAAGGAAGGTGGTATGGGCTTCAAGGATCTAGCCAACTTCAATGATGCTCTCTTGGCTAAGCAAGCTTGGAGATTACTTCATAATAAGGACTCCCTCTTCTACAAAGTCTTCAAAACGAAGTTTTTTCCAAATTGTAGCATTTGGGAGGCTCAAGAATCTAGCACCGGTTCACACGCTTGGAATAGCATCTTAAAGGGAAGAGATGTTCTACTCAAGGGAGCAAGATGGAGGATTGGTTGTGGAGAGGCTGTTAGTATATGGAATGATGCATGGTTACCATCATTGGAGCATCCACATGTCTTATCTGATATTGTCCCAGGCTTTGAAGATGGAAGAGTTTCGGACCTCATCAATCCACTCACAAGAACTTGGGACTTGAATTTAGTGCATGGTTTATTGTCACTAGATGAAGCTGCCTTGGTTCTCAGCATCCCGTTGAGCCGCACTCCTGTGGAGGACAAGATCATTTGGCCTTTCACCCCCTCAGGTAAGTATACTGTAAGCTCAGGCTCAAAGTTTCTAACTAAGCTCAATTCTGTGCAGATTCCTACAGTCAACCAGCAGCATCAAAGTGGCATTTGGAATCAGATTTGGGGGCTTAACGTTCCTAACAAAGTGCGGCATTTCATATGGAGAGTGTGCGAGGAAGCTGTACCAACAAAGCATAACTTGATGAGGAGGAAGATCTTAATGGAAGACAAATGTGAGCAGTGCGGTTTGGAGTTCGAAACGGCAATCCATGCGGTATGGGAATGTGCCATGCTTGATGAAATTTGGGAGGCGGTGCCAGGTTTTGAAGATCGAAGACAGTATGCTATCTCTAACACCAGAGACTTGATTAGTGTACTACACGAGAAAAGGAAAAATCTAGAACTAATGGCCATGATGATGTGGACAGTTTGGTATCGACGCAATCAACTCCGAGTCAATTCGAATGATTTTCCCAAATCACAGGTCCTCCAACAAGCTACCCAGTCCTTGGCTACCTTTCAACAAAGTCAAAAATCCCTCAGTCAGATTTCAGTAACGTCACGACCTCAGCCCCATGCTCAGTGGAGTCCGCCCCCACCGAATTGTCTTAAACTGAATTTTGACAGAGCCATTTTTCCAGAGTTGGGCAAGGCTGGATTGGGAGTGGTCGTTCACGATAGTCAAGGAAATGCGATTGCCTCGCTATCTGAACAAGCCCCTCTGCCATTCTCATCGGATATTGTGGAGGCCATGGCAGCAGCAAAGGCGTTAGTCTTCGCACAAGAACTGGGTATAGCAGATTTTGTTCTTGAAGGAGACTCGGAAGTAGTGATTAATTCCCTCCGAAACAAAGAAGCTTCATTCTCTCCGTTTGGCCACCTTCTGGAGTCAGCTAAATTCATGCTTGTTTCAAGTACTTGCATAAATTTTTCCCATGTACGCAAAAGTGGTAATAAAATTGCTCATAACCTAACTAGACATGCAAGAAATGTCAGAGGTTTGTCAGTGTGGGTGGAGGATGTTCCACCACACTTAGTTGATGTACTCTTTGCCGAATCTGGCTGATTTTATAAAAGCAATAGTTTCTTTCTCAAAAAAAAAGTTCAAAAAAAAAAAAAACCCAAATTTTTAAACATTAAAAAAGAAAAGAAAAAAATGGTTGTTATAGTTAAGCAAAAAGAGAACCACGTGAAAGTGAAATTGGCATTGAAAACAAAGCTAATAATAAAATCGATAAGAAAAAAAAAATTATAATTAAAATTCATACATGCATCAATATATAAACGAAACAAAATATCAAATTAATATCATCATTCATGGTAATGTTCAAGAGTTGCTTTTAATATTTTTAGCTGAATAATGTTGAAGAGTTACCTATTACCTAAATTGTGCTGCTTAATTTTCTTCTGAATTTGTTTTTGATTTAAGAACTATTCTTTATTAAGCTTTGAAAAGGTAAGCCCTCTAATGAGAGTATCTATTTTTACACAATAATTTTATAAATTCCATCATCCAGTGATCTATATAGAAGAACACAACAAAGCTAAGTAACCTATGTTTTAAAACATTAAGTAATCTCATTATATCATGGAAGAAAACTACAAAAACTTAAAATAAATAAGAAAAACCAAAAATAACAAGAGAAGGGAAAGATACACATATCAGCACACAAAGAAGATAAACATGTATCCCAGCAAAAACACATGTTTAAATCTCAGACTTTTTTGAGGAATCATTTTACTACATAAGATGCATCAAAGAGAGAAAATTTCATAATAAAAATAAAATAAAATAAAATAAAGAATAGAGAAAGCAAAATGATCGTGTAAACAGGAATCTTGATATTGCATTGGCCTACAATTCTAAGAATGTGCTAAAAAGGTTTTCGACCACCAGGCATTAAAAGAAGAACGATAAATAAATAAATAAATAAAAATCGCTGCAAAATGATACAGGGCATTTTATAATTTTTATTATGAAACGGTCGAATTATGACCTATTTTCTAAAAGAATATGGGCTCTCCTTTCTTTTTTCCGCTGAATGAATATGGGCTCTCCAAATCATGCTTTGGGTTGCCCATTACATTTCCCTTAAAAAGAGATGCAAAAAGTAGGAATTTGCAGTTAATCCGTTGTTTGTTTTGAAATAAAATATTTTTTTAAAAATATTTTTCTATTTTTATATATTTGTTTGTATGTAAAATGTGGTCTAACATGTAAAATATATTTTGTTGTCCGTAAAATCCTTTATAAAAAGTTGTAAAATGTTTTACCTTTTAAATTTTGGTAAAATATTTTACAAAAATACATAATGGCATCCCCTCATTCCATTTGGTGGCTAGGTAACTGATCTGGTAGGCTAGGGCAACTAGGGATGGCAATTTTGCCACGCCTCGCTTAACTTGCCTCTCCCCGCTTCACCCCACGCAAGTTTTTTCCGCCTCGCAAAGGTAGTGGGATGGAAATGGGGCAAGATTTTAACCCCACACCACAAGGTAGGGCGAGGATGAGTTTAGACTTTTTAGACCCGCCCCGCCCTACGTTATTAAGGGTTATAATTGTAAATTTTTCATATCCTACAACCCTATTATTTAAACAAACATATCAATATTAGTTTATTTTATTCTACGCAATTTGGGTCTCTACCTTTATTTTTTTAAGTGTTATACTATGAGACTTTTTATTATTATTATTATTTTTTTATTATTATTATTGTCTTGTTAAACACTTGGATATATTATTCAATTTTTTTCTAAAAATTGATTTGATTTCATGGGATAAATTTAGGTGTAATTTCAAGTATATTTCTATTAATGAAATAGGTTTCATTAAAAAAAATTATACTAGTTATAGGGCAAATTAACAAAAAGTAGAGTTTTACGGGATGAAGCGGGGCTTCATAAGGTTCCAAGGAGCGGGGATGGGGTGAGAAAGTTTTCCTTGTCATGCAGAGCGAGGCGAGGATGAGGTAAGACAAAACATGCGAGGCAGGGGCGAAGACCCCATCCTTCAGCCCCGCCCCGTCCCGCCCCGCCCTATTGCCATCCCTCGAGGCAACCGATGCTAGTAGTCCGGTGGTCGGGTCTGCCACTTTCAACAACTATTGATGGTGGTTAGCAATTGGTAATGGAGGTCCAATAACTGAAGCCTCCATTTTGATGACAGTTGCCTGCTATCCAATAACCAAAGACATTGTTCTAACAACCGATACCAGAGGTGTGATAACCATAGTAGCTATTCTAACAATTGATGCCAACATTCTAGTCACTGGAGACACCATTTCGACAACTAGTATCAAAGGTTCGATAACCAAAGTCTATATTCTAGACACCAGTGCTAGCAGTTTGGTCACCAAAGACACCACTCTAGTTGCCAGTTTTAGCGGTTCGATCGCCAAAGCCACCACTCCAATTGTGGATTCCAGCGGTTTGGTCACTTGACCTCCGATATTAATGGCTCTAGTGGTGGGCCACCAATTTTGGTGATTTTCTTAAAAAAAATTTACTTGTCCTACCAAACACCTGAAAATATTTTACTTCAAAACAAACAGAACGTAACTTATTTTCTTTCTTTTAAATAAGAACTAGAATTCAAATCTCTCCTTATTATTTTAACTATTGAATTATCAAAATAAAAGGCATCTATGGAGTGACTTGTGCTTTTAATAAAAACGTTTAAGGTTGAAATCCCCTCACTCCCAACCAATATTATTTAAAATAATATAATTAAAAGAAAAAGAAAAAGAAAAAAAACCTTATGGATTAAAAGTTGTTCGAAGTTACAAGGACACTAAAAGCCCAAATGCGTTTGGGCCTCCTTTGACTACACTTCGGCAACAACAACTATTTAGAACAAATGGCCTAGGAAAGACCCAATACTAAAAATGGGCCTTTCATTGATCTTTTTCTCGTCTCCACTCAAATTAAGGTTTTTTTTTTTTTTTTTGGATAAACAGCGTCGTTTTGAGATCGTGTAAGTTTTAGCAGTTTAGTCGCCAGAGCCACTGCTCCAATTGCGGATTCCAACGATTTGGTCACTTGACCTTTGAAATTAATGGCTCTAGTGGTGAGCCACCAATTTTGGTGATTTTCTTAAAACAATTTATTTATCATACCAAATACTTGAAAATATTTTACTTCAAAACAAACTGAACGTGACTTATTTTCTTTCTTTTAAATAAGAACTGGAATTCAAATCCCCCCTTATTATTTTAACTATTGAATTATCAAAATAAAAAACATCTATCGAGTGACTTGTGCTTTTAATAAAAACATTTAAAGTTGAAATCCCCCCACTCCCAGCCAATATTATTTAAAAAAAAAAAGAAACCCTTATGGATTAAAAGTTGTGTGAAGTTAAAAGGATACTAAAAGCCCAAATGCGCTTGGGCCTCCTTTGACTACACTTCTGCGACAACTACTATTTAGAACAAATGGCCTGGGAAAGACCCAATAATAAAAATGGGCCTTTCATTGATCTTTTTCTCGTCTACACTCAAAATTTTTTTTTTTTTTTTTTTTTTTTGGTATAAACAGCGTCGTTTTGAGATCTTGTATAGCAATTTCATTTGAGGAGCAATCTGCGGGTTGAACCGACAACCCAATAACCCAAACCTTCTTCTTTCTTCTTTCTTCTCAAATTTCATTGATTGATGAGCAGACAATCAGAGCTTCAAGCCTTCAACAACTTCCAACGACAAGGAGGCTCCAAATTCAACATACAGGTAATATATATATATATATATTTTATTCATTCATAGAATATCAACCATTTTATTTTAATTCGGTTAATAGCTTTCCATAAAAGTGTTAATTTCAAAAAAAAAAGTCTTGGTTTATATTAGTTGGGGTGCTTCTTAAATATGTTTTTCTTATGTTATATGTTGTACCCATTTGTAGAAAATTTTGTGGTATGCTTCTAAATTTTAAATTTGCGGTGTGCACAATATTTTTAGGCCAAATATGTTTTCACAATGATTCAAACAAATAAATATCTTGTAGTACATTGATTCACAACTGACCTCTTGTTTTAGAACAACCGCTCCAACTGACAACATATGTTGTGTCGAATAACCATTTGTATGGCGAATTTAAGAGATGTTTTTAAGGCCAAGGAAAATTTAGAGATATTGGGGGTGTGAGGCAACAAAGGTATAGTTAGAGTCGCGAGCTTGTTGTAGTCGGTCTTTATAGCCATGGGCAGTGGGAAGGTAAGCAGACTAGGAGTCCTCTGTGGGATATTGAGATTGGACACTTATCATTTTGATCAAGATTTAGTGAGGAAGGAGCTTGTGAATATTATCATCTTGCAAGTGTTTGTATGATATATTGAAATTCTGGAATACTTTTGCTGTGTTGTAGTATTATCCTGTTCTGCAATATTTGTACTTCTAAACTTAAATCTTGCACCATTGTGAGTGACATGAAATTGTTTTCCTTTTAGTTGATTAGATAGAACTGACAGTTTGTCAGATCAATGGTAGCTAGTTACTTATCATCTGTGTATGGCTTTCTTGTAACAGATTGCAGTTCTAATTGACAGCGGGAAGAAAGGAAGCTCAACTTCTTTATTATATACTTAATTTACAAAATGAAGGAAGAAGAAGTGAATCGATGCCAAATTCAAGAGTGGTACCCGAAATTTAAGTCTGTATCCATTAAAACCCAAATCCATGAACTTCCTGAATCGTTTATCCAATACCTTCTTGATGATTCTGGCCCCTTCCTTTTACCTGTTTCCATCTCAAATGATGATGCCTTACCCAATAGAATTCATAACCCTGACGAGGAAGAAGACTATCAAGTATTAGAAGGATCTGAAGATGAGTCTGAACAACCTTCACCACCCCCTTCTTTCCCCGAACTTGAATTGAAGATTAAGGAATCAATTGAGTCCCTTGGCAGTGCAGTCTTCCCTAAGATGAATTGGAGTGCACCAAAAGACTCTGCTTGGATTAGCACAACCGGGAGTCTCCGTTGCACTTCATTCAGTGAGATTGCACTCTTGCTACGATCATCTGATTCATTGATCCATGATTTATGTCATGCATATGATTCATGCAGTGATAAGTCCTCGTCGAGACCACCGAGTTTCTTCCTTGCACTCCGGAAGTGGTACCCTTCTTTGAGTCCAGAGATGGAATTTCGTTGTTTTGTAAGGGGTCAAAACCTAGTTGGAATTTCCCAGCGAGAGGTCACTACGTTTTATCCTGTACTCCTTGAGAAGAAAGATATTCTTGAGATGTTGATCCTGCAATTTTTTGAGGATAATATAAGGCTGAAATTTGAATCAGAGAATTACACATTTGATGTTTATGTTACAAAGGACGAACGGATTAAGGTTTTAGATTTCAACCCTTGGGGTGCATTTACATTGCCGTTGTTGTTTAATTGGGAGGAATTAGAGCAGAATACTAGGAAAGAAGGCAATAATGTGGACTTTAGAATTGTGGAGAGCCAGTGTGGTGTTAGGCCAGGTTTGAAGACTGCTGTGCCTTATGATTACTTGGACACTGCCCCTGGAAGTGGTTGGGATCAATTTCTGAGGAATGCTGATGAAGAGTTGCAGCAGCAGATCAGGTCTTCTGAAGCAGGTGCTTGAGATTTTGATTCTCTTGATTCTTGAGAATAGTGTTGCAGTTTCTTTTATATCAACTGTGATTCATGAAGAGGGAAGCATGAATAAAATTTTAGTTTAATTAGTTCTATTTAATTTTAAAAATCATTTGTATTTTTATTGGCCAATTAGATTTTTATTTCATATCTTATTAGCTAAATTTTTTTTTTTTCCCTAAAATCAAGGTTATTTTTGTAATTTGATAATTGGGATTTCCCAAGTTAATTAGAATTAGGGTTTTCTGAATCAGCTTGAATTAGGATAAAGTCATAGTCTATATTAGCATAGTATTGTATTCCTATGGAGAGAGTTTATAGTTTGATTGATTAATGAACTTTGTTTTGGGTGTTGACTACTAGGTTATCTATAATTTATTTCTTTATTCTTTAATTTTCTTGTTGCATCGATTTGGTTTTGTCCTAAGTCATTCATATATTCACTTTTATGGGCAGACTCTACATGTATGGTGTATCTGGGTCTTTTTGTTTTTTGTGCTTCTGCAATCATAATATAATGATTAATCTCATTCTGGTGCAACTTCCCCATTTGGTTTGTGTATTATCAATTGATGGTTGTTCCTAAAACTTTTCTTAAATTTTACTTTTTGGCGATTTCTTAAATTTACAATGTCTTTCCATTACGTTCTCCATTTTCCTTATGTTTCTTATTATTACCTTGCTTCTCAATTTTGATGGTGTAAGATGCTTTTGTTTGAAGCAGTGATAGTATCCAAATGGACCTACCTATTCATTTTTATTTTCTTTTAATGGTTTTGGATTTGGAAACATCAAGCTTTATAAACGTCAAGCTTTATCTTTTGTAGGCTGTTTATATGAGCTGCATTGCATGGAGAGGATATTGTTTTTGGCTATTCCATCAGTTTTGTGATCCTTTGATATTTGTATAATTTTTCTTTTCAGGCAAATGATGGGTGCCATTTTGAGATGAAATGTCATGCCTGAAAATCTCTATCAATACAATAAATTTCCATCTCTATGTACAATGATCCTCTACGGGGATCTCTAAAAGAGCAAGGAGACAGAGCGAAATTCTCTTAATTTTTTTCTTTTTCCTTCTCAGTTATGGCTTCATACAGCCTTGCATTTGAATAAATCACAAACTTATAGTCACTGCTCAATGCATAATGGTCTAAGTTTGCTAATGTGCTTGCCAAAATGAGTCACACCCATGTCTTCTTCTCTTTTTTTTTTCTTTCTTTTTCTTTTTTTGATACATTAAAAGTTGGGTTGGAGAAATTTGAACCCTAAATGTCTTCATTAAAAATACCCGGAGATGTCAATTGTGCTGTAAGACTCTTGGCAACCTCCCATCTTAGATGGCTTCATTGGAAATACTCGAAAGTGCCAATTGAGCTACAAGGCTCTTGGCACCATCCATCTACTAGATAAAAACCAAATGCACAATATTTATCTAGTGTTAGCTGCAGGCAACATTGCACCTCCGACGTATAGAACTTAATCACAGACCAATCAAGCCAAAGCAAAAACATTGATGTGGTACTGAACATGATTTCTATGTAGTATCTCACCCCTCTCCCCACCCTCCCAAGTTTTATATTACCTTTAAAAATTAACATTTCATGACCATTAGCAGGTTCCTTAAGAGAAGTTATTAATTATTATGTCTTGCCAAACATGGTTTGTTATGAAAACCTCACCACATGGTGATCCAGCAGCACAATCTAATTAATTGATAATTTAACGGTCATTGACTGGTGACACCACTCTAATATGTACTACCAGATATCTAGAACGATGGCTTTTGACAGTTATAAACTTGTATCTGCTCATAAGTACCACTCAGCCGCAGATAGATTTCACTCTAGGAATAGTAATCACATAAAGATGGCTTTTAGAGCACTCATTTTGTTAAATTTTTAAGGATTCAGGCTTTTCAATCATCATATCTGTCAACAAACAGTGACAAAAGTCCATATTCAGATTTGAAACTGAATGCGAAGCAAACTCGAGATTTTAAAATTCTTACAGCACTATCCTTTTCATCAGAACCTTGTCCAAAAGCGTGGTTATGCATGTACCCTACAGAGGAAAACAACATCGTCCTCTTAAAACAGTCTATCCTCCAAACGTCAACCTGCTCAAACAAATTTAATAAATTACAGACAAACATACGGAGGTCGGTCATTAGTTATTCACAACTCTTGCACCACTTCAAAAACAAAAAATTCATATTGGAAGGCTGACATGCTTAAGAAGATATTTATATTCAATGGGCAGTATTCTGAAAGCAGATATCGCTATCTGAGATGGCTCCAGGTCCTCCTCAATCCAAAGAATGTTACATTCAGGAGGGCCTCTTGCGATCAGCAGCAAGTAACAGCTGTTGATCTAGAAGAGCTTACCCTGCGGTTGGGTTCCACTTCTCATCATTGTACAGAATTCCTCATAGTTGATTCTACCATCCTGTAAATCCAGTAGAAGAGCAAATTAATGCATGATACTGCAGAAGATATATTTGCATCCAAAAGAAAGCCAAGCCAAACAACTTACATTATCAGCATCGACTTCAGATATTATTTCCCTGATTGTTTCGTCATCACCCATTCCATATTCTTTCATGGCCGACTGTAGTTCATCTCTGGTAATAAATCTGCAAATGAAATCCCAAAAAGACCTCAATATCTTTCATTTGAATGCAGAAGAACCTGTTCATATTTGTCTAATTAATGAGAGTTCCCTGACATATATGCATTAACAATGACCAAACTTTTAAAATATGGTGCCCAGTCAGTGTGCCCAAATCAAAATCCAATATTTCAGAATTTACTAATAACTCTGATTGATTTGCATATACAATATCTGAAGTCTGAACTTGTATTTTCCCACCATAAGTTTCAGCTATTCTAATAACATTCTATACCAGGAATTTATCTGGCACATTATAGTAAATAATAATTCTTTGTCAATCAGCCACAGTAGTAAAGAAGAAAAGCTTCAGCTGTACTGTAGTAAGACTATTCTGTCCAAGGTGTGGATTGTTTTCATTTAAAAAATACTTACCCGCTATTATCCTTATCAAAATATTGAAAAGCCTTATAAAGATGTTCTTCTCTTTCTAGCTTGTGTCTATGCATTGTAGCAGTGATAAATTCAATGTAGTCGATTGTTCCATTCCCATCTACATCAGCCTAAACACAAATTAAGAATGTCAGTTTGGAATTAAGCAAAAGGAGTAATCAAAAAAGAATGAAAAAATTATAGAGTACAATATCTTACAGCTTCCATGAGCTGCCGGACTTCAGCCTCTGAAAGCTTTGAGCCAAGCCGAGCTAACCCAGTCCTAAGTTCATCATAGGTGATTGTGCCACTTTTATCCGTATCAATATTTGTAAACATTGCCTTCAGCCCTTGGATTTCTTCTTCAGAGAGATTTTCAGCAATGACCTACAATTATTGGCATAATTAGTCAGTTTAGTAGATGGCAACCAGAGTCAGATCCATATCTACATCAGGTCTACAACTACCCTAAAGAATTACTGAGCATCCCAAAACAATTGCCAATTTTAGATTTGTAGCTCCCAGTTTCATCCATATACATGATCAAACATCATATTGAAGATTGAAATCCATCTATACCTTCAGTGCAAGTTTCTTAAGTTTGTTCATTGCCCTAAATTGTTTCATCCTGGAAAGAACAGCACTGTCGATTGGCTTATCTGACGCTTCTCCATCTTCTCTAAGCCATGGGTGCTCTAAATCAGCCATAAAATTTCAAATTTCATTAGAGAAACATAACAACAGAATGACTAAAGAATGCCACTTTACATTAACTGCTATGACAGAATGACTAAAAATATTCAGTGTCATATTAGAGAATCATTTAAGCCTTTATCGGTGAAGCATTGTGAAAATTGTGAATTCCAATGTTCCAATCACCAACAAAACATTTTGAACCATAAACAAAACTGAGCTTGAGACATTAAATTCTGGTTTCTTAAGGAAGAAGTGGAGAACTTGTTGCATTGTTGGTGTCATATTTCATACATGTGCAACACCAATTTTTGTCCTTATAATTACTCCAATTTCCAATTTTAGTCCTTCAAGTTTTCAAAAGTAGTAATGAAATCCTTAAAGTTTGCAAATTGATCCAATTTTCTCCACACACCTTTAAAAAACAGGTCTATGTGGTTCTAAAATTACACAGTAGCTAATCCAGGTGGATTAGAAGTGCCACACGGCCACCATAATGTCTCACTATTGCCCTGTGGATTGTCGTGCAACAAAAATAATGGAACACTATTTCCCCTTATTGATCTTGAATTTACAAAATACTTATCTATTCCAAGTTTAGCTGATGAGAAATTGTTGGGAAAATTCAAGTATATAAAAAGGAAAAGAAATGGGGCAATTATTTAACAAACTTTTGAAACTCTAGGGACCAAATTGGGAAATGAGCTTAAAGGATCAAATTGGATCATTTTATAAAGTTTTAAGGATTTGATAGCAACTTTTGAAACTTTAAGGACATAATTGGAAAATGGGACAAACTTTAAGGACCAGGAGTGGTGCTCGCCAAAAAAAAAATAATAATAATAATAATAATTTTCACATTCAAAATGAAACTGAAAGTTTTGAGGAAGGTAAATGGTAATTTTCAGATCTCTTTCAGTCACAAAGGACTCAGGTTTTTGCAAATAAGGAAACATTTCAAAAAGTAGATTTTTAAAGTGTTTTAAACACATATCTTGACATTCTAATTTTATTCTTGAAAAAATAAAGAGCTTTTCATAAAAATCAGGCAGGTCCTTTTCTCTTAAAAGCTTCATGGCCCTTGCATCTAAATTCTCTTAATCCTTACATGACTTAAAAATATATCATGTAGATAAACTAGCTTGCTGACCCCAGCGAACTTGTAAATTACCTAACGCAGAAGATCTTTCCTGCCTATGTACCGTGTACATATGAGTCAAACTACCCGTGAGAAAATTAATCATGAAATGCTGAAATCTTAAGGCATAATAATTAACCATACTAACAGATGCCTACCTAGAACCTGTGCAGAAGTAATCCTTTTCTTTGGGTCCTGAGTTAGCATCTTCCGGACAAGGTCCTTGGCACTGCTTGATATAGATGGCCATGGTTTACTTTCAAAGTCAATCTCTCCTTTCAATATAGCATCAAATATCCCCTTCTCCGTCTCTACAATATAAATTAATTACAGATCACTATTTCCACCCAAAAAAGCTAAAGAGAAACTACTGTAGTACACAGTAACAAAATTGAGCATGAAGTAAAGCTGTGTTTTTACCAGCCCAAAATGGAGGTACACCACTGAGTAATATATACAAGATAACTCCTGCACTCCAAATATCTATTTCCTTCCCATATCTGCGCCGTAATACTTCTGGAGCAACGTAGTAAGCACTCCCAACTATATCTCGGTACACCTTCCCTGGCAAGAGTGAGCCAAAACAAACCTTATTCTACATTACAAGTAATAAGCATATAAATTATGATGAGTTTTGCTCAACTCATTAAAACTTTTAATGACCAGTACTTGAAAAGCATACTGCAAGTGTCTTCATGAAAGGTCACACAAACAATTTGTGCTCTTTAATAAGAAATATGAAAAACAATGATAGGGAGGCCAGTTTTCTATCGAGTAAAAAAGTTCTATGGTACATTTTATTTCTATGATGTCATCGTGAGGTATTTTCATGATACTAAAGAAGGTTCTAAAAGGCGAATTAAAAATTCAGGCAATTTCTTAAAATCTAGTTTTATAAACTGTGAAACACCTCTAATAAGACTAGGGGCACCATAGATGCAGTGTGATAAGGAAGTGGCAAATGACCATATACTCATCTCATAATGCACTGTCATCATTCTTCAAACTCTATTTATGGTATGATCAACACCACGAGGTAGAATAAACTCAAAAGTAAAACATGAAAGAAAATCCTTAAAGAGGGTTGCGTAAAAAAGCCATCCTTTGACCTGAAATATTCCAGTAGCTACTTAATTTATAGGCTAAAGTGCAAACTACACCTGTAAAGTTTGGGGGTCTTCGGATTTACACTCTGAGTTTCAGAAATTGGATTTTACTCCCTAAAGTTACATTCCATTTGCATCAACAAACCCCTTTGTCCATATTTTCTGTTAAGTGTCGCATAAGTTTGCCATGTGTTTAGTTCAACCAATAAAATGATTCCATGTCTTTTTCATTATGCCACATTAGTATGCCACGTGACATTATTTTATTGGACAAACAAAACACGTGTAGCAAGTTTACGTGGGACTTAATGATGGAAAATATGGACGGAGAGTCAACTGATGCAAACAGAATATAACTTCAAGAGGTAAAATCTAAATTCTGAAACTATAGGGTGTAAAATCCAAAGACACTCAAACATTAGGGGTGCAGTTTGCACTTGAACCTAGTTTATAAAAGAGAATGGAGGCTGCTAAGAAAGTTGTGAGCATGTTTAGACTCATGAACAATAAAATTCATAAATAACAAATCAGCTATTATTTGGAAGTCAATTGGCTCAATTCCCATTTTCCGAAAGACCATTTTCATGCCAGTATTAATGGAAGATGTTTTCAACTTTCCCAAGTTAGGTTTTGAAAAAAAGACCTACCAATCATCTCAAGTGACAACTAAAAAAGCTCCACATTATTCTCTCATGGAAAAGAAGAAAGACGACCGACTATTCTATTAAATTCCTGTAATATCATATTCAATCCGGGTAAGTTCTCAATCAACACGCTTAAGAATATTCCATAGTTTTGAATAAGCTTTTGGCTGACTTCAAACTACTTATAAATAATTTAAATTTACAAGCAACACGTATCCAGAAGAAAATATTTAAAATGGAAAAACATACGCAACTTTTTCCTTAAAAAAAATACTCAATAATTCAATCTCTTATTTATCCCACCTACCATTTTATCATTCTCATGAAAGAAGAAAAAATAAATAAATAAAAATCTCCAAATTATCGTTCCAATTATTCATTCAAATCAATAAATTTAAACCTCAGAACCACAAAATGAAATAATTCAATAATTAAAAGAGTTACCTTCCTCAATGTAAACCGATAATCCGAAATCTGTGGCCTTTAAAAGTGCATTCTCATCCTTGCTAGATAACAAGAAATTCTCAGGCTTGAGGTCCCTATGCATCACACCCATAAAGTGACAGATATTCACAACATTAACAATTGCCCTGCATATTGAAGCAGCAGCCCTTTCACTATAATGACCCTTTGCAATAATCCTATCAAAAAGCTCCCCACCAGCACATAACTCCATAACAAGATGAACTGATTGCTTATCCTCATAAGCACCCTTAAACTCAACAATGTTTGGCTGACCACTCAAATGCTGCATAATCTGAATCTCTCTCTTTATGTCCTCCTTGTCATTCTTTGTAACAAGCTTCCTCTTAGATATAGACTTGCAAGCATACTGTTTGCCAGTTGAATTCTCAGTACAAAGATAAGTGACCCCAAATTGACCCCTACCCAATTCTTTGCCAAATGAATAGTGCTGCTTAACATCCTCATATGCTTTGCCTAGAATTGTGTCTGGCCTGGGGACAGGTTTTGGGCTTGGAGCTGAGACAGATGGCTTCACTGCTGGCTGGGCTGGTACAGTGCGTTTCTCAGGGATGTGGTAGGACTGTTGTGCTGGTGTTCTGGATTGTTCAGGCACAGGCTCATGGCTTTTTTGATGGTGCATATCAGAACCACCTACTGATCTATAACCATTGTATTTGGGCTCTGAATTTCTGACTTTGCTAAGACAAACACCCATCTTTTGTAACAGCCAAATTCAAAGACTAAAAAGAGACTGAATTTTAAGCAAATGATGGTGAAGAATTAAGACCCAGTTGAAGATTCAGAGAGACTGTGCAAAATAACACTGAATTTTCAAGGGAAAAGTGGAGGAGAATTTTGGATCAGGAATCTGAATCTCAGAGCTGAACTAAAATAAGGCCTAAAAGTGGCTGAAAAGTAAAACCCAGACGGGGATCCACAGAGAATATGAAGAGGAAGAAACTTTGGATTGTGATTTTTGGAAGGGTTTAACATAAGTAGATCAGAGTTATAGCTTTAGAAAACCAGAGCTCTGAGACAAGGCTGAAAAAGAAAGACTAGAACTTGGTCAACTGTGCAATTAAGTTGAAAGGTTGAATCTTTCAGTACCTTCAATCCAATGTAGAGAGAGATAGAGAGAGAGATAGAAAATGTGAAAGAGAGAGAGAGAGAGAGAGAGAGAAATTCTAAATATAAAAGCCATCAAAAGGGCAAAAAAGTAATATAGAAAAAACAAGTTTTCATATATAACATTTTCACTTCATTAATTAAGTGTATTTATATTCCATATAGATGTTGATAGGATAGAGTTAGAATTTGCAAAGAACTCAAATTCTCAAAAGAAAGTGATGATTTTTAATTCATTCATGAATCTCAAAAATATCTGTCAAACATGGTGGTAGATACAACCATTTAATTAATGATATAAATTAACTGTTTCCAAATCATTTAAGAAAGCTATTTATTCAATTTTTATTGAAAATAAACAACTTTTTATATTTACACAAATATTTTATGTCAACTAAAAAAAAATTGGAATATCAAAAAAATTTATTAAAAGTATTAAATTTTTTAAGCATTTTATGTCTTAAATTTAATTAAAATTAGAAGAAATTAAAGGATTTAAATGGGAAAACCTGATTTTGGAAATGTACGTATGATATTGATTTCTCTCAATATCTTCCTACCTAACAAAATTTTCATTTTATCTGAAAAGAGAAAGAGATTTAGTAATTTACCAATTTGTCAATTAAAGAGTTTACACTGATGACTATAGGCTGGCCATGTTCTTCGTGAAAATTATCCCATCAATCATGTCACCTGTTTCTTTATTTATTTTATTTTTTCTTTTTTCCTTTTTCCTTTTGGACAAACATGTTTACAATCATGTATGAGCTATGGATAACACCAACTTACTTTAAAGGACCCACAAACAATGGGGGACCTCATCATCCATGAATTTCACGCACTTCAAACAGGCTAAATACAACAAAATTGCAACCTAACATTGTATTAATTTCTATAAAGTGAAATTAATTAAATACAATATCTGATCGTATTTATAATTTACGATGGTATAAAAAATTTTATTAATTAAACTAATTGAAATTTATAAAACTAAAAAAGAAAAAAGAAAAATTATGTTCACTAAAGAAAACAAAATATGGGTCCTTTGAATTTCAAATCTTGTTAATTTCTTTCATTTCATTACTTAAATTTAATATTAAATAAATTGCCAAGTATTAAATGAACAAAATGAATAAGTCAACTGATGCAAACAGAATATAACTTCAAGAGGTAAAATCTAAATTCTGAAACTATAGGGTGTAAAATCCAAAGACACTCAAACATTAGGGGTGCAGTTTGCACTTGAACCTAGTTTATAAAAGAGAATGGAGGCTGCTAAGAAAGTTGTGAGCATGTTTAGACTCATGAACAATAAAATTCATAAATAACAAATCAGCTATTATTTGGAAGTCAATTGGCTCAATTCCCATTTTCCGAAAGACCATTTTCATGCCAGTATTAATGGAAGATGTTTTCAACTTTCCCAAGTTAGGTTTTGAAAAAAAGGCCTACCAATCATCTCAAGTGACAACTAAAAAAGCTCCACATTATTCTCTCATGGAAAAGAAGAAAGACGACCGACTATTCTATTAAATTCCTGTAATATCATATTCAATCCGGGTAAGTTCTCAATCAACACGCTTAAGAATATTCCATAGTTTTGAATAAGCTTTTGGCTGACTTCAAACTACTTATAAATAATTTAAATTTACAAGCAACACGTATCCAGAAGAAAATATTTAATATGGAAAAACATACGCAACTTTTTCCTTAAAAAAAATACTCAATAATTCAATCTCTTATTTATCCCACCTACCATTTTATCATTCTCATGAAAGAAGAAAAAATAAATAAATAAAAATCTCCAAATTATCGTTCCAATTATTCATTCAAATCAATAAATTTAAACCTCAGAACCACAAAATGAAATAATTCAATAATTAAAAGAGTTACCTTCCTCAATGTAAACCGATAATCCGAAATCTGTGGCCTTTAAAAGTGCATTCTCATCCTTGCTAGATAACAAGAAATTCTCAGGCTTGAGGTCCCTATGCATCACACCCATAAAGTGACAGATATTCACAACATTAACAATTGCCCTGCATATTGAAGCAGCAGCCCTTTCACTATAATGACCCTTTGCAATAATCCTATCAAAAAGCTCCCCACCAGCACATAACTCCATAACAAGATGAACTGATTGCTTATCCTCATAAGCACCCTTAAACTCAACAATGTTTGGCTGACCACTCAAATGCTGCATAATCTGAATCTCTCTCTTTATGTCCTCCTTGTCATTCTTTGTAACAAGCTTCCTCTTAGATATAGACTTGCAAGCATACTGTTTGCCAGTTGAATTCTCAGTACAAAGATAAGTGACCCCAAATTGACCCCTACCCAATTCTTTGCCAAATGAATAGTGCTGCTTAACATCCTCATATGCTTTGCCTAGAATTGTGTCTGGCCTGGGGACAGGTTTTGGGCTTGGAGCTGAGACAGATGGCTTCACTGCTGGCTGGGCTGGTACAGTGCGTTTCTCAGGGATGTGGTAGGACTGTTGTGCTGGTGTTCTGGATTGTTCAGGCACAGGCTCATGGCTTTTTTGATGGTGCATATCAGAACCACCTACTGATCTATAACCATTGTATTTGGGCTCTGAATTTCTGACTTTGCTAAGACAAACACCCATCTTTTGTAACAGCCAAATTCAAAGACTAAAAAGAGACTGAATTTTAAGCAAATGATGGTGAAGAATTAAGACCCAGTTGAAGATTCAGAGAGACTGTGCAAAATAACACTGAATTTTCAAGGGAAAAGTGGAGGAGAATTTTGGATCAGGAATCTGAATCTCAGAGCTGAACTAAAATAAGGCCTAAAAGTGGCTGAAAAGTAAAACCCAGACGGGGATCCACAGAGAATATGAAGAGGAAGAAACTTTGGATTGTGATTTTTGGAAGGGTTTAACATAAGTAGATCAGAGTTATAGCTTTAGAAAACCAGAGCTCTGAGACAAGGCTGAAAAAGAAAGACTAGAACTTGGTCAACTGTGCAATTAAGTTGAAAGGTTGAATCTTTCAGTACCTTCAATCCAATGTAGAGAGAGATAGAGAGAGAGATAGAAAATGTGAAAGAGAGAGAGAGAGAGAGAGAGAAATTCTAAATATAAAAGCCATCAAAAGGGCAAAAAAGTAATATAGAAAAAACAAGTTTTCATATATAACATTTTCACTTCATTAATTAAGTGTATTTATATTCCATATAGATGTTGATAGGATAGAGTTAGAATTTGCAAAGAACTCAAATTCTCAAAAGAAAGTGATGATTTTTAATTCATTCATGAATCTCAAAAATATCTGTCAAACATGGTGGTAGATACAACCATTTAATTAATGATATAAATTAACTGTTTCCAAATCATTTAAGAAAGCTATTTATTCAATTTTTATTGAAAATAAACAACTTTTTATATTTACACAAATATTTTATGTCAACTAAAAAAAAATTGGAATATCAAAAAAATTTATTAAAAGTATTAAATTTTTTAAGCATTTTATGTCTTAAATTTAATTAAAATTAGAAGAAATTAAAGGATTTAAATGGGAAAACCTGATTTTGGAAATGTACGTATGATATTGATTTCTCTCAATATCTTCCTACCTAACAAAATTTTCATTTTATCTGAAAAGAGAAAGAGATTTAGTAATTTACCAATTTGTCAATTAAAGAGTTTACACTGATGACTATAGGCTGGCCATGTTCTTCGTGAAAATTATCCCATCAATCATGTCACCTGTTTCTTTATTTATTTTATTTTTTCTTTTTTCCTTTTTCCTTTTGGACAAACATGTTTACAATCATGTATGAGCTATGGATAACACCAACTTACTTTAAAGGACCCACAAACAATGGGGGACCTCATCATCCATGAATTTCACGCACTTCAAACAGGCTAAATACAACAAAATTGCAACCTAACATTGTATTAATTTCTATAAAGTGAAATTAATTAAATACAATATCTGATCGTATTTATAATTTACGATGGTATAAAAAATTTTATTAATTAAACTAATTGAAATTTATAAAACTAAAAAAGAAAAAAGAAAAATTATGTTCACTAAAGAAAACAAAATATGGGTCCTTTGAATTTCAAATCTACAATTAAAGAAAGTAAAGTAATCTTAAATTTAATATTAAATAAATTGCCAAGTATTAAATGAACAAAATGAATAATTTTTTTTGAAAGAATTTTAATTTATGACGTCCGTTCTTGATGATACTTCTTTATCATCAGACTAAGATGTCAATCAATTTTTTATATAAGTTGTGATTAAACTCCTAATCTCTTATATAATTATAAAAAATTTACCATTTTATCAATTAAGGAGCTTACATAGCTGGCTACGTTCCTCATGGAAATTATCCCATCAATCATGTCACTTGTTTCCTTCTTTTATTTTTTTGTTTTTTTAACTTTTCACTTTTATCCTTTCCTTCTTTTTGGACAAATATGTTACAATAATGAATGAGCTATGGATAACAACAATTTAATCAACAAGTTGAAAGATCAACAACATGTGGATTTCACAGCAAGCCACACAATCTACTTTAAAACCCAAACAATGGGGGACCTATCATCCATGAATTTCTGAATTTCACGCACTTCAAACAGGCTAAATACAATAAAATTGCAACCCAGCATTGTATAGAATGAAATTAATTAGATACGATACCTAGTCGTATTTGAAATTTATGTCATTTATACTTTATAATAATTTTTTATTATCATTAGATTAAAGAATTAATTAATTTTTGTTATAAGTAAGTATTAAATCCTAAATTTTTTTATTCAACGACACAGAGCTATAAAGAATTATATTCACCCGTGACTAAAGGTGTTCAAGAAAGAAAACAAAATAAGAGTCCTTTCAATTTCAAATCTGGCTAATTTCTTTCAGTTCATTGTTTAAATTTTATTTTGTTAAATTTAATATTAAATAGATTACCAAGTATTAAATGAACAAAACGAATAAGATACACAATTTTTTTTTTTTTAATTTTTGATAACAACGAATTAGATACACAGCATAAAACGAAATTTGCACCAAACATTACGTACAAAACATGGTGGTTGGGGGCCATGGGACACGTTAGGCACGTGGAAATTTATCGTATCTCGTGCGGCAATAAGGAAACGTGTACGTGGCATGATATCATGGAAACGTGTACGTGGTCTACTGGTCTCCATTTTAATAATGGTAAATGCTGTAATGCTATCTACGCGGTTTTGTTTGATCAAATTATGTTGGAAACTCACTCTAAACTTTACATTTCCTAAATATTTATGTGAAAGCCACGTTTCGAAAATTCCCAGTTATGTCACATAATAATAATGTACCCCAAATAAAGAATCTTAAAAAAGGTTTCTGATAAGCAACAAAGGCTGAAACTTCTTGACAATATCTGGGACAAACGTATTTTGTACTGGTTTTTTGGCTCAACGCACAAAATTGAAGCAAAGATCCAAAAGGTCTTATTAAGAACTTAGAAGCAACAAAGACGTTGCCTGTAAAGGAAATATGGATTGGCCAGATACACTTTTTCAAGTAAAATAACTCATCTTTTTCTGTGGTAAGGACATATCGATTGGCCAGATACATTTTTCCAAGTAATAACTCATCTTTTTCTGTGCTAATGTCATGTTGTTTTCCGTGTGAGTGAAATGATATTAATATATATATAAATTTTTGCTTGGGAGAGCCGGTTTGTGTTTCTAATCTATTAGTCAATACAAACTTCCAAATACATACATAAACACATACATGAATACATCTATACACACAAGAATTTAGTATCTTTTATAGTGAAATCCTTAAAATTAAATATTTCATATAATTAAATTCATCTTTCACTATCTTCTATAGTAAAATCCTTAAAATTTTTATTTTCAATATAAGTTACTAAATTGTCTGCAAATAAATATATTTCTGTTGAATTAATGAAATGTTCAAAGACATGAATGATCCAAAACTTTAAGAGATACAAGAACAAATTTTACAACAAAACATGAATTTGAGAAACAAAACATCATCTATAACTACTAAGACCCATTGGACATTTTTTTAAAGAACATTATTGGATTAACTCAAACATTTGGGATGGGGGGTCCTATTTTTGAGGGATAATTATTAAAATATTAAATATTTCTATATAATATAAAAATATTGGCCCTCCACCCTAACGTGTAGCTCCACCCCTATATATATATATATATATATATATATATTTTTTTTTTTTTTTTTTTTTTTTTACAAGGTAGAAATTCTCTAACTTAATTTAAGTGTATATGTGTGTGAAGATTTTTCTTGGAGACTTGAACCCCAGCCCTTGCCCCCCACACTTCACAAATACTTATACTTGTGAAATGATCATTACAGCAAGAATTTGCCGTGGTATTATCAAATGATACATTTTTAGTACTAAGTAATTTTAAAATTCAATAATTGAGATATATGTCTGCAAAATAATTGTATTAGCATTTCACTATTACTTCAAGTGGTATCAGTGGGGTGTTAATGGTGGACTACTGATAGAGAAATACTATGTTCAAAATATTTTGATGAAAAAACTTAATTAGCAAGTTGTTACTAGCTATTACTAATGGGTAAAATAGTAATTTTAGTGATAAGTTCTAATTAGAGTTAATAATATCTTATCATCTATAGTTTGTTATAAAAATATTTTGTCAGCACTTCTCTATTTTTAAATTATCCTACTGATTTGTACAATTTATTTCCCGTGTTTGACACTTTGACTGGCGGGGAAGCTGCAAAGTGCAAAGAATATCCTTTCCTCCAAATTGTCATGGCAAGCGTCAAGGATCAACCAAGGCACCGAATAATTTCTTTTCTATATATTAATTTTTTATTCCTTTCGAGCATAGTTATTAAAATTGTATTGGAGATTAACTTTGTTGAAGAATTAGTTTACGGGTTCATTAGTTTAGCCTGTGGTTCACTGGTTTAAACTATAGGTTTATTAATTAATTAAAGAATATAGTTTATAATTATAAAATAAAATAAAAATATTCCATTTAGGTAAATTAATAAATAAATAATTACATCATATGACATAAGAGATAGAGAATATATATATATATATATATATAAAACATTATTTATGTAAATCATTCAATAACTTTTTAATTTTTTAGTCTAACAAATCTTAACTCTTAGGGTAGAAGTTCTTCCATTTTTTTTTTTTTTTTTTTAAAGTTCATCACTCTATCACCTACTTCTATAATTTTATTACTATCTTTTTTATCTCTTTTGATCTTATCAGTATCTCTTTACCTCTTCAATCTCAACTTTGAACTCTCATCTCATGGCACAACTTTTATTTTATCTCTTTAGTTTTTAATCTTTATCACTTTATCTTTTCAATCTTCAGTAGTTTAGTAATTTGGTTCAGAGTTTTCAAACTTCAAAATTCAAATGATTTAGGCTATGTTTAGTAACATGTAAAATATTTTCAGTTGAAAATATTTTACAAAAAGGAAAATATTTTCCTTGTAAAATATTTTCATATGTTTGTCTGGGTTCTAGAAAATAAACCAGAAAAGTATTTTTAGTGTTTGGTCATGCATGTAAAAGCATTTTTCCAGAAAATATGTTTCTGCGTTTGGCCCCCCAAACATAAAACATTTTATAGGAAAAATGCCAAAAAAAAAAAAAAAAAAAACC